>NC_086284.1:29365266-29681795 GCF_963924245.1 Chroicocephalus ridibundus
GCTATAAATCCCTCCACCGAATGCCAGCCAAGAGGGACAGTGTGAAGAGCCAGATCACTGCCGAGGCTTTAGCACAGGTTCACATTCTCGCTTTAGCACAGGTTGACATCTCTTCCACCTCCATTCTTCTTAGCCTTTCCAAGAAACGCTAATTGCAGTGGTGTCCACATGGTGATAAGTTGGGCCAACAATGGAGAATGCTCTGCTGTTCTGAGTCATGAGATACTGTCAAAGACTGATATCAAACGTCAAAACGATGCATGTTCCTATAATTGTTGCATTTTCTACTCGTCGTCGCACCTCCCAAATGTGTGGCTCCAAGTTACATGTGAGATCTTAACACAAAGGCCGGGGGGGGGGGGGGGGCGGGGGGAGGACAGAGCGAGTGCACGAACCCACCGCAGTGAGGTAACTCGTACACGCGTGCCATGTGCTAAAACTGTAAACCCTGGACTGCCAGTAACAATCTGGGGCATGATAATCCCTTAATGAGCAACAGCAGGTGCTAAAGTGCTTAAAGTAAATCACTCCTGCATTTTAGCGAGTTGTTATTTAAGTCTTCGCTACCAACACGTGCAAATCTGACAGGACTGGTGGCAGCCAGTGACCTCTGCTACTGAGGGCTGGGAGCTGCAGGGGATCCCTGGGCAGGCAGGGAAGTGCAGGCAGGGCAGGCCTGTCCCACCGCCCCAGCCAGGAGCAGAGCAGCCAGGGGGGACATGGGGGACATGTGGGGCAGCCCCAGCATCAGGCACCTCCCTGGGGATGGGGACAGCCGAGGCTGGGACATCTGCCAGTAAGTGGGGTTGGGGATTACGCCCGGCGAGGGGAACCAGGGTCAGACACAGCCCGGGATGGCCGAGGCATCAAAGCGTAGCCGGGGAATTTGAGTGTGGTTTTGTAATATCAAGTTTTTGGTCTTCTGATTTTGATTGGGTCAGAAAGAGGTATTTCTTCTGTTTCCGGCAAGCATTTTGTTGATTTGGACTATTAGGAATTCCCATTACTCCTCCAGTTTAGCACGTCTGTGGGTACACCCAGAAACACTGGCCACTTAATGTTTTCATAAAAATTAAGAAACATTAGCCAGGGCAACGATGAGCTCAGCACGACACGGTACGTTTTCAGACTTGGTGCTTGGTGACATCAGCCCGGCTCGCTCAGTCGGTAGAGCATGGGACTATTAAAACCAGGGTTGTGGGTTTCTTTTAGTGGCCAGCCCACCCCGAACTATGATGACTGCAGATGTCCGGAGTGGAAAACACAGCCCAGACATATGGTCTTCCACTCCTCTCCTCTCCTCACCAGCCACGTGACGGACACAGGGTTCCCGCACTCCTCCGAGCCAGGACGGCTGTGGTGGCATAGGACCAGCATCCGTCCTCGCTGTTCAGGTGCCAAGGAGAGACCAAAGGCTTGGCCTGAGACGTGATTTCTAATGGCAGTCTAAAGCAAGGCAGATGATTTCATCCAAAAATTTTAAACGTATTTGGACAAATTAACCTTGCCCTAGAAATATATTACAGTAGTGAAGTTACACCATTAGCCACTGCAGGCCTAGCAGGACTTGCTAACTATTTTAAGCCTCCAAGAACACATTTGCCCAGCCAATAATTTGACTTGTCCTTAGTAATTTCCTAGCTCAGCTTTTTAAGAGACAGGAATGCATAAAAAAGTATCGATCTCTAGTTTATTGATTCCTATCACAATTGCATCAGCGTTCTTCTATGGTCTGTTGCAAACTGATCTATGGGCTATATTTTCCCACCTGTACATTGGAGGTCCATAGGCTTTAGAGAGGGCTTTTTAGAATAATGCAGCAGCTTGTTGCTTTGATTTCAAAAGACCATGGAGCTTGCCAAATCTCTTCAAAGGGAAGGGGGAAAAAAAAAAAAAAAAGAAAAGGTAATTTGCCCTTGTAAGTGCTGATGCAACATGAGAATAGATCTATGGGCCTTGTAAATACAGTGCTTAAAGAACAGGTCCTCTGTTGTGTGCCGGGCTGTTGCAAGAGGAAAAGATCAACCCAAAGGAGAGTCAAATTGCAGCTTAATATTTCTTCTTGGCTCAGACTCTCTATTGATCTTGGGTGTTGTTCTCCCCAGCCAGACCAAGAGAAATAAGGACTTTTTCAAGAACAGGATTCAACCTACCTAGCTACATGTTACACAGGTTATTCTGAATGTCATCCTAGATTCTCTTTCTCGTCAGCGGAGAGAATCCCAGTAGATGTGTCACCTGATCCATTTTAAGCATCTTTGTTAGAATGAGAGGAACGGCCCCCTGAAGGTGTCTATTTTTCGCCATTGACTACGCATGGAGTACACAGTGATAAGCTCAGGCTTAGATGTATGGCTTTCAAGCCCCAAGTTGGGACAGATGATTCCCACGCTTGTATTTCCTTCTTTTCCCCTTCTGATCTTTTTTTAAGTTGTCTCAGTATCCTATTCCTAATCAGCGCAGGATGAGTCAAGGGGGCACACCCTAGTGGCTTCATCCTTCCCCCAAAATAACCCTTCAGCTGTGCATGATTCCTCTGCTCCCCAGCCTGCGTCGCTCCCTTTCACCACATCATTCCTTAGCAGATTCCCCACCGGACACTTGCTAGTTGCGAGGAGGGATGAGACAGCTGCAGGAGTTGCACAGAGTGGTGGGGGAGCACGGCGTGTCCTCGCCCACCCCTCACAAGGGGTCCTTCTCTCTTCATGGCTGACATTTTTTCCTTCGACAAGATTTGCGCAGCAACTGCTGACACTGCTGGGCTGTGTTCATTGGGAAATACCGGGACATGAATCTTTACTGGTGAGTCTTTTCACTAAGATGCAGCAGCCACAGCTGTTAAGTTTCTGCTCCAACACAGCACCAATGTTATCCATTTTCATTGTAAGACAAAAGAAAACCCATTTGATTTAGGTCAGGCTTACTTAGCCTCATTGTGTTT
Organism: Chroicocephalus ridibundus; assembly: GCF_963924245.1. Taxonomy (NCBI): domain Eukaryota; kingdom Metazoa; phylum Chordata; class Aves; order Charadriiformes; family Laridae; genus Chroicocephalus; species Chroicocephalus ridibundus. The sequence goes on from NC_086284.1 coordinate 29,368,208, forward strand.
TTACCAGCTGGCTTCCTTCCAGCGCTGGTGTACTTATCTTCCTATCACTTTTCAACACCAGAAATATACTGTTCTCCGCGCTTTACAGGTGGGTTCCTGAAGCAGAGTTCATCTTCGCCCAGGCCACAAAGGGAGGGGTGAGGAAGTTACATGGGAACCAGAGCGTAGGAACTTTACCAGCCTGGCAATGAAGCTCTGCTGCTTACATCAGGGAAGACAGCACCAAGGAAGTCTTTGATATGGAATCCTGATGGGGTAGTGGTGATCACAGGCCAGGCCACAGCAACACAGCGTTCCTAGCTGCAAAATTTGAAGAAGCTGCATTGCCTACACTTGGAAGCCCAGCTCTAAGTCAGGAACTGCCCAGGTAACCCTGGGGATGAGCACAAGCGGTGATCAGCCTCTCCTAGCCAGGTGTGCACTGACGCATCTGCAATAAGTCAGGACTGTGTTCTCAGCCCTGTTTTGTCCCTGGCTATAATGAGCAACGGAACTTCAGCTGGGGGTACAGTCCTCCTCAAATAATCTGCCTTTCTAGAGGGAGAACTCAAGATGCTCAAAACGGTCCTGTGCTAAGGGGAGCGGACTGCTGTCCTTCTCAGTCCTCAGCTCCGTACTGCGGGTGGACAGAGTGCAACTCCCATTACCGCTTGACTACTATCAATCAGGCGTACATCACTCTTCCCATTGCTATAGGGTGATGTACCAACATCTCTGGTCATGGAAAGGATGTCTGAGAGCTTGATAAAGAGCGTCACAAGCACCACAGGCACGGGCACAGCTAAGGCAGCTAGCTGTTACCTGTTCTGACAGCTGGAGGACACAAAACACGCCTCTATTCTCCTTCGTGAGAAAACTTGTGGAGTCTTGACAGTCTTTTTAAGAGGATGCTGCCAGCTACTCAGAGCATGACACGTGGAGGACAGAACTGTGGTGGAAGCCACCTGTGTGACAGGCAATGTCCAGAATGGATTCAGAGGTTAAACCAATTCCAATAGCTCCGCTGTTGTTGGCTCTTGCTGAAAGGACGGCACAGCCTGGCTAAACCCTTTCCATGGATCGACACACTGGTTTGCAGCAGAACGACGGGGGAAGCCTGGTCCCATCTGCATGCTGCTCCTGCAGATGTGAGATACTCATTTAGGCTCTACGTGGTTCTTAGGCAGTAGCTTGTGGGACAGATTAGCGAAGGTCAGGAGAACTGGATTCCAAGCTGTAACCCACAAGGAACTACACACAATGTCTGTATCTTTGGAAGAGAGGGTTAGACTGATCTGCCAAGTTAAATGACATACCGCCACCTTTGAAAAGCCTCATTATCCGGTCTAGAAATGTCTGCCCTAAGTGTGACACTTGTATGTAAAGAGATAAAACTATTGCAATTAGCTGTGATTTCCATCCACAGACTTTACTTCTGGTTCCAACCAGAGTTAGTTCAAATTACTGTTTATGTTTGACACCAGTGTGGCAGCAACAGCAGAAGCTTAATAACATAGAAGTTCATTTATTTATTTGCTTGCTCGCTACTGTGTCTGTGTCACTTTTCTAAAAATGCCTGCACAGCATCTTCCACTACTGGAAATGTATTAAGAGTAAATTATGCATCTCATCTTTACCAGTGCAGATGGGATATCATAGGAATCAGGGAAGCTGTGAACTGTACCACCTAGCCGGTTATTTATATGGAGAACTCATTAAACACAGTATTTACACAATGCAATATCTTGCTTATTGTTAACAATATCCTGAATATGAGGAAGCTCACCATTCACGTTCTCTGGAGTCTGTGGTTATGCCGCATAATTACAAAATAATCCACCCCACAGTCAATGCCTATCCAGTAAACATTTTAATTTTATTCTATCATAGAGGAATACAGCGGTGCTATACTGATTTATTAAAAAGAAAAATCACGACTCAGTACTCTCTTAAATCATGAGACTTAAAAAAAAAGGTATTTTGGGAAATGAGAAATGTTCCTTACTAGCATTTGAGTTTTTGAAGTCATATTTTCCAGCAACAATACAGGTAAATACTTAAAATGCCAGCTACCTCAAAATCATGACTCATCTGAAATCAGTGTAGTTACATGAGTAACTTTGTAAGGGAAGCATCCTCTCAAGTGCCAAGAGTTAAGATATCAAATTTCTCAGTCCATCAATTAAAGGCACTTGCACTAAAACCAGTACATCTGGAATCCCAATTACATTCTGGGCTGCAGGAAGAAGTCTGGCCAGATTCAAACCTTCAGCTCTAATCCTATCTTCCTCTGACGTTTAGCTCCATTCACTCACTGACCACAACGATCAGCAATTCAATTTCCCATTTTTGTCTTCAGATTTGTCCACTGTTTAGAATATGATGCACAGAGACTTTAGAGGAGACAGACTTTACTGTGTAACAGTTAACAGCATCACAAAAGATCACCCTGCCATGAAATCAGGGAAAAACCAGACATCCCATCTCTACCTTAAATAAGCCCAGCTCTGTGATTCAGTCTTCCATGCCTAAAACAAGAATGATAGGACAGACTGTGCTTTGAAGGATTAATTACTCCTAAGTGTGCTGAAATATTCATATAGAAAATATTGTATAAAGACATGTAACTGTTCATTGCTGCAAATGTAAACAAACCCCTTTGCACAGCACAGCATAATAGTAGTGAGAAAAGTCCATGCAAGATAAATCCAAGAATTTCAAAACACTCATCCATCCAAAACCGCCAAACCAAACAAAAAATTCCAACGTGGTTTGGGACAGCTAGCAGCGTAAAAGTTTTATTCAGGTCCAAACAAATAACACAGCTTTTTTAAAACCAAAAATTATCTTTTTGCTGTTGCAAAGAAACTTGGCTCTTCAAACTTAATCATCAGGGTGCCCTTATTTTCAGAAAGGCAGGAGGAAAATGAAATGCCAGGTAATTTAAAGAGTACAGAACTATAACATTCTGCACAGCAAACATGACAGCTGGACACACGATTTGATGTTCAAACACATGTTTTAGGCCTTAATTATCATACTACTGAGTTTCAAATCCTGAGTTTGTTCCTGCAAGCTGAAAGACTAAGGAGGGGACAGTCTGCTCCTCTCCTCGGGCCATTACTGTACCAAACTGTACCCATAAATGTATCTTCTTATGCCTCAAAAAACCCCATCTCTTTTTAAGTCCCCAGTGAGGATTACCCATGAGGGAAGCATCGGAGTCTCCTGCTGTGAATAAATGCCGTTCTGCCACATTTGTGCCATGTTTCCAGTTATTTTCAGGTGCTACAGGGGCTGGACCCGAGTGCGTTGACTAACATTTGATTCAGACACAGCAGTAGTAAATGGCTGCTGCACGAATCCAAGAACTGGATATTCTGCACCACTGCAGATGTCCCTTCTCTTTTATGCCAATAGGACCATTATGGTGATTTTTCTCCCTCTCCTTCTCCACAATGACGAATGCCAGCACAATCAAAATTTGGAAAGTTTCCATATGAAAAACAGGAACAGAAGAGTGCTAACCTAATCAGCTGTGCTATGCTTTCAGCTCTGACGGCGGGGAAAAAACTGGCCGGGCAGACCATCCTGCTTATGAAAGAAAGATCCCAGGTGCATCACGGTAACATTAGAAATATCTGTAATAAATCTCATACTACGCGAGAGACAAAAAATGGGGTTTCCATACTGAATACGCTGTACAATACTGCAGGTCATCTCTCTCTGCGTTTTAGAATGACATCATTGATCTTTTTGTATGAGTTTAATTACAGCCTCACTTTAATGCTGCCAGTAATAAGGAACTATTAGTACTGCTCTTAAAGAGGCAAAAAGCTTTATTAGACACTGCAAAGAGCTAGGGATGCTCTTAAAAATAATAAAGGGCAGTCAATCAATCACATTTGCTCTGCGAAGAGCTTTTAAGATGTAACCCAGAGGCTTGAAGCTTCATTACCAAAACATTTTTCCTGTTGCCACTTAAAAAAATGCTGCTGAAGTTTAATGACTAAAATGTAGGTAATGAAACTGCAACAATAATTGCATGCTTAAGAATGAAAGTACGAAGTAGTCCTACTTTCATTGAAGAGATGACTTTAAAGACTGGCACTACTTTGGACCCTACAAATACATGGATCAGTGTCACCGAAGAGATTTTTATAGAACCCAGACTATGGATGCACAGGTTCATCTGAGAGTTCAAATTTCAAATAGCAACACACCAATACCAGGAAGCATAATGTATATATAGTGTTTAAAAGAAAAAGCCCCTCCACAAGATAGGCTCTGAAGAATCCTTAATAAAAACTACTAAATTTTTCTTTAATTTCTCCCCATTACTAGTGCCTAAAGTAGCTGGAAACCGTAGTAGCTACTGGATAGCCGCTGTAGTACTACACCACTTAGACGCACACAAGTCTATGGGGCCAGATGGGATCCACCCAAGGGTACTGAGGGAGCTGGTGGAAGTGCTCACCAAGCCACTTTCCATCATTTATCAGCAGTCCTGGCGAACCGGGGAGGTCCCAGTTGACTGGAGGTTACCAAATGTGACACCCATCTACAAGAAGGGTCGCAAGGAGGATCCAGGGAACTACAGGCCTGTCAGTCTGACCTCGGTGCCGGGGAAGGTTATGGAGCAGATCATCTTGAGGGCCATCACACAGCATGTACAGGACAACCGGGTGATCAGGCCCAGTCAGCATGGGTTTACGAAAGGCAGGTCCCGCTTGACTAACCTTCTATGACAAGGTGACTCACTCAGTGGATGAGGGAAAGGCTGTGGATGTTGTCTACCTGGACTTTAGTAAAGATTTTGACACCGTTTCCCACAGCATTCTCCTGGAGAAACTGGCTGCTCATGGCTTGCACGGGCATACTTTTTGTGGGGTAGAATACTGGCTGGATGGCCAGGACCAAAGAGTGGTGGTGAATGGAGGTAAATCCAGTTGGCGACTGGTCCCAAGTGGTGTTCCCCAGGGCTCAGTATTGGGGCCAGTTCTGTTTAATACCTTTATCAATGACCTGGATGAGGGGATCAAGCAGACCCTCAGCCAGTTTGCAGATGACACCAAGTTGGGCAGGAATGCTGATCTGTTTGAGGGAAGGAAGGCTCTAGAGAGGGACCAGGATGGGCTAGATTGATGGGCCAAGGCCAATGGTATGAGGTTCAACAAGGCCAAGTACTGGATCCTGCATTTGCATGACAACAACCCGATATAGTGCTACAGGCTTCAGGAAGAGTGGCTGGAGAGCTGCCTGGTGGAAAAGGACGTAGGAGTGTTGGTCAACAGCCAGCTGAGTATGAGCCAGCAGTGTGCCCCGATGGCCAATGCAGCCAATAGCATCCTGGCCTGTATCAGGAATAGCGTGACCAGCAGGACTAGGGAAGTGATTGTCCCCCTGTACTCGACACTGGTGAGGCTGCACCTTGAGTACTGTGCTCATTTTTGGGCCACTCATTACAGGAGGGACATTGAGGTGCTGGAGCATGTTCAAAGAAGGGCAACGAAGCTGGTGAGGGGTCTAGAGTACAAGTCTTATGAGGAACAGCTGAGGGAGCTGGGGTTGTTTAGCCTGGAGAAAAGGAAGCTGAGGGGAGACCTTATCGCTCTCTACAATTACCTGAAAGGAGGTTGTAGAGAGGTGGGGGTCAGTCTCTTCTCACAAGTAACAAGTGATAGGATGAGAGGAAATGGGCTCAAGTTGCACCAGGGAAGGTTTAGATTGAGTATTAAGAAAAATTTCTTCACTGAAAGAGTTGTCAAGCATTGGAACAGGCTGCCCAAGGAAGTGGTAGAGTCACCATCCCTGGAGGTATTTGAAAGATGGCTAGATGTGGTGCTCAAGGACATGGTTTAGTGGTAACTTGGCAGTGCTGGGTTAATGGTTGGACTTGATGATCTTAAAGGTCTCTTCCAACAAAAACAATTCTATGATTCTATGAAATGGTGCTGCGCATCTAAACCTTGCAAACAGAAAGTGGTGGCCAGCACAGGATCTGTGGCAAGCCAACTTTTAAAAAAGTTCAATTTGGAGGTGTATTGTCTTCTCTGCTACAGTAAGAAAGCTCATGGAATATAAAACAACTTTATACTGTAAAGAGACTCTACAGTATGGTATCATGTAAGAAATCCGACTGGTTAGTAAACCATGCTGTCAGTCTTTTTAAAAGCCAAATGAAAGGCATGTTCAGCAGTACCAACATCAGACTACTTGAGAGTCTCTCTTTGGTGTCTATACTGAATGAGAATGCCCTTGCATGGAATTTTATCTGAGATTTACCATTTTGGGTGGTGAGATAATACTTCAGGTCACATCAGTCTGCCTTTTTCTTCTTCTTTGTTGAGAGGTCAAAAATGCTAGAGGCTTGTTTGTTTTCAATGGTTGCTGTGCAGTAAAAGGGTTCAAGGATCTACTTAGTGTATAAAGGAATTCAATGTTTCCGAAGCTTCCAGAATCACTGATGAGAGCCAGAGTGGAAAGGGTCAGAGATCTCCAGAACAAAGACAGCAACTAGAAGAACAAGTTCTTTAGGCAAAGGAACACTTACATTAAGGCTGCCAAGAAGACACGCTAATCTGTGTCTGGTGTTATAGCATGGCACAAATACATTCATTTTCAATTTAGAAACTTTCTGTTAAATTAAATTTTTTAAAAAGTGATTGGAAGTTCTTGGCATTAATATTAAATCAGTGCTTTAGTTTTGGAAGCTGTGTCACTCCTACAGTCTTTTTAATCAATCCTTTTTGAGGATTAACCATCTTCGTGTTTCCTGGAACACTGTATCTCCCTCTGAAATAAAACAGGTGAAGTTAGTCATCAAATGTCACACTCTCTGCAAGCTTTAACTGCTAGAAATTTGCATGCTTTTTATATTTGCATAACTGATTACTATTGTGAATTAATAAACCTGAGAGAGGAAAAAACAAGTATATTTCTGGGTTTGCAGGCTAGCAGAGCATCTAATTATTCTGCAAACAAACTCAATCCTCATCTCATCATTCTTGACTACTTCCTGTTACCTAAATTATGGCATTTGAAGAACATGAACAGAATACTAAACATTTGCACAAAGAGAATGATAACTGGCTAAGGAGACATTTTCATCAGTCACATAATCCCCATTAGGGAATGGAAAAACACTTCATGTAGATGTAATTCCAGGTCTCCGCAGGTATTCCACTCTGGAGACCCATGCTCTTGAGCATATGATCTTACAAAGGAAATGCTGCCAGCAGACTTCTGAAGTGATACTCATCATACATACATACACCACCTACATGAGGCCTATTAGAGCTGTTTTCATCTTGATCTTCTACTAGAAATCAGTGGGAATGTAAACAAATCTCCAGGGGAAAAATGGCAATTCCACAAAGGGAAGGGTCATTGTCATGATCAAGCAGCATGCATCTCTACTCTTATGCCACGTACATTTGTTTCTCTCCCTGTTCTTTACTACAGTGGACAGACAGCACTTTACATACTCTAACAACAATATACAGGGTTTCAACGTCTTTCTCAAGTAATAGGCACTCTGAAGGAAAACATGTCACAACATCACATCATTATATTCACGATGGTAGCCAGAGAAATATTTTGTTATGCGGTAGAAACTGTGATGACATGATCTGTGCAAGTTTCAAACTTCTGGGCAAACAGCCAATAAAGTTGTCCCTAGGGCTCACTAATCTTCTTGAGATTGACCCATCCTTTGTTCCAGCTCTTACAAGCAGTCATGGTCATGAAGGGACAGCTGCCCCCATTGAGATATGGAGATGCTTCTACTCAGAGCTTGGAAGATCAGAACCCAAGACCCCAGTTTTCTCAATAACCAATTGATTATTCAAATTCAAACCAATTGATTACTCAGAATCAATTGATCAATCTGTAGATCACTGTAGAGCTGGACCAAGCAGACGGCATATGGCTGTGTGGAATTCTGCCGGCAGCAAAACTTCTTTCCACTCAAAACCAGCTGGGCTTACGGACTTGAAGCCAGGTAGTTGCAGTGTTGCAACTGAGCTAATAAGCCCTGCTGTATGACTCGGTGTAACAGTAAGGGCTCAGAATGACATTAAATTGGCTGCTGAGATTGCATCACAGCTGTGAGTCATCAGGCCACCCATGTTTTTCGCAGTTGTCAGCTAGCCTATCTTCTTCTTGTCCTGTGAAATACCATAAAAATGACCGCCACTGAACTTGGCTTCTATGTTTGGATGGCTAGAAAAATGAATGTATCAATAATTAGTGTTCACAATTACTACTCAAAAATGTTTCAGTGTTGCTTTAATACATACGCTGGGTTTTCCACACCTGTACCTATAGTTAAAGCAAACATTAAATGTAGTTTCTTAGTATGGTTTGAAATCCAATGAAAGTGAGCATTTTCTGAAAGGCCAACAGAAGTGAGATAAGAACTCTGGAGAGAAAATTTTCAAATTATTCTCAAGAACACATATATTTTCAATCATGCAGGTCTTCCCTTATTTGAATGAAGTTATTTCTTATTAATGTCAGCTTGAATGAACAATCTTCATGCTGTAAATCAAAACATAATTAAAAAGGAATAATATAACAATGGCTGTGTTAACCTGGTGATGATCAAGGGGTGCTTACTGAGATTCTAGTATTTTCTTAAACTACAAACTATGCCAAATCCCCAATCTTATCTCCATGTTGCCAACTGAGACAAAGTTTGACCTGAGAGTTCTAAGTCACTGGTTATAAAAGACAATGCTTTGCAAACTTGGTCCTTTGCCACTAAGGAAAATTTAAAAGATGAACAATTCCCTTCATGTGTGTAAAGCGCTTTGAAAAGTTGAAAAAAAAAATCCTCTGAGGGAAAATGGGTTGAAAGGGGATATTTTGTTAGAATATGTATCTTCTGAGACCAGCAATTACAGGACACTTTATTTTTATTTACACTTTATTTTCTTTTGTTTGATATAAAGAAAATTACAGAAACACACTGTCATACAATTTCAGGGTAAGTAATGGTCTACTAAAATAAATGATAAAAAAACCCCAACATAATCACAGATCAGTGCTAACCCTCAGCAAATCTCAATATCTGGCTGATGACATTTAATCTCCCAGCAGAAACAGTGAATTCTCCTAGTTCTGGCTTCCTGACCTTCTCCACATGAGCTATGTTAAACAATGGGGTCAGAAGCCACACAGTGGCTATATATGTGGTACCTCAGACCCATACAGGGCTTTTTCTGTATTGAGAACCTTTATTTATAAACATTAATTCATACTGTACTACATTAATTCATATTCTACTAATATCCTCTCCTGGAGCATGAAGATCCACTCTTCCAATTTATGAAATCCTGTGACTCTGCGCTTACACAGAATGAAAGGATAAAGCTGGTAAGCAAATATGCCTACGCAATTTCATGCTTATAATTTACTTACTACATTTTCAGATGTTCCTAATATGTATTGTGTATGCTTATTTTAATAATATAGGTAAGTGTGTTCACATGAAGCCTTTATATATTGTCATCTAAAATCACTTTATTATCCACAAAAGCTTTACAATCTCTATTGGCTAAAAAGGACCAAGCAAAGCATTTATTTAATTGAATTACTCTTAATGCACTAAAGGGTATACTTCTTGCTTCCAACTCCACAGTAATATAGAAAAAAATGATCTATTTTAAACCCAGGTTGAAAGGGAAGAACATCAGAGGTATTGTAAGATTTCAAAAAGGCCACTGAAATATGTATTTTCAAGATTGCAACATACTTAGTAGCAAATAAAACCAATTGAAAAGCAGTATCAAAAATCATGCTAAGATTAATATTTTGTAGGTAAGATTATTCTCAGTGATATTTACCATGAACACGGAGTTGCAATATTCAAAACGTACTGAGCAAAAAATAATAAACCAGAAAACAGAGGGAATATAAAGGAAATTTACCTCAGTATCTTGTTTTCTCCCTTGCATGTCAGAGCACCTGGTTTTTGCCTTTCAACAATTTTAAGTGTAGCTGAGGTCTGCAACAGCCAATTTTTTACAAAACAAGTTAAATCCTAACCACAATCACAGTTAAGGAAGTAAAATATTTCCAAACTAATTGTTACCCTCTACGGTATTACTGCCATGAAGTACTTTAAGCACATATTATACTGACGCCTTTTTGTTTTGGGGAATTGAACACATGCCAAAATCCCTTGCTGTGCAAAACCACCATTATTTATTAAGACAGACGATCAGAGAATGTGTAATTTCAATCAGCGATTGCCTTCACTGTTTTTTTAATTTATATGAATATAGAGTGACAGTATATATGATTATTATCCATAGTGCTGTTGTTGCTGGTACAGTTTACTCTAGGCCTATCCCAACTGAAATGAGCCGTTGTTGCACCAGCAGCTTTCCAGCTGTACCTGTCTATAATTGCGGGCTTGTTCTGCAAAGAAACCCCAATCACAAGTCAAACTCTACTATGCTAGTAAAAGTTTGCAGTAAAAATCTGGCCTGAAAGAATAACTCTTTTAAAGATCTGCTATCATTCTTCTTTGCCTGCTTCTCAAACCAATTTCTGAATACCACCAGAAAAGTGCTTTGAGGTTTGTGCAGTCCAAATCCCAAACCAGCATTTTTTCAGATTGAAAACAAAATGCAAAAATCAAACAAGAATACACCATAAACCATCAGCGCCCCTAGCATGAGTTCTCAAGTTTGTGAAATCTTCAATTTATTTTAAAACTATCATTTAAAATTGACTGTATCTTTATGGATCTGGCCAAGACAAACAAATAAAAGCACTCCAAAGATGCATATATTTTGTAAAAAAGCAGAAAAGCACTCAATAATAAAAAAGGTAAATAAAAGAAATGGCTACTCAGAAGTATCTCTCTCTTCCGCTTCTGCCACAGGCTTCAGGAAGCATCCAAAACAAAGCAGAAAAAAACCCAAAACATCTGGGATTTTTTAACACCTACCAGTAAAAGCTTCCATTCTATTATTATTTTTTTTACTGTGAGCCATAGAAAAGCACAAACATAATGAGCAAAAAAAGGCCTAAAAAACATTAAGAGAGTGTCACTGGAATATATTGTTGTCACAGGATAACAATATCCTGTAGTATATTTACTTTGGAATGTATGGAAAATGTTAGTCTACGGGTATGTCCTTCTAACTCAACTGCTGACAACATTACTGTGCAGACTCTAGAACAGTGAGATTTTAATACATCTGAAAGAGTCTGGACTGAATATAAGTTTACTTCTGCCTCTATTGTTAAAATGAACTGCTAAAAGGGAGGGCATACATATGCAGATTTGAAAGGAATGTAAAAGCTACAATCAAATCAAAGTCATAGCAGAACAGAACCTGAAGGGACCAGATGTGCCGCTGCGTCCTTTGCAACCAACAGTCAACCGTGATTATGTTGACTGCCACGTTCAGACTAGTAACGTAAAAAGTAGATGTCTAATCTAAACTACTCACCTAGACTTTGCTTATAGCTCAGGAAGAGAGACAGATGAGTCCCTGGGAAATTCCTTTCATCTTGATGTGAAACAGGTGTGATGGTTTGCACCTTAAACATGTTTCTCTCTCCACAGATGACAGAGGATCTCTCTACAACTACTTTAGACTGGCTGTTTAACATTCTGAGAACTAAAGATAGGGAGATTAATCTGAAGATGATTATGTTGCTCTCATATGATTCTGAAATCATGGGGGCAAATAATTGATTACTGAAAATATAATGTACTAACTACCTTGAGTTTCAGTGGCAAAGTCCCTAATGACCCATTTAAGCAACATACGAGTGCAAATACCTCACTTCAAATAATGTTTTATGTATGTTTAAGTGATTTTCTAGGCAGCTGAACATAGGCACTCTTCTTGCTAGCATGTTCAGTAATAAAATCATCTTTTATTTCCTACCTTCTTCCTCCAGCAGTTCCCAGTTTCACTGTTAATGCAAAGATATTGGGCATTTCTTGGTTTCATGCTGGAAGGTTAGTTTAAGCAAGTCTTTCAGATTTCCCAAAGCAGCAATGAACCACATAAGAGAATCAGTTGCCCACTGTGCAAACACATGGAAACACTGCTAATTACAGCCTTTCACCCCAGCTAGTTATGACAGGGATTCACTGACAGTCATTCCTGAGTATCACACTAAGCTATTACTTTTACATTATTCAGGAATTAAGAGCTCTTTAAGAGTAAGAAGTACTAGAAATCTTTACAGGTTCTTTTACAGGTTCCTCCAGTTTGTAGTGTCAGCTTTTACATATTATATAATTTGCAGCAATAAAATTTAACCTCTGATTTCACAAAAACCAAGGTATCTTATCTCTTATCTTATAAATTTAATTTTGAAATACGTGCTGTATTGTCATTCTGAGCTTGCTGGCTAGCTTGTCTGTAAGAGAAAAAAAGGGGAAATATGAAAAAAAAATTGCTACTTAAGGTGGCTGTCACTCCTGCTTATAATTTGGTTCTGTTCTTTTTGACTGAAACATTAAATTAGCATAGCAGTCTTGTCACTAATGGATGGGCGAGCACGTATCCAAAAATTGCTTCAGTTTTCTCAGTTAAGGGCACTTTGACTATCCTTGGGAACAATGAAACTCCAATTGATACAAAAGCAAAAAAAAAAAGGTATTTAAAAACAAATAAACTGTATTTCTAGCTCTTAAAATTTTTAAAAAGCAGCTTTTGTAATGGATTGGGTAAATGAATGAAGTGATAAAAGACTTTGGCCTAATGGCATTAACAGATGCCGTTGCTATATTAAGAAAGCATAGTGATTTTTAAAAGTCATTGAGTCACACATTTTTTTTTCTCACCTGTAAGATCTCAGAGAGGTACATGCGCCGCTCATCATTAGCTTTGTGGTAAGCCTACATTTAAAATAAAGGATATAGACTACCGTTAAGCAAAATATTTGTAAAGTTGAATCATACAGGAAGAAACAAATATACAGCAGACCTGTTTTCCAGTGACATATTTTGTGGAACTATTCTGTTGTGTGTTCCACACGCACTGTCTGTTTGTCAGACAACGTAATAGCTTTATAGATTAGAGGCATACAGTGACTACAAACCTTTGCTTCCTGTTCCAGTCTAAGTTCGTAGTCTTTTAGCTGATTCTGGAGACTTCTCTTCTCTTCTTCTAGTTGTTTAAGAACCTCCTTTAAGGAACCCTGTGGTTATAGTAAATAAAAAGATTTTTACAAATATTTCTATTCTGTGTAAAGATGCCATCACCACAGTCCTTATTCTTCAAGCATCATGATGCTTGTCTTTCTATTTGCTTCTCGTGTACTTCTTGTTTACATGGTTCCAGCTGACCCACTGCAGAGACACGAGCAATTAACCATATGCTACAATTATCAGTTATGCACTACACATTTCCACCATGTTAAAATGATACAGACGTGGTTTTCCACACTGCAGCTCCTTGATAAGTTAGCAAAGTCTCCTTGTGGTGACCAGCCAGAATTTTTCCTACTTCTAACCAAAGTTCACTCTGATGGAGTGGAGGAAGATTTCAAATCTTACATGCACATCCATTCTCAAACCACTTGCCAAGAGAGCTGCTACACTGCTTGAAGAGGCACATGGGATGTCAAAGGCAATCCATAACAACTTGGCCAGAAAGCAGTATTTTGTGGGGAGACTGTCTGTCTTAGGCGTGCAGCCATTTACCTTATCTACAATTGGGATGAGCTAGAGTAACAGTGGGAGAGTCCATTTTTGGCTACTGGCACTGGCCAGTTCTTTGTTTGCTGTGTAGCAGGAGCAGAATGCACACTCAAGCAGGTCCTCCTCCATTTCTAACACAGGAAACTGCTTTTCGTAATTTCCTTCATAAATGGATCCACTCCATTCAGTAGAGACATTCTTATTGGGAGACCCTAATAGCATATAGCTTTTTTAATTCCTTCCCTCAGATTATTGAAGGTCAGTTTATACCTGTTTGTTCTTGTATTTAAGTTATCTTTAAGATAACTGCTCTTCTGCCTACCTGGTGTTTGCCCCCAGCATGCACAGACAGCAAACAGGAATGTCTTTTTTCAACATTCATTTTACTAGGATAAATAAGCTGAGCTTTTAAAAACGGTCTCTCACACAGCAGGCTGTCCTTTTATCTAATCATCATAGTAGCCCCTTTGTACACCAGGCTGGGCATCAACCTTCTTATGGTTGGAGAACAGAAATGTACTGGAGTATGCAGTACTCCAGAAGCCATCTCACTGCCTCGAACAATGTCAGTAATACTTTATGTGCACAGAGAAATTTTAGGATTGCATTTTCCTTTTTCACAGCTGCACACTGATGGCTCACAGTCAACATGGGATCAGCTAGAATACCCAGATTCTCCTCTGCAGCTATGTCCAGATGATGAGCTCTCAATTAATAACAGCATTTGTTTTCTATTTCCTAAATCTTTTGTTTTACGCTATTAGATTTTAATCCCATTCTTAACAATCTAGTCTTCAGTGTCATTCTTTTTCTAAACAACATCCAGAGTCTTCTTATATTACATGATTGGTATCAGGAGAAAGATATCATAATCTATTTCTACTCCGTGTATCAAATGTCATGCGTTAAATGTTAAGATTAGTCCTAAACCTGGTCCTGGAGGAACTCCGCTTGTATTTTCACAGCAGCCTCCTTAACTAGTCACCACTATCGTCTTCCATTTGCCAGCTCTTTACTCCTTCAACAAATCTACTCATTTTCATTTTCTCCAAACGAATCAGTCACTTCCCACGTGACACGGCATCTTTATCAGAGGCCACAGTGAACAAGATTACTATATTTGTTGTGACAAAAAATCTATTGTCTCATCACAGAATGTCAATAGGTTTGTCCACCATGAGGCACTTTTAATAAATCCGTATTTCAGTCTGGTTTTGCAACAATTATTCCTCTCTATATATATCTTAAAAAGAAAAAAAAAAAAGATTTGCTTTTCTCCAATGCACACAATGCCATCATCCACAGCTCTTTATTAAAACCACTCACTATCAGATCAGTGATGTGTCAAGACAGTTTTTTCAAAATCCTAAGGTACGGATTACCCATTTCCCTCAATTTAAGCATATCCAGCTCCTTCAATTTTCCTTAGGATTTGGTTACTGTCATTTCCTCTTCCAAGCACTTCCTGACATTAGCTATTTCTTCCTTTGTCCTGCATTTTATTGTTTCTGCCTTTACTGAAAACTTAGGCAATATATACATGTTGAATTTAAAACGAATGAATTCATGATCACTTGATCTGAATTTTTTTATGTTTTTATGACTGGCTGTTCTGCAATGTTCTACTAGATTTTCAAAATCTAAACCAGCATTCCCTCCTTTTTACCCAGTATTTTCTGACAAAATGTATTAACTATCACACCCACTGAGATCTGGGCCTCATCATTATTAGTTTTCAGTCTTCATTTACAAGTTTTACATATGATACAATTTCTGGAAGTAATCTAATAATATTATATCCATTCATCCATCCAAATTTTATATTTATATCTATATTTGACTTTATGGACGGGATCCAATCAGAGGTGAGGACATCTACCTTTGAGTGTCCATATGCGAACTAAATGCCTACTAAGAGTCACAGTCAATACAATCAATAATGCACAGAGATTCATTCAGCTGAGCAGCTAAAGAGCTCAACTCAGTTGCCACCTGAGATGCCACAGAGTGTGGAAGACATTCATGTGTGGCAGATATGACACGTTCTTCTGGAGCAGCAGTGGGCTACGCTGCACTGAAACATCTGCAAGTCTCTTTGTTTACACAACTATTCCACTGAAGATGCCCACTTAGATAAATCTAGATAGAACTCTCTATACTCTGACTGTACTAATTAGATCTGCGCTGCCTGTAGTAGGAATTAAAGATCTAGCCAAGAGGTAGACATCTACATATAGGAAAGAAAATATTGGTGTCCTAATATTTAAGTGAGTCATATTGTTTCAATATAGATTTCAATATTACTTCTCAATATTATTGTGATTAAAATTTGTTTTCCTTTCCATCCTCAAGATGAATTAATCCAAACAGATGATGAAGAAAGAACAAACAACATTAATGTAAGAGTCTCTCACATCTGCTACATACAACATCTATCTCTGTTTTGATCTTTCCTGCCAAGTGCATACCTTTAATACTTGTTATCCCATCAGGTTTTTGTTATCAATGCTATTTCATTTCAGGCTAGTCAGGTTCTCGCATTTGTCTGCTTAGGCCCCCTATGTAAAATAAGTATCTGTTTCAGAATTTTTTTCTTTTTATTTCTAACTCAAGCGTCTCCCTTGTCAGACGAGCTGAATCCTTTCACTTTCTGTACTGACTGACCATTGCCTTAATAATCAGTTACTTCTTCTCATGACCTTAATGCTTTGCTATGCCTTTATTTACCAAATTTTCCTGGTAAACATGGAAAGGAAGATAACATGACTCCCTCCAAATATTCTCCTTTTTTTTTTTTTTTTTTGTGTGGAAATTTTTACCTATTTATCATGCAAACCACAGATCCAGAAGATCCATGTGCAGTCTATTTCTCAGAGAGTTTATGAACGCTTGCTTATGGTAAAAAAATCCCAAACCTAATTTAAGCCTTTAGGGATCAATACTGGGTCTGGTCCTGTTTAACATATTCATTAATGATCTGGATCACGGGGCAGAGCGTCCCCTCAGGAACATTACAGACAACACCAAACTGTGAGGAGTGGCTGATATGCCAGAGGGTCATGCTGCCATACAGAGGGACCCCAACAGGCTGGAGAAATGGGCTGACAGGAACCTCATGAAGTCTAACAAGAAGTCCAAAGTCCTGTACCTGTGAAGGAACAACCCCATGAGCTGATATACGCTGGAGGCTGACAAGCTGGAAAGCAGCATGGTAGAAAAGGACCCCTGGGTCCTGATGGACAAGAAGTTGAACATTAGCTAGCAATGTGCCCTTGTTGCAAAGAAGGCCAATGTTATCCTGGGCTGCATTAGGCAAAGTATTGCCAGCAGGTTGAGGGAGGTGATTCTTCCCCTCTGCTCAGCACTGGTAAGGCCACATCTGGAGTGCTGTGTCCAGTTCTGGGCTCCCCAATACAAGAGAGACACGGACATACTGGAGAGAGTTCAATGAAGGGCCACAAGGATTAAAGGAGTGGATCACCTCTCTTGTGAGGAAAGGCTGAGAGAGCTGTGACTGTTCAGCCTAGAGAAGAGAAGACTGAGGAGAGATCTTATTAATGTATATAATTACCTGGAGGGAGGGTGCAAAGAGGTCAGATCCAGGCTCTTTTCAGTGGTGCTCACTGACAGGACCAGAGGCAATGGGCACAAGCTGAAACACAGGAGGTTCCCTCTGAACATCGGGAAACACTTTTTTACTGTGAGGGTGCCCGAGAACTGCTATAGGTTGCCCAGGGAGGTTGTGGGGTTTACCTCCTTAGAGATATTTCAAAAACATCTAGACATGATCCTGGACAACTGGCTCCAGGTGGTCCTGCTTAAGCAAGGAGGTTTGACAAATTCTAGAGGTCCCTTCCAACCTCAACAATTCTGTGATTCTGTGACCATTTTATTGTTACAACTGTGCCTTCCATCTCTCAGTCAGTACCTTGGTCAGACCAATTCAGCTTTCACTTTTTTGGGCATCCACCCAGCCTTGCACAGTCATCTTTGGTCTGTTCCAGAGTGAACTTGAAAATGTCATTTGTCATGACACGAAAGATTATGTTATTCTTATAAGAGAATTTTCATCTCAGGTCTGTAATTTATATCCTTGACTTTGGACATCATCAAGACGTTCTATTTTCTGGATGTGTAAAGTTACAGTCCTACTAATGGCTTCTAACAGATAGACATCAAACAAATACATCTGCCTCTTACATCTCCCTGTTTGATATCTCCAGTCTTCTCCTTTGCAGCATCTGCAAATCATTGCATCTTTTATTCTTTTTCACATAATTTTCTGTACAACATGTTACTTATTCAGCTTCAAATTTTATTTTTCACAAAAGCAATGTTACTGAGATTTCCCTAGGAATGATTTCAATTAAAGTCAAGATTTTGCAGGAGCATGGCAAAAGGCACAGTACTTTTAAAACACATTGCCAAGAGAGATTAACCCCTCCCACTATTAAAAAAAAAAGAGATACAGAAAAGCTATATCTTTCAAGAATGTTTTGCATATGACTGAACTGTTATTAACTTAATCTGTTATAACAGACACACTGGAGACATGGTAAAAATTGGGGTTTTTTGGTTTTTTCCTAATTAGAGCAGAAGTATCTTGGATGCAGATGAAACCTTTGTCCTAATACAGAAGGCTCCTACAGTCAATACAGTCAACGTTGGCCAATTCAAGGAGAAAAAGTAAGCTGCAGATTAAAGAGAAGATTTGGCTAAATTCCACTAGGGTCATGTGCTCTTTCATTACAACATCAGTGTCAGTACAGAATTAAACAAGACAGATAGAGAAGGCCTCAGCACTGTCAAGCCAGGAAACTAATTTTTTTTGCCTTCTTGTCCTGATTGCACACTAAAGATTGTAACCACGTGACAGCATATTCTGTACAACATATTTTGTACCACCTACAACGTATTTTGTACCACCACAGTAAGCTTGAATACAGTAAATACAGAAGTCCATGCTGCTCTCCAGATTTGTTCTATGTAAATCCACAGCCCACTATTTATTTCCTCACTAGACTGTCCATCAGTGTTACGTAAGTCAGCAAGACTTGGTGTTGCAGCTGTTAGTCACAACCGAGCAATTTGGTATCTCCTCAATGATGGCACTCATGTAATTTCTTTGAGTTCTTTCACCTACAAAGTAAAATACTTTTAGATCTTTTTTCTTTTAATCCTTTCAGAAGCGCTGTTTTATTTTTTGCTGCCAATGCAGCTGGTCCAGTGCAGATGCCTGGGCATTCATTCAGCTCTGGAGCAAGGATGATATCCAACCACAAGCAAACAAACGGTGCACTACACTGCTTCTGATGAGCAAACAGACGGAAATAGGTTGATAATGTGACTAAAGTACACAGTTACCATCCCTACAGTACCTGTGTGCCTCATAATTTCTAATGTACCTATGCTTACAATTCTCCTGTGAAATAAGAAAGTTATAAATTATTCAAAATTTACAGATGGGGAAGTGAAGGCCAAAATGGAACAGGGACTAGAGTCTAAATTGCACTTGAGGCAGAATTTAACATCTTAATGCTAATAAAGCAATCTATGAAATGTCTTACATTCTTCACATCTGGTTTTGTCATATAATTTAGATAGGCATCTGAGCTGTTGCTATTGTGGTTGCCCATACGCACAAGCTTAATCAAGCTGCTTAGTTTGCTGCTGAAAGACTTTATGGAGTCTCAAAGCGAAGTCTTCTAGTGGCCATCTCCCTAATGAGACACAACCTGAGAAGCATGCTTCACCCACATTACATGAGGAAGGAATCCTCTTCTGTCTAACAGCCTAAAAATTAACTCACAAAGAAATTAAATGAGTTGTTACATTTTAGTCCTCTGCTACCCTACAAGCTTGAATTCTCATATCTTGTATCCTAAGCGTGCCCTTGACATCATACTTAACCACTACTGAGATAATTTTTGAAGCCAGGCTGTTAATCAGTCAGAAATGGAAAATCTACATGGATGGAGAAGGAACAAGTGAGAAAGGCTGCAAGGTCTTGCCAACTTCTGGAAAGGAGGCAGGATTTCAGACATAGTTCTTGGACATTTCTTACCAACTTACCATTGGTTTTCCATCTCTACTACACACTCTGTTGTGAATCCCAATCTAGCTGCCTTTCTCCCATTTAATACCTAGGAAACTTAGGCAGCTAACTCAGCTTTCTGACTTCTCTTACTGTGTCCATGCACCTGATGGATGATGCAGAGCTCATTATGGCAGTACTGAAGTTCTAGTGACATGGACATTCCTGCTCAACTAAAAGACCTCTCCAAGTCCCCAAATACTATAAAATGCAATTTCAAAAACAGACACAAGAACATTTTAAATGGTAAAACTTCAAAGAGGTTACAGAGACCCACTTTAGCCAGGACTGGTTGGAAGTTACCTCCCACCCCTACTTTCAAGGCAGTAATTGAAGAACTAGCTGAGACCTTATGTGTCTGAAGTCTAGCTGCTGCACAACAATGCAAATCAAGAAGTGAGGAACACAAGCATATGAACCCAGCCAAATCATTAAGGGATGGATTTGCCTTTCCTGAATTCTGTGCGAAGTAAGCAGACAGAAACCTCACTGAAACAGATTCAGTTCTTGATGCTTATAGTTGTATGATCAGCTTGGTGCTTAATACAGTAAAACAATACAAAAGCAAAAGCTCACAGAAAACAGAGTTTAAAGCATGCAGTAACACAGACTTGAAGCAGAGTTCCTGAAGCACAGAAAAGCCTCAACACAAAGCAAGAAAGAGTAAGAGCTCAAAAGAAACAGAAAGAGCCTCCCAGGTATGCAGCAATCCCCTAGAAGGAGAAATTGCCAAAAAAACCTCCAGGATGAACCAGAAAGATAAATTCTGAAAAAGCTTTTTAGAAGCGGTTGAACTGAATATTGAAATGTTTTTTGAAGTTAGATTTATTACAGGTTCTTCTACTAAGCCTTGAATAGCTGGACAATGTATTCCTGAAAAGGAGACATAAGCTGACTAAGGGATTTAACCTGAATTTAAGATCCTTAGTTTTCAATAAGTCGTCCATGTCAAGCCACTCTGAGCAAGCTGGTAATCTAAAAGACACACTGAGATTTTAAATGAATACTTTCTTTATGCAGTGGAATTTTGCAGGGCTTAGCAAGATTTACTCTTAGAGCAATGATACATTAAGTCTTGTGTCCAGCAGTGACCAAAGCCCAGAGTTTCACAAAGGGAACACCAATTCTTCAGTTCTTTTTTTCACACAATTTCCTTTTCATGCGACTGAAGTTACATATTTGGCTTAACACTTGCCAGAAAATGAAATTATACAGAATGGTACTGCAGCTGAATTTTAAGCCCACCCACATAAGTTGCTCTCATTCTGGATTTTTCTTTGCCCTGCTACCAGTGGCAACAGAGGAGACAATTTCTATTAATCATTTCACAACAGACAAGGTGACAAATACACGGCATCATCAAGAGGCTCAAACTTGCTTTTCAAGAGCCCACTCATGCAGACTATTGATCCTTATGGAAATTTGCTCTAAGGCTCTTTAACTTTTCTCCATCGGTTAGAACAGAAGCAATACATCTGTCAGTCGTGTAGAAAAAAAACCAACAACGCAAGAAGCCTTTGCAATCCATTCTGCTTGACATTTTAAATCAAATGAAGTTTTGTTTAGAAAATAAACTCCCTTCCCCCCAACGCTAGGAGCTGACGTTCATCAGCTGACTTAGCTGAATCTTTTAACATATCATTTTAAACTCATCAAAAGCAGAAAGCAATGCTACATCTTTAGTTTTACTGTAACAGAATTTGATTTTATGTTGACATCAGTAAACTCACTAGTCATATATTACTGAAAAAATGATACATAAAAGTTATTTAGCATAGCATATTTCTACATAGAATATGCACTCGATAGATACACACTAGATCCTGTAAGGTGAAGAAAGGCTCCCTGCACTTGTCTAACTGCCAAGTGCCCCCTTGTGGTTACCATCATCTTTATATTCGAAACCAGAGCGAGCGCTGAACTACACGAGCGCAGTGTGTCCAGTTCGCAGGACCAGACATGGGCAATGGCCAGGGTAAAGAAATCAGCCTGAGACTTGCTGGAAAGCTCAGGCTCCTTCAGTGTAATAACAGGTGTGAGACACTGCTACCCTAATTCCTTATGTCAATGATCTCCACAGCATTGCTCATAGAGGTTATCTGCTGACTTGAGGAGGAGGAAGTTAAAATGGAGACCTCCAGTGCTGTGGTTCAGATTGACAGAACAAGTTGCTGCTGACTGAAACATTTCACAATCTCTCCTGGTAGGCCTGAAAAAGGCTAGAGACTGCTTCCTTATACATTTTGTCTGGAAGATATCCCAGGGTCCCAGCCAATTGCTAAGGAATTCTTGCCAACAGCCAGCTAATAATGTCACTTGACTGCAAGATTTTCCCTTGATTCTTTTCTTTGGAATACAAAGCGTATTCTGCCTCTGGGAATACCATAAAGTGATTTGAGTAAAATAGTCTGCTGATTTATGCAAGGCCACCAGGAGGAAAAACTAATGCGAACATGACAAGGAGAGGAAAAAATACAATTCAAAAAGGTCTCTTGGAGGCATCCAAAATGCTTGTCTGAGGTCAGGTGAAAGGAGTAGAAAGCGGAAGTCTGTGCAGCGGCTTCGGGCAGTCAGACCAGACTACAGAACTTTCTCCAAAATACTTCCAAGTTTCACAAAAAGATAGGATAACAGATTCCTTCTTTCCATAGATCTATTGGCGACTTAATCCAGCAAGAGCAACGGGGTTAATTTCACAATGACTTGCTAGGAGAATTGACAACATTTCCTACACCATTATCAAGTGATGATGTTCCCTATAGGTAGTTATCAACACCTACTGAAATACAAAGTTGTGTGTTTTTATAAACCCGAGATTGCCCTCCCGTCGTGTTGCCAACGCCTTCTCCAGTGTGACACTGCCACACTTTCTGCTCGCAGTTTAAAACTGACAGCAAAAAACCCTGAGGTGGCTGTGTGAGGGTCTCAGTTTTGTGGTCACTGTGCTTTCAGAAAGGCAGCTTTGCAAAGTATCTGGCTCTTAATGTCAGAATTTTCTCAGCTATGGTGCTGGACATTCCTGAAAATGGTGATTTATCACAGAAACCTTGGTGCCTTGGCTAATCTTAACCGGAGCGTTGCTACGGCAATGCTATCAGGAGTGTGCTCTTCTGAACTGATTTTGCAGTATGCTTTTCAGTATTTGCATACTAAAGCCGCTATCTAGGGATTCTTTCTTGCAGAAATGGTGAGAGGGAAAGGAATAATTTTCATTCTGCTTATATGGGAAATTATGCTTAGCAGAGAGTATGTATTTCACCAAAACTCATCTAATGAAAAAACACGAACAAATGAATGCAGCATGTTTAAGAGAGGCAAGTAAAACTCCTATCATGTTATACTTTAGAGAGAAGGCATTCCTTCTGTAATTATTTCTGAAGTACTGTATGACATTTGTATTATTCATTGAGACATGAAGGAAATTACTGACTAAACAGTTTTTACTGTTGGAACTCCCTTGTGCTTGTCACTGTTTAGGTTATTTTTAATCTGCCCTCAGTACACAAAAATGATTTTCTAAACCCTGGCTGTAAAAATTTGTGTGTTGAAGGTACTGGATCTGCACTTACTGCCATGTGACATCTACATGATTTTTTTGAAACAAAAAAAGGATTATCTCAAGTCAGTATGAGGACTTCAGAACAATAACTGTGTATTTAAGTGGTTTGGGGGTGTTTTTAATAGCAAGGAATCATTCATCAGTACAATTCTAATTCTAAAGCAAGAATAGTGCAAGCCATCTGCAACAATTATTGCAATTTATCAACACAGAAAATCCTCTGTGTTTCCTTATTACTCCAGAATTTGCATTTGTATTTTCTTCTCCTTCATTCAGGTTTTTATAGTTTGCTGACTGCCAAGGTCCTTGATGACTAATCTTTTTTTAATTTTTCCTGTAGTGTTTGATATTGAGAAAATATTTTATGCTACCTGCCTCTAAACAGGATGAATTACTCTACAGACATATTTTTCTCCTATCGACTATGGTAGGACCTTAAATGACTAGCAGAGTGAGATAAATCTCTTTACTATCTTTGAGATACCTCCTCTGTTAAACACAGCTAAAATTGCTTAGGAAGTTAAGAATTATTAGAGGTCCTTCTAATTATTCTAACTGCATAATTCTAACTTCCTTGGGAACACAGGTTAAAAAGACTTGCAAATACTCTTTAATTTTCTAAATATGTTGCTCAAAACAAAATCTACTGTCTACTGTTGCCACATTCTAGAAATTGTATCATCTTGCTGGAAGAATCCCTTTGCTATCTTTCCACAGACCTTCGTATGCAACTGCCAGTTGAAAGCTGAATATCATAGTGTACTTTTTGATTTAACACACACACACACAATTTTATATATACCCACTCTCAGCATTTTCACTTTGAGCAAACATAGATTGATGACTGGCTGCAAAGCTCTTTGTTTTTCTACACCCACTCACCACATCTGCTCTTTATTCTCATCTGAGGAGAAGCTAAATATTCCCCACTACTCCCCTGAACAACTCTCAAAAACATAAAAAGGATTTGGATAAACTTATATGCTTAAACACCACAAAATGATCCATGTATTTTTTTACCAATGTTTTATCTCCTAAGATTCAAAGGAAAAAAAAGCAGCTTTGCATTCTCCATGAGTGTCTGTAAATATACACTGACTTTTGTGATAGCTTCAGTAAAAAAAAAAACAGCAAAGCCCCAAAATACATCAATTTTCTTCCCTTCTTTCCATCTCCTGAAAATCAAAACAAGGAAAAATGAAACATTTCACTGAATCCCTAAGCACTTTCTTTTCCCCTCTGGCTAGCAAACAGATAAATGTATTCACCCTAAGCTGGAAGGCTGAAGGAAGGACTTAAAACTGCAGAAGAAAAACCTATGGCATGGCACATGGGCTCCAGACTTCCCTAGGTGTCACTGAGTAAGTCTAGGGCTCTCCAGAGAAGTCTTACAGACTCCTTCTAGCAGTATGAATCTTTTAGTTGTGCTGTGATTCCTTCCTTTGTGGGAAAAGTAATTAAACCTCTAGGAACCACAGCTCATAGGTGAGGAGGCAGGGCAGTATTTAGTAGGGATTAGAAATGTACTGGATTGGTGCAGCCCAGCTGCTGGTAAAGGAAATGACCTCACTGGTAATGACTCTTCCAGTGCTTGGCGAGGTGTAATTGGATTTGTTAAGAGAGTACTAGCAAGTGGATGGAAATAAACACTTCTGATACTGTAAGCATGCATGCCAGTCTGTGCTTTACAGGCTGACAGGAATAACATTGTCTGAAGCAGACTCTACTGTAAATTTACTAGATCAATGTTCTGTCTTCAAGACTTTTCTTCAAATATAATCCCAGTTGTATTTTCAAATCAACTCCGTGAAACAGGAAAGTGGGATGGGAAAGATTTTGTTCTCTTTTTAATTAACTGTTTAAAATAAATAATATCCTGCCATCCTAGAAAACACCGTGGCCTCTAGGACAGTACTGAAACTGGCAATAATGTTTACTATCTGAAAGCCATGGATCAGATCAGAAAGAGCAGTTAATTATTCACACCCTGCTTAAAAAAGATAATCATTCCCACGAATAGGGAATGCAGCCTCCTCTCGACTCAGTAAACTCCCATTAATCTTCAGAATCTGAAGCACAAAAAAGTAAGATGGAAACATTTCCGTAAGCATAAGCAAGTGGAATAAAAGTTGTCAGAGCCCTGCCTCATAATGTTCATCATTCCTGCTTATGTTACAAGACATTATCACATCTTTATCTGCCTTCCTTATTTCTAAAAGCGGGTTAGAAGCAGAAAAGGTCTCAAAGTAAAAGATTTCAGCAGATGACAGATTAAGGAAAAAGCAGTCCTGAGTCTAAAATTGTTTTCACTTCATTTACTACTTTAGAAGACTAAATGGCCAAAATATTTCCTGTTTTTTTCTTGCCATTTTCTCCTCAACATCACAGAAAACTGTTTTATGCTTTGTTTAAATACAGGTCATGAAATATGAGCATATTAAGAAATAAAATTTTAAAAATGAAACCAGATGCTTCCTTTGGTTTTGCAAAAATGACGTATTTACTGTAAAATGAGGAATTTTCCTGTAACTGTATTATGCAAAATGTTACTGCAATTATTCATCTATGTTATCACAGTTGATGCAAAACTGGGAGGAGTGACTGATACACCAGAGGATTGTGCTGCCGCTCAGAGGGGCCTCAATAGGCCAGAGAAATCGACACAGGGGAATCACATGGAGTTTAGTTCAACACGGGGAAACGCAAAGTCCTGTCCCTGGGGTGAAATAACCACAGGCACCAGTTTATGCTGGGGGCCGACTAGCTGGGAAGCAGCTTGGCAGAGAACGACTTTGGGGCCCTGGTGGACAACAAGATGACCGCAAGCCAGCAATGCACTCTTGCTGCAAAGAAGGCCAATGGCCGCCTGGGCTGCGTTAGTGAGAATGTTGCCAGCAGGTTAAGGGATGTGATCCGTCCCTTCCCTTGAGCACTGGTGAGACATATCCAGAGTGCTGGGTCCAGTTCTGAGCTCCCCAGTACAAGAAAGACATGGATTTCCTGGACCAAGTCCAGCACAGGGCTACGAATATGATTATGGGACTGGAGCATCTAACAGATGAGAAAAGGCTGAGAGAGATGAGACTGTTCAGCCCAGAGAAAGGAAGGCCCAGGGGATCTCAGCAATGTGCAATGGGAGGCAACGAAGAAGACGGAGACAGGCTTTTCTCAGTGGTGCCCACTGACAAGATGAGAGGCAATGGGCACAAACTGAAACACACGAAATGCCATCTGAACACAAGAAAGCACTTTTTTTACTGTGAGGGTATCCAAACACTGGAATGCATTGCCCAGACAAGTTGTGGAGATATTAAATACCCGTGGAGATATTAAAAACCCAACTGGACATGATGCTGGGCAACCTGCTGTAGCTGGCCCAGCTTGAGTAGGAGGGGCGGACTAGAAGATCTCAAACCTAAATGATTCCATGATTTTGTGATCAAGGTTTAACATTTTTCTACTTTTTCATGGAACTAGTTCAGCTACTCCATCTCATATACCTTAGTGCAGGTCCAATCACACAACCTTCACTCAGTCAAAAATTTCACTACATGATTCTTCCCAACATTCAGGTCTTATGTACCTCCTACTTAATGATTTTACTCTATAAATTTATAAGCAACTGCATATCTGAAACAATAAAAAAGTAAGCAGGACTGATTGTTTTGGTTTCCAGACCAGGCTGCTGATATTTTCTGTCATGAAAAAACAAAGATTAAACAAGTTTTTCAATTGCACTGTGATTTTCTTTTTAACCAACTAAATGCCATAGTACTCACCACAGGCATTTGATCAAAGCTGCGAACAATGGACAATTTATCTACAAATAAGCAGAAAATGTGACCCATTGATAAAATTTCAACATATGATCACTAATACTGGTGAAAAACAGTTATGAATACCCATTTCTACCTGCTGGATTGCCACGAATAAGCTCCGTCTTCTCTTGAAGAATATTAATTTGCCTTTCCAGCTGTTTGTTCAATTCTACTTGTGTCTCATATCTGGTTTTCCATTCATTACCTTAAAAAGAAATACAGGGTTATGCTGTTTCCCAAATTATTTCATGCCATTTCAAGTAGAAGTTAGCATTTTTTCAAACTGTTCCCACTTTTTTCTGGAGACTAAGAAAGTCTCCATTTAGTAATCCTCACAATGAGGATTTTTGCATACAAAAGACTTTGGAAAATATAAATCAAGAGAGTTTTTCACTGGGCATACTGTGGCCAGAATATTAACCAATTTTATGAATTCATGTTATTCATAGTTTCATTAATTATTAAAGCTAACACATGGCATGTAGTACTCCTTACTTTCATACTTGCAACATCACACCTGTAATAGCCATGTTTGAAAAGGGAAAACTTCAATTTCTAAATAAAAACTTGTATCTCTGTATCCACCCAAAAGAATTAATTTCCCGTGTTTCCTAATCAATTAGGACTGCAATTCACTCTGTTGCAATTCACTTACCTTCATCTTCAACACTGCTAAGTCTTTTTTCCAGTTCTGTTACCGTGTTTCTCAGTTCAAATATTGAGATTTCAAGCATTTGCCTGTGGTATTTAGAGAAGTCACCAAGTTGGCTATTGCATTAATCTTATTAAAAATAAAAAAAGGATAAATTGAATATATTTTCAGATTAAGCATCTATTGGTCTTTCCTGTGCAATTACATCATCTTACCCATGGGTTTTTTATGTATTTTTCTCTACGGATACTACAGTGCCTTAAAAACAATAGAAACATTTCTACTTTGTAAATAAAACTACTTCCATAAAAAAACAAGACCAGCATTTCCTAAAATTTAATGACTGTCTAGCAGATCATCAGAATTAAACAAAGGTAGAAAAGATACTGGCTTTAATTTTTCATCTAAAAGAAGATGCCCAAGGAATATGTTTTTTTGAAACAAGAATATGCCTGAGGTGTGCTATTTGAAATTCTGAATTAATTCTTCATTTTGACTCATTGCTCAATGATTAATAGTTATTTTCTAAATTGTACCCATAACAAAACCAATCAAACCATACCGTGTATTATGACTATCAGAAAAGAAAGCCAGTGATTAAAGTAAAATGAGTGTTGAAAAAAAATACTGGAGCTAAAGCCATCATTTTTTTCAGTACCTTAAACTTAATCTTGTGTGAAAATATATTTTTTCCCATTAATTTCTTCTGTATACTGGTCAGGCAGACAGACAACTGGCCATGGAAAATTGGACTCTTTCTGCCTTGGAAGGTATGACCAGAAGCAGAAGCTAGCAGAGGACTTACTCTGATGACAGCACAACCCACCTGCGTGCATCATACAACATGCTGAATGACTCTTACCATTTTAAGTGGCAAGATGGTAGTTCAGTGTGCTACAGTGAATCATATGATCTCAATCACGCCACAAGAAAATTACTGCTAACTAAATCATTGACCATATTTATGCCAACAGCCCATTTCTTTTTGGAGATGTCTATGGAGAAATGTTCTTGCCTGTGAGATCCAAGGAAGTCATCCCACACCAGCATAGCTGGAAGAAAAACACAGTGCAACACAACCCAAGAGCAGTTTGTGGTTTTGTCCTTTAAAGTCAAATTTGGAAGGTTAAGATTTCAAAAAACAATTAATAGTTCTTGGGTGTCTCCATTTTTCAGTGCCTAAATAGAGATATTTCAAAAGAACTGAGAACACAACTCTGCAAATAAGGCCCTTTGGAAAATGCTTTACAATGGAAAATGCTATACAATCTATATGACGATAGATGTCTTTTAAATCTTAGCCTAGTTCATTAAAACATGCAAGAGAGAAAATCATCATGCTGTCCTATTTTTTGCTGTTTGTTTTTTTTTTTCTAAAGGGGGCGCTTCCAGGTCAACATGGATCTTCACTTTCTGAACATGTTCATAATGAAAAATGCTTTTCAAGAAATAGTTAATTAGCCTATGAGAAATCAAAGCTCTGAGGACAGAGCTGATCCCTAAGAAATGGTATCACCTGTTGCACTCCTCATGCTCACATTCAGTTGGTGACATTTCTTTTCCATAGCTTGAAACACCAGATTTCAACTGAAAGCTGCAGAAGCAAACCAACCAATCTTAAGAACCAGAAGAGGTATGCCTGGAATGGGGAGGGCAGATGAGCTGAAACAGCAAAGAAATGTAAAGAAGAGTAATTTAAGGTAATTCAAGTAAGTTTTTAGTGCAAGAAACACACTGGAGCAAAGTAAGGCAGACATGTTGAACGGCAGGGGAGAGCTGGGTCTTCCGATCCCTCCGTGCACCATTGTCTCTTCCTCCCTACCAACGTTAAATTAGATAGAGGGGACATAGGCAAAGAAACAATGAAAGTACTGGTAACTTGCTGGAGACAAAAAGGGTGAAAGCCCCAGCAAAAGATAGGCTTGAAACACATGAGTCAAAAAGCTTAGATGCACGAAAATCAAAGGAAACCTAATTGCTGCTGCCTATTTGCTTCCACTCCAAACAAAAAGAGGCAGATGGCTAGGAAGAAGAAAGACAAAATCTCACTACGTTACTGGTATAGGTAAGGTTTCTATAAAGCAGATTTCTATCAATCTCTCAGTGCTTGGAAAAGAAGAAATTATGACAACAGTGAGTGTTAAAATGGGATTTTTGGAAGGAAATAACACTAAATTAGACACAGTCAAAGCTGTAACTAGAGCTGAGCTGTATCAAAATGAAATTGTCTTCCTTTTCAAACAAATCCTAACTAGGTGCTTAGATGGATGCAGAACGATAACGTAGGAAGAATGAGTTATTTAAATACAGTGTTTTCAAGTTTTAATTTCTGTTACCATTCCAAGACCACATACAACATTTCTAACACTAGATTTTATTATTCTTTCTGCACCATTAGCAAAACTGCCAGCCAGCTTCCAATTATATTTTGTCCTGATGAAAATGGGTACAGAAATGATAAATTGTCAGATGTCAGACTGTAACTGCTACATTGACAGAAAGTCTTATTTTCATTTGGCAACTGAAACCAGCTTTTTAAAAATTCTAGTTATTAAATATACTCCAATAGCACCCAGAAAGTAGCCAGAGTGGAACCTCTCTATTTTAGTCAGTGTATATGCAGTAAATTACAGTCCCTGCACTGACAGAGAAGGGATGTAGAAATAAATCACTTTGACCAACCTGGTAAATACGTCAGCTTTTTAATGTATCGGAATATTTTGTATTTCTGGAGTTCTTTCTAATTGTGATAGGAAGTGATGGTCACGCCATGTATCTGTCACTGAGTTTAATGCAGCCGTGTATAGCTGCCTGCCCAAATAGAGACTCGGTCTGTACTTAGAGGGACTGTGGTGTGACTTTACCTGCATCCTCACGTGTGTTAACATAATTAGATGTATTCAAGGCCTATGAATCTTTCCCGTATCAATGGACAATTTACAGTCATCACAGAAGAAAGCCCATAAATCCTGGAAGCTCACATTTAAGTCATCAGGGGAACTTAACTACATCCTTGCATGCTAAGCATGACAAGAAAGCTCTTGTGAAGAAAAGGAGAAAAAAGTGCAGTTCAGATAAGAAGGCTGTGATTGAAAGGACAAAAGAAAAAAATGGCTGAGTTTCTTTTTAAGACAGTTTACGGGTATTATTCTACTTTAAAGTGACAGTCACTTAGGATGAAAGCCATTTTCTTGCTCGTTTTGCTATCCAGATCTGGATATCTGGTACATGTGATCAGGCAAAAGACAGCCTGAAGCCATTTTCTGTAGTGGAGAGAGAAACCAGTGAAACGTTACAGGAGAAGCTCAAGACAAATCATCAGTTCTAGGGCATCAGCTATACAATATAGCAGAACTTTACAGATTCCTGTAGAAGACAAAATATACAGATGCCTTCAGAACCTATGAACAAAGCAGAAACAATACTGTGCAGTGCAAAAGGCACCACAGGGAGAAGCATATACACTACTGAAAGCTACAGACTTCTGACACTTGCAGTCAGCAATCTGCTGGGAAAATGCTGCAGCTTTCCTTGCCAGGAAAGCCACAGAAGCTGGAATCTCACAAGCTGAATTAACATACAACTCCATCAACAATAGTATGTAGCTGAAATGCATAAATATATGGATTTAAGACTTCTTTGTCTATTAAGTACACTGCAGTATTCTATGATTTCTCTCTCAGAAACATTTGCCATGACATTTCCCAATCAAAACCTGTACTGAATCTTGATTACAGTAATTCAGAGTTGGATTTAAACTGACTTGCATTAAAGCCTCTGCAAGATTTCACAGTATTACGTCCACAATCATTGAGAATCAGCAGGTACTTTAGGTACAGACCCCTTACGGACACAGATGATTCAATTTACTCTTTGAAGTAAAAATTTCTTCTTTGTGAGTGTTAAATGAGAGTGGTAGGAGGGCTGTTAGCAAACTGCCTAAATGGCACAATAATCCAGTAAGCCAGTAAAAAGACGACAAGGGTGAGATGGCTGTGAAGGAATGCAGACAGCTATCTGCAAGCCAGTCATCCTCAGCCTGCTTTATACCCAAAGGAGAGAAACAGGCACCTCCTAGGGTGTGAGTCATCTCATGCTAAAACAGCCAGCCAAAGTAGGTCAGATGAATCACACCTTCACAGAGCCCTTCTGTATCCATTGCTACACATGCCACTGGTTTAGATGTAGGTGTCTAACAAGCCTGGTCATTAACAGTTCGGTTGAATAAACAACTTCCATGAAATAGACAATAATGGTATTGTCCATTTGCACACACAAGATATACATGGGAAACAGTTGTAGAACCCACCTGAAGCAGCAAGTCTTTTACTTGTCATGCCATCACAATAAAGGTTTTTATTAAATATATCTTTTCCTTTCATCAGCAAATAAGTCACCACTTCACAATGTGTCCTGGGTTTTGGGCCCAGTCTTGCAGAAAATTCTCGGCGATATTAGCAAGAACTTAAGGTACATAAAGAATCCAGGTTTTCATTAATTAAAAGAAATATATTTCAAGCAGTGAAACAAAGCCAATACCATCCTGCTTGTTACCTGAACACCCATAACACCAGGATCATGTGTCAGTTAAAAGAACCGGTGCATGCAGAGGATAACATATATTATGCTGACACACTACTATTCAGGAGATTTAGTAAAAGGACATTTGCTTAGATATTGGTGCAAGTATGTCCAAGCTCCTTTTTGTGCCATTTTGAATGCAGAAGCTGCTTAACCATTTTTACTCCGTTAATATTGGTTTCCCCCTTTCCACTAGTGAATAAACATGTTTATAAATTCCACAATTGCAGGACTAGTTCGAAGAGAATCTGCAGCCCAAACACTGAAAGAGACATTGTCCAGGGGAAAAATCAGCATGGAACAGAATGTTTGAAAATGGTATGGGAATGTAAATATTAAGGGTCTGACTTAAAGAAGCACAGGAGCTTTTGACTTTTTCTAATTTTACATTTATTAACATTCAAAAGGCAATCATGTTCTTCAACACAGGCAAAAACGTGTAACTTCCTAAGCAAACTGGGAAAAAAAACAACCTAGAATCCCACCACTGTGTGAGCATCGCCAATCATCAGGGCACCAAAACACTTGCTGCATAAGCAAGCGGACTAACTGGTAGCAGTAACAAGTTCTTATCTTCTGTGCAAAACGCACTAGAGAGATACTGTACCTTCCCTGTAGGTTTCAGAGCTATTTAGTGATCATAGAGATGAGTGAAACAGTATCACAGAATGGTAGGGGTTGGAAGGGACCTCTGAAAATCATCTGGTCCAACCCCCCTGCCAGAGCAGGGTCACCTAGAGCAGGTTGCACAGGAACACGTCCAGGCGGGTTTTGAATGTCTCCAGAGTTGGAGACTCCACCACCTCTCTGGGCAGCCTGTGCCAGTGCTCTGCCACCCTCAAAGTAAAGAAGTTCCTCCTCATGTTTAGGTGGAACTTCCTGTGTTCAAGTTTGTGCCCGTTACCTCTTGTCCTGTCCCCGGGCACCACCGAAAAGAGCCTGGCCCCATCTTCCTGACACACACCTTTTAAGTATTTATAAGCATTGATAAGATCCCCCCCCAGCTTTCCAGTTTTATTCAACATTGGGGAAAGAAGTGTGTTTAAAGAGCACTCTGTTGTCCATTTGACTCTTCTTCGCCCAAACAGGCATGAGGTCTTTTCCGTTCTTACCCCATTGTGGCTTCCAGTCCCAGTGGTTTTGGTTGGGATACAGTTAATCTTCAGCCGATACGGTGCTGTTTGGATTTGTGATGAAATCACTGTTGGTAACACAGGGATGTTGTAGCTCTTGCTGAGCAGTGCTTACACATCAAGACCTTTTCCGCTCCTCACACCGCTTTGCCAGCGAGTGGGCTGGGGGTGCACAAGAAGTTATGAGGGGACACAGCGGGGACAGCTGACCCCAGCTGACCAAAGGGATACTCCACACCGTGTAATGGCATCTTCAGCAGTGAGGACTGGGGGGAGGCAGAGTTTGCCAGGGCGGCCCTTGCCTGGGGACTGGCATTGGTCAGCTGGTGGTGAGCAATGGTTTTTTTCCACATCACTTGCTTTTTTTTGGGTTTGTTTCCGTTTCCTTTTCTCTTTATTAAACAGTTTTAACCTAAACCCAAACATTTTCTCACCTTTACCCTTCTGATTCTGTCCCCACCCCACCGGGAGGGGAGCAAGAAAGCTGCTGTGTGGTGTTTGGTTGCCTTCTGCGGTTAAACCACGGCGCCCAGTCCTATTCCCCGCGCCTGTTCGGGACCAGCCTCATTTTTGGCTGAAATTATTGATCCTCCTTCTTCAGGCTCCAGTCCCAGCCCTTTGGCCAGCTGCCCCTACTGCCCACCGTGTGCCTCACGCTGCCTCCCCGCTCCCAATCGTGTTCCCAGCCCAGCCGAGCTGTGGGACCTCCTGGGAGCCCTCCCAGGGCCGCTCCCCACCCACCGCATCAGCCGGAGCACCCGCCCGCGGCCACCGCCGCCATTTTGCCGCAGGGAGGCGGCAGGAGTGCCCCCGGACGGCCAGTCCTTCGGCGCGGCTCCCCGCAGCCCCAGCCCCGTGCACCCGCCGGGCACTCACTGCTTCCGCCTCTCCCGCCCCAGCTCCAGCGCCAGGCGGTCGGGGTCTGCCGCCCGGCCGCCGCCGCCTTCCCCCATGGCGCCGCTCGCCCCCGCCTCGGCGGCCGTTGCGCGGGGTAACGGCCGCCGAGCGCCCGGCCGGAGGCCTGAGGGACCGGCGCGGCGCGGCCCGCCCTCCTGCGGCCGCCGTGTGGCCTTAGGTCGGGGGCCGGTGATCCCGGCCCGGTCACCCCTCGGGACGGGCGACGCCCATCTCCGAGGCCGCCGTGGTTGTCTCGCTGCCCGGGAGAGCGGAGAGGGGGAGACCGGGGCCAGGCTGGCAGCCGGCATGGCCTTCGCCTGCTGCGGGCGAGATGCATGCGGTGTCGTTCCATCTGCACACGTTTGTACCAGCGCCTGGTTGAATGGGGTTTTTCTTCCCCATGTCCAGGGAAATCCCCAGCACGTGGCTTGGGCAGCACCAGAAATTAATGGGAAGCATGCCGTAGTTTTGGCCCAGTTTTGACCGCGCAGGATGAACTGTGATAAGCTTTTCATGACCTGGGAAACAAGTATGTGGGGATTTTTTTTTAAAACCTTTTCGATGGAAAGTAGCACAGTTTTAAATAAACGCTTTGACCCACATGTGAAAGCAGGTGCAGCACGGCGGGGCCTGGTCTTAGAAGTGCCTACCCTGTATTTTAGCACCCTTGATAAATGCAATCTGTGCTGTGCATAAACTAGTTTGCAAGAACCTCACTTGAGACAGGAGATCTTAGAATAATCTCTCTTAATCCTCACTGATGAAGTCAATGGAGTCAATTACTCAATACATACTGGCTAATAGTTTAGTTATCTTGCAGTGGTCCAGATTGATGCTTAAAATTTTTTGATGTTGCATTTTTCAAACAAGGAATTTCAGATCGGTTCATAGTTTTCTCAAGGTAAAGCTTTATGGGGCAGACTGAATTAATTTAACAGTTTAGTGCTCTAAGCAGCATCACCTGTGCCAGGCTATCCCTGTCGCCTTCTCCAACTGCTTCAGTGCCAGCTCTGACATTCCTGTAACTCTCCCACGAGCCGGTACAGCTCATGAAAGCTGTAAGACTTACGTCGGGGAAAATGCTTGCCGTTTCTGCTGGTTAGTGAGCTGAAATGGCTCACCAGCTGCTCAGAATAGCAACGGAGTTGATGCAAGGGACAGGGTGAAACTGGGAGTGATTAGCATGCTCGTAGATCGATTCCCCATTTCATGGGACCTAGTGCTCACTAGAGAAACTATCTGTCCACTTTCTCAGGAAGGAGATGGGACTGTAATTTTGCTTTACTGGTATACTCTGAAAAAAATGAAGGGTATGGTTTCTCAGTGACTCAGAGGTAAATTCTGTTGCACAAGCCGCAAGCCCAATGCAATAGCCCTACCGCTTGTTGGGTAACAGAGGCACTGCATTCAAAGTTTAAAACCAAGGTTATGTTAATACATTACTTTAATGAAGCATAAATCAGCATTGCCATCCAAAGTCGGCCCTAAAATTTTGCAAATTTTAGTCTGAAGTTGGTATTGTGTGACACTGGAATGGGCCAACCTAACACTTTACTGATACTGCAAGACCAGGGTCACTAATCCAGCAGGATCTAGCGTCTGGGGGTAGAACAGTAGGATGGAGAGTGAGAAGCTTGATCGTAAGAAGAAAGAGTCATTTTAATTTCACTTGTCTGATATATATTAGGGCAGGAGGTGATTTTTGACAGTCTCAAGTTATAATTGCTGCTATCATCTCATCGGTGAATTAGCACTTGAGGTGTGGATTGAATTCAAAATTGTCTGAAATACTTCAATCAAGAAACAAATTTAGAAGAGTGCTGCACTGTAACTGCATTTAAATTTAGCTGCTCATTTTGCCTTCAGAATTTACTGAATGCAACCTTTTTAAGATACATACTGAAAACACATTCCCTACCAAACCAGTAATTTAAGTTATGTCTTGGACCTAGGTTAGCGTTCATAACTAACTCAGTGTACCGAATCTTAACAGCAAAGGCGTTAATCAGTAACCATTTTTCTTGTTACCGGTTTTTGTGAAGAACTGCTTCAAGATTAACTTAACAAGCCTACTGCATAGTTCTCAACTGGAGGGCACATCCGCAGAGCTTGAAAAGATCCCTGGAATCACAAGGAA
Organism: Chroicocephalus ridibundus; assembly: GCF_963924245.1. Classification (NCBI taxonomy): domain Eukaryota; kingdom Metazoa; phylum Chordata; class Aves; order Charadriiformes; family Laridae; genus Chroicocephalus; species Chroicocephalus ridibundus. Next base: position 29,404,736 of record NC_086284.1, read on the forward strand.
GTCTGAGAAGAGAGAGCACAGGGTAACTGAGGACTGTATCCCAACCACAGAGTACTCTCTCTGCCCCAAGAGACTTTTCTTTGATCTCCTCTCCAGGATGCTTTCAGGTCCCCACCTCAACTCAAGGATTACAAGGTGTCCTAACTAGGTAAGCTCTCAGGAACCAGGTCGCAGTGCACATAAGGATGAGCCCAGACCACAATGGTTGGGTTGGCCCAGGTCAGCAGGTCTGTGTGCTTTGCCAGATGGTTTGGAAAATGGAGCGGGAGAAGAGAAAAAGTGTATTATGGACTGAGGTCTTGTATGAGTGGGTAAAACTTCAAACCATCAATATTTTTAACAATTACGGCAGTAACAGTGACATTTGCAACACATAAGAGCTTCCCTCCATTTCTTTATTCCAAATAAATCTGTTAAAATTAGATATATAGATACCTATAAATGTACTTCAGTTGTTTTAAGGCTTTTAATGTTATTTTTGAGACTAACATTTTTAGTAAGAAAAATTCGGAAAATTGGTCACAACACTGTGTGGTTTGGAAACAGAATTTTATACTCAAATACATATCTTCAGACTATGTGAAGGCAATAAACAGCTAGAGCTGCTTAAAAGCAAGGTAGACCAGTTGCTGAAGACAAACATTGGATTATGACATAAATTAATTTTTACAAAGAAGTTATTTCTCTAGCATCAGTAACTAGGATATGATGAGATGACTGGCTGTGTGGAAGGGAAAAGTGGAAGATGTTGTATATTTTGGCTTTACTGAGGACTTCAATATACAGTCTCTCATAGCGCCTTTATAGCCAAATTGGTGAGTTATAAATTGAATAACTGGGAAATAAGGTTGCTGGGCCACCAGGCTTAAAGTGTGGTGGATCAGCAGTATGACTGCTTGACTCTGGGATCAATACCTCAGCCAATACCCTTAATTCTTTATTAACAACCTGGAAGACTGAGCATGCTCTCAGCAAGTTTGACGATGATGATGAATTGATGGGAGCAGTCACCATGCAGGAGGACAGGGCTGCCATTCAGAGTGGGGCATACAGCCTGGAGGAACAGGCTGCTGAGAGGAACCTAATGAAATTCAACAAAAAGCAAACGTAAAGTCTGACATTTGGGACAGGAAAAGCCCGTGCATCGGTACAGTCTGGGGGCATCACCTAGAACTTCGACACAGGGGTCCCTGGTGACCAAGCTGACCATAAGCCAGCAATGCACCTTGCAGCAAAGGTGGCCCATGGCTTCCTGGGCTGCATGAGCAAGAGTGTAGGCAGGAGGTTGAGGGAGGTGGTTCTTCCACTCCATTCAGCACTTGTGTGACCGCATGCTTGAGTGCTTAGCTTTGGGCTCCCAAACAAATCCTAAGGGCTGCCAGGCTGGTCGGAGGCTGGCACACGTGGCTTATGTTCAGCCTGGACAAGAGAAGGCATAAGGAGATCTTAGTGCTGTTAACAGCTACATAAGAGGAGGGTGTAAAGAAGATGGAGAAGCCAGGCTTTTCTCCAGTGTGCACTACGGAAGGATAAACAGCAATGCACCTGAGTGCATATAAAAATTTTTGGTTGAGTGTAAGGGGGAAATCTTTACCAGAGTCAAACTTGCAAAGGTTGCAGAGAGGTTGTAAAGTTACCATCCTTGGAGATAATCAATGAGCAGAATTGGCGCAGAATACTGTGCTCCAGCTGGACCTGTTTTGAGGAGGATGGACTACAGACCTCTAATTTGGGACCTCTGGAGATCCCTTCCAACCTACAGATCACCTATCGTGATCTGAATAACTGAGCTGGTCAGCATGGTTTAGTGCAAGGCAGTTATACTGGAAGGTAGTTTTACAAATTCTTTTTAAAGGATTACAGATTTAGTTTGTCAGGGAATATTAAGAAATAGGCTACCCCAAGGTGTTTTTAAATCAGCATTAAACAAACCAACCAACCTACCCACCCTTGCAATGTAGAGGAATCCATTCAAATGCAGGGGTTTAGACTTGAGGCAAGAAAAATGGTTTATACCTACAGAATGATGAAGATGCCAGAGACAGCAGAAGTTTAGAATGACTTAGAGGTCATCAAAAGTAATCTTCTCAAGACAAGATTGGAGAGCTATATTGTAGCAGAAAAGACTTTCAGTAAATTAATTTAGAAATAGCAATGCATTAGGAAATCGGGTAGCAGTTCACTCAGTAAACAGCATTAGTAAGACTACTTCTAGGACTGCCATACATCAGAAGATGTTCAGTGTTCAAAGGATAAACAAAACCAAGCTGGGAATAGAAACCAAACCTAAGATAAGAAGCTTAGGGAGCTTAGTGTGCTTTGTGTATGAAAGGGAGAGCTGAGGTAAGGCAGTAAGTGGGTGACGGCTGTTGTATACAGTTGAAGTGAGGAGAAGACTATGGATTTGCTGCCCAGGGCCCCAGTAGTGACAGTTGAAGTAGGGTAAGTTCAACAACAGAATAGTTTCAGCAGTGAGAATTAACTACACTTTAGAACAACGTAAAAGGGAAGATCGTGGATGTATCACATTAAAAACTGTAAAATGGGGTAGGCATTATTTAAAAAAAAAAAAAGCTTTAATCTACTCGGAGACAAATTTGAAAGACAGGGTACACGTGAAGAGAACAGCAGCAGGTTGAACAGGACAACAATGCTTGCCTGATACCTATGGCATTTAAATCTTTTTTTCCTCATTATGCTACAACTTGGTCTCTTGAAGACACTTTGATCTTAACTGTTGTTGTAATACAGCTTGGTGTTCTGATGGTTTATAGATGAAACTAAAGGGCATGAGCTATATCCAAAACCAAAATGGGAGGAAGGAGGAAGATAGTAATACATACATCCCTATTGTAAATGCAGTTCCTTATGGCAAAACTGCTTTTGCTAGTCTGAAGTCTTTAGTAGCCTTAAACTAGTTACACTGGCCAGCAAGCGACAGACTGTAGTAACAGAAATTGTTGTAATGTACTTTTGATGGATGTTTTTAGTTTGAAATATTTTAAGCTGTAATTGACGAGCTTGTTTCTATCATAGATGTACCCCAATGCTGTTCTTTTATTACTTTAGAAGTCCTAGTCTTTCCACTCACTGATCCATATAGTAGCTTCGCATCATAAAAAGGAAAAGCGCAGATTAACCAATTTTAGTTTAATCTTTATTTCCATAAATCAAAGTTACACTTCAAGTGGTTAGATCCTTTGTTTCACATTACTCACCCTAAGTACACGCCTAGAGTAGCTACCACAAAATGTGCAGTATTACCATTCTAATAGAGAGTAGTTGTTACTATATTTTTTCAATCATCTGATGCAAATATCATTTGCTAACAACCATTTATAGTTCTCCATTTACATGAAAAGGAGATAAATTGTAAATTGATGGTGTTCTGTTTGTTGCAGGTCCAGCCAATATTAGCATGTGTAGCAGCCTTAAACCTCAATAATGAACTGTTAAATAAGTAGCGGTGTAAAAGCATCTCAAGGGTTCTACATATTGAGTTATTTCATACTGCACTAGGAACAGGATGAAAAACCTACACAGTAGTGTCTATTCTATTCCACATGTCTCTTCGTTAAAAGGGCTTGTCTTCATACCCTTTAACGACATACCTTGTGCAGCTACTAATTTAATGGACTAACGATGCTGACTGTTAGAACTACTTGTTGAACAAATACATGTTGTCTTCCATTAGGAGGCCATGATATATACTCTGAATCTTTCTGGATTTGCTGAAAAGTACAGAATGCATAGAAGTTCTTAGTGTCCTCTACAGAATGTTTTTACAGAAAAATACTTTAATTTATGCAAAAACATACTTATCCTCTCTACATAAAAATCTCAATTTCAAAGAATCTTTGTATATTCCTTGTGGAGTCAAAGGGATAATACATTTTTCTAGAGTTGTAAATACCTTCTTTTAGAATAAATGCTTGATATCTTTGGTTTGCTTATATGCTGGATGGAAAAAAATATAGTTTTAAAGGGAATAAATACCTAGTTACCTGAGGTTCATCTTTCATTTCTTCTAACATGAACTTTGGATAAGATTAGCTGTTTGGTGGCTGAAAAGGGAAATTCCCTACAAAACAATGAAACACAAAGCTTATTTTATAGTGCATATTAAATAAGACAAGGCTGTTAAAGTAACTCTTAAGGTTAAAAACCAAAACTAGTAATTCTATTTGTTCCAGAATTAGTAATCCTATTTGTTCTGTATCACCACCTTCTTTACAAATATAAAGTATTACAAAAATATTCACAATAGTATTTCTACATTTATCTATTATTCCATATTATATTTTGAAAAAGTGCTTACAGAGGCAAGTTTATTAACTGCAAACTCATATCCTTCCACTTGTCTAAAGCCCTGGTCCAGTTCTTTAAAACCCTTGTTCAATACAGAATGAAGAGTTAAGACAACTTTTCATTTTTCCTTCTACAAATGCCCTCCCTACATTTACATTTTCACCTCAAGTTAAGTAACAGCTGCTTGAAAAGTACAGTGTGATTTGTGTTAAATTGCAGATTAGCAATGCAGTTACTTCTAAATAGGAAGCTTCATCTCTACAGTAAGGCTTTGAGAAATATTTCATTGCTTTCATTTTTTATCCTTCTTCTCATTATCCAATACTTTATATTCATCTAACACAGCATGGCCAGTTTCCTTCGCAGTTCTCTTTACAACAGCCTTGATACCAATATTGTCAATGTTAAATGCTGTCACACCAACATTGATTGCAGAATTCATAGCGTTGTCTGTAGCATGGCCAGCATCATCCCCATACCTTAAAAAAGATAGCAGTTTTGTAAGTATGTTTACTTAGTATTGTTCTCTTCACTAGAATTCTTTTGAATGAAAAAATTTAAGCATTACCAAGAAAAAATAATAAGCACACAGCCTGAATGTCAAAGACTAAAATTAGAAATTACCAAACCATTTGAGTAAGGGCTGTTCCTCTATCATGTGGATTATTCTTTAAAGATACCAATATGCTTCTGCCCTTTTTCCTCAAAAACCTTCCCATCTTTCTCTGTCCTTCTCCTCTACTTTTGAAGAATAGAAAGCTTATCTATAGAACCGTAAGAATTGGGGAAGAGGGGGGAGTTGTGTCCAATCGCACATATTGTTGGGTATATTGTGTCCCATAATGCCCAAGTACTTTTTCACTTAAATTCTTAGTGAATTAAATTACTTAAACTCCCAGTACCCTTTATTCCCCCATGTAAGTCCCCACAGTTAGACCCTTGCAGCTGCTAAACCATCTCAGTCAGTACCATGGGTGGCAGCACTGAGGAAGAGGGAGGACAAACTTGTCTTGCCTTCTCAGCTGTTACAGAAAAAGGGACTGGAATCACCTCAGGCATATTTTTTCCTCAGTTGATGCCACCACTGCCAGAATAGTGCTTGGTTAGTACTTGTCCTATATCACCTTTACCTGCGTGTACGTGGTGTAATACGATACTATATCTGGTGTAACAGCAACGGACTGGCATATTAGTTCAAAGTCCCAAAAGTGGACTCACGGAGGTGGTGCACCACTGTGCTCAAGCAAATTAACCCAGTCTAACAGATCTCCCAGGTACAAAAAATTGCTGACAGAGCTATGCTCATATGTTCGAGGTAGCAAGGTCGCTACAAAAAAAAATTCCATTGTGCTGTGAAAACTTGGCTGAAGTAACCTGGAATCAAAACAGTGGCAAAGGGGAAGGGCGGGGAGGGTAGGAAAAGTTACACAAAACCCCCAAAGGCCCAAAGCTATCTTGAGGATTCGTTGAAAATTACCAAGAGAGAAAACCTCTCGTTTCTCCACTGGGCTGTGGGTCCAGCTTTTTTATGCTTTAGGGGGCAAGTCAGCAGTCTCATATTAATTACTCAAGTGTGAAGGAAGGTACACATCTACACCAGCAGAGAGAGCATACTGGAGGAGGACAAGAGTATAGTGAGAGCAGTAACTATCAGCTGCTCCGGACAGCCAGACATTTCTCCAAAGAGCACTGTAATCAGACAAACCAGGCCACAGGGAAGCATTTCTGGCACCATCAGAATCACGGCAGTTAGCAGAGTCACTTTTTCCCTGTGCTTCTAATGACCAGAGATTCTTTGAGGACCTCAAAATAATGCTAGAGAGAAGCACAGAGTATCAAATAATCCAAAAATCTATCACATCAGTACAGCAGCCATGGTACAATGGATGGAACCAAGAATGAAACTGAATAAAAAACATTAGTGCTTTTTTTTTTTTTTAAATTCTCTGATAGAGTAACAGCCTTGAATCACCAACATCTTATTTTCAGATCACAGAATTAATCTCACAGCAAAAGTGCAGTATTTGTCAATTTCATCATAAGCCAGTTTTATATAACGTCAGCAAAATAGGTAACCTCATTTAAAATAAGACTGTGGCTCATCCAATACAGTTAGACTAACAATTTCTTAATATTTGATAATTGATTTTTCAGTTTGCTTCCTGTCTCAATTGCATCATTTGTAACTTCCTTTTTTTTTTTTTTAAAGAAAAAAGTTGGGCTAGGCTTTCTGCTGGTTCTGATCAACATACATATATCATGAGCATCTCTTTAAATTTTCATCTGCAAAGGTACTGCAGATAAGTTTTAGCTGAGTTTTTTGTTGGTTTAGAGATGCTGTGATGCTCCTTTAGCTTTGTTGCCATTAAGTGGAATTTAGCTCGTTTACTGAAGTATTTTGAGTGTCAGAAATCTTTGCCACTGCAACAGAAACCAGCTTTCAAAGAGATATTATGTAGAGTTTTAATACATTTATATAGATAGATTTAAAAGATCAAATATCAAATATTTTCAAATGTATTGTAATTAACTGCAACATTTAATTACTTGTTTTTCACTCTTTGTGGCTGTTGACTGCTGATCTCCATATTTCCTATTTTTATATCTAAAACAGAAACATTAAGGTGAATTTATGTAAAAAGAGTACCAGTACGATACCCCCTGACATTCCTACTGAAGACAAACATTAGCAAGTCATTAGCATGACTAGAACTTCACTATGGAGCCTCCGATTTGAAATGCATCACAACACAACCCTGAATGCCAAACCACTTCCTACTGTATGCTGATGTCTACCTTGTTACCTTCTGCTAGTAGCCAGTATGCACTTTCAGCAATCCTTTTCAACATCTGTTTTGCTACAGTTATCACTGATTTCATTTAACATACATTAGCTTTACATTTAACATACTCAGCTTTTGCTGAGTCTTCACTTTCTATTGTACCTATTGCACTTTTTTTGAGGAGTGCGTTTCCTATATTTTGCAGTTATTTCAATGTATTCCCTTATTCTCCACAGCATCTTCCAGAACATGTACTCAACTTTGTTCTTTCCATCATCTTAGTAACATCATCTTAATCCCAAATGTTACTATCCTCTTCCCCCACTACCTTTTACTAAGAACACCTGTATTTTGCAAGTCGAGGCCATCCTATTACTGTTATTTATGCCTTAGATTTCCTTACACAATATTCTTTTTTTGTACCTCCTCACTTTAGTCAGACCTGCTGACAGTTTAAGTTCTTCCATTTTTCTTCAAATTTAGCTAAGTTTACATAAATTCGAGATCAGAGCTGAGAGGTTTAAAACCATAACTGTTTCCATAATGACATTATACTGTAAAGCAAAGATATAAATCTGAACAGTATTTGTAACATAGCCTGAAGCTGTAATACTTCTAGAAGAGAGCTAAAAAAATACCTACCACAATCATTTACTCATTTCGTGTTTTCACTTACAGGAGATGGTCATTACTGTGCACTTAGCAGCTTATCATGAGCTGCATAATTAGAGCAAAGCAGGTATTTCAGTTAGCTTCCCTGCACTTTCATAAGCTTTTTTTGCCAGTAATCAACCACAATGACAATATGTTGTAGAAGATGAAACCAGTAAGAGCATAACTTACTTATATTTGACAGTTTTTACAGTCTCAGTTGAAACACTTTTAGCAATGCACTTCGCCGCACTTTCTAAACCTTGCCACACTGTTGAAAACCCTGGAAGAATGAAGAGCTTATTTGAGTTCATAGCATTGAAAAGTATGCAATTAAAAAAGTATAAAGAATTTTTATTACCTTGAACTCCACTTGCTGCTACCACCAGAGCACCATCAAAAGTGGATTTGCCATCTTTATCTTTCTTAAGGGATTCTGGAACTAATTTGCTGCCGTGCTTCTTCACATGTGGAGCCAGCTCCTTTCCAACACAGCTTGCTATAGAACACACTCCCTCAACTACCATAAAACAATAGTATGTAGATTATTTAGTAAGAACATAGAACATCTTTTTTTATAAGTCCTTACTCCTAATTAAAAGTAAGCTTCACTGAAGTCTCAAGTGTTCCTTCTATTTAAATATGCTTATTTGAAAGCCAAACTCTAATCCATGCTTAAGTATCGAACTCATAGAGAAGCAACCTTATTTTTCAGATTCTGCACAGCTTCAATTCGTAAGAAACACGTAAGGTTGGTCTTAACGGCTAAAAAGCACTTTACAATAAATACACATATGTCACATACACTATTTCCATTGCTTTGTTATCCCCAAATGACAGATAGGGAACAAGCCGTGTTTCTTTCCTGACTTGTCTTCTGGAGAAATCTTTCTTACAATCATTCCAGCTCTTCAAAATATTTTTATGACATCCACCACAATTCGCTTTTAAACTTGGATGAGTCACTAGCAACTAAATATAAACATTAATGCAAAAAAATAACAGAATGAAGTTACTGAGAGCTGCTAGGGTTACCAAGAGCCTCTGAACACCAAGCCATTTCTGTCTGGAAGTTTATACATAGTCTAATAGACTTGTTTCAGGTGTGTGTATTTAAAAGCATGCACACACACACATTCTGTAGTGGTACAATATGCATGTTAGCAACCAGTGACAGTACAGCTTTTAAAAGACACGGTTATCAACGTGAGGAGAGAGAGAGAAAGACCATTTTCAATCAGCTGTCTAAAACTCAGAAAAACATGCCAAACTTAAGACTGTACAGACTATTAAGAAAGGAAAAGATGCCTCGAGGCCATTTAATAAATATTATTCTTAAAGCACATCTCTCACAGGATATTAACTAGGCACTACTAATCACTGGTTTTCATCAGGTCAGTCCCTCCTCTATCTAGTTCAGAGAAACTAGCTCTCATTTTACAGAATGTTTATTATTTAAGGCAAAAATATAATACACTGTAAGATGGAAACATTTACCTAAGAATTGGCTGACTTTCACAGCTCCTCCAGTAGCCTGTTTTGCTACCTGAAGCCCCTTTGCTACAGTTGGGTTGACTTCCAGAGGTTTTTCTTCTGGTTGAATATGTTCTCGCAGTTTAGAAGCTCCTTTGTGGATAGCTTTACCAGTATATTCTGCTCCTTTTATTAGGCCCCAGCTTACCCAAGATGCACCTTCAACGCAAAAATTGTTTTTCTTAGGATGTACAATTTTACAGACACCGATTCCTACAACTTTCCCTCCTCAGCCTCTGCAACACTGACATTAGAAACATTCCTGATTACACAGTCTGCAATTACACCCTTCCCTGAATGGGGCAGCATGAATTTCTGCAGTGATTTCTGCTCCTACACCACCCACATTTTTTCAGTTCACTGTAAGTTTAATACAGCCAGCCCTCATTGAAATTTCATCTTAATACAGATACTCAGGTTTTTAATAGATATCCAAGCCCCAGCTGGGTCAGAATTGACAGAACTGCACATCTCAATGCCATTAACATTCTGAAAACGTCCAACCCGACCCTCAAGCCTTCCTAGCAGATTTGTATTTATTACAATCAGCTGGTGGTCATTAGTATATTCCAAAGGTTCTCAGAGAAAAAAACAATATGTTTATCTGCAGAAATCACAATAGATGCCTGTTTTAATGTAACAGCTCATACAGAAGTAAAATGGTTCTGTCACAGTGGTTTGAGTCGCAGGGGGCGATATCTTACCATAAAGTCAAATGAGCCTAACTCATTTGCAGTGATCAAGACGGTTGGCAATGGATTTAAATTCTGCACTGGTTTTATAAAGCTCATCAAAGTATCCTTTAGATGATCACAACTGGAACTAGTGAACAACTACTTTTCACCACTCAGCTTCTACCAGCACATATGCATTTAGGTGAAAGTACTGTTTAAATGTTACTCACAGAGGTTTATATTCAACACAATCCTCTTATTACAACAGTACCTGACAAGATTCCATGGGCAACTTTCTCACTCCATTCTGGCAACTCTTTTTGATTTTCTGCTCCTTCAGGTTGTGGTTGGATACGTACGGTCTGAGGCAAGTTAATTGCATCACTAGAAGCTTCTGAAGGCTAACAAGTGAAAGTAAACATCTGAGAATCTACTCCACAATGTATCATCATAATTTCTTTTTTAAATCATACCAATCCATTATCAAATAATGCTAATATTGTGTATTCCTTGGGTAAGTGTACAGAAACTCAAGGGAAATTTGTGAAATTACTTCTGCACAGAAATGCTATGTGTTCAAAAAAGCTTGTCAGACAGCTCAGCATTTTCTGTACACTTTCTCCATCCAGTTACAATGAAAAGATTTGCTTGCCAACAAAGCCATATGGTCAAATAGTTACATAGAGAAAACTTAAAGTACAAGTTAACTAGCAAAAACGATAAGAAACTTGTTCATCTATCATTTTTATCTTCTGAGAGGGAAGTCAACTCTGTTGTTATTCAATATGGGAACTGCAGTCTTTGGTCCAGCTGCACTAAAAGAATGCAGCTGTTCTGGTTGTTTTGCTCCTCATCCTTTCCTCCTAAATTCAAAAATAAAGGAGATTATTCATTCTATGTGCTATTGATGCTTTTGCAGACTGGCACAGGCAAGGAACACATCAAGCTGTGCGTGACACTGCTCCCCATTTCAAGTTGGGTGTGCGATTTCTTGTCAAACACTGGAGTTTCTGGAGCAGATGTTAATCACAGCAACCATCACCACACTCTGGCTGGTGTTTCTAAATATTGTAACTTTACACAGCTCACAGACAATATATAATTAAACTTTAATTACAGAAAGCAAAAAAAATGTAATAGATTTAGGGGTTTTTAAGATCCTATTTTTAGAACTTTTCCAGTGTAAAAAAACCCCCAAACATTTCAATGATTGAAAAGACTGCTAATTAATGATGGATAGAAAGACAAAACATTTTTGTTTAGTATAGAAGAGTCTAAATAAAAGCATTGATAGATGAAACCCATAAACAGAATAGAATACACGTCTTAGAACAATATTTGATATTACATATAATTCTTAAATTCCCCTGAAATATTTACTGGAAATAAAAGCAGAGTATTGCACAAAGATGACTGCTGCAGTAAAACAAAACAAACCCAACATTAACAGCAAAGAACAGATTAAGATTTAGAAGGTTGCTACCCACAAGGTTAACAATGCATCACTGACACGTACTGTATCATCAACTACTGCTTGACAGCAGTGTGAAATCTCATGTTCAAGAAATGTCTTTAGTATGTGACCAAAACACTTTAGGGGCCAGGCAGGAGAAATAACCTTGATGCACAGCTATAGCTAAAAAACAAACAAACAAAACAATAAAACCCCCAAACTATGTTCCAGATATAATCTAGTTAACACCACAGTTTGGGTCACTACATAGAAAAAACAGAGACTTCTAAGGAGTATGCTAAGGAGCACAAATGGATTCTCTAATAAGACAGGTGACTACTATAATTATGTTATAGCTGTTAATTAGATCCTCATGAGTACTATATAAAACAGACACATTAAATGGCCATCAGACTAGGCTTTGAAATATTTGTGCTATATCACAGTTTTAAAAACTCCAGAAGTCAGCCCATTTGCCAAATGTTGTAGCCTGCAGTAACTGAATCGGCTCTTAACAAAACAAGCAAACAAACAAAGAAAACGAACCAAATAAAAACCCCCACAGGGCACAGTACACATTACTGCTGTCAGTCGAGTCTGCAATCTCAGCAGTTCTAACATGTATTTCACTGACAATATTTTTTTTTTTTTTTTTAAACTACAAAATTTTGGAATCATTGTCCTGGAATTTACCTGGACTTTGTGGCCAGACATCTGTTTAAATTTATCTTCAAAAAGCGCTCGCTCAGTTGCTGGGAGCTGTGAAGATAACCCTACTCTCTCATGGGATCCTGGCACCTGTGACATTGTATCAGGGAACATTAACAAAAACATGGAATTTTAGGACAATAAGGAACTAGTGAGATACCCAATTTGAACTACTTCTATGCAGGAAAGATGACATAATTTTATCTAGTAAGTCCTGCACTGAAACATCACATAATTCTGTAGTACTTTTCCCTCTTAAGTAAAAATTAGTGGCTTCTTGTGCTAGTGAAATTCCCTGCTGAACTCAACAGGATTTATACCATAACAGAACTCTGCCCACATGGCATGTGGCAAACTGGTCCTGCATCATCACTGCATCCAAATCTTGGTGATTCAACAAGATTCCATCTTTCATGAGAAGATAAAACCTTGCTATGAGCTTTTAAGTAGTTATTGATTACCATTCTTTCTGAAATGGTGCTCCAGTGCTCTTGCAGTAACATTTTTCACCTTTCCAGTCACTGTATCTTATTGCACCTTTGTTAGACTATGGGGGATTTTTTCTATTTTCTCTATCTGTCAATATCTTACTGCAATAAGGCACTAGATTTATCTACTTTGAGATCCCATTTGCAGGCACATTTTTGAGGTACACACTAGTTTCACAAGTCTTCTCTGAAGCAGCTTAACATTTTTGAACTGTAAACACATTTGGGCATAATATTCCAAGAATGGTATCATCAAAACTACACAGAGAGTAAGTGCATGTGTGTGCACGCACACAGGAAAAAACGTGCTTTCTCCTGAACACAAAATTTCATTTTGGGTCTTATGTTATCTTTCAGAAAACAGAAAAAAAATATACAAAATGTTCTCCAATTCCTCTCTGTGCTTACAATTTACTATTGTAAAATTTCTGTCCTCCCATCTCACAGGGCCTATGGTTTCATTACTAGGTTGCTTAATGTTGACTACTTCATCTGTTTCTCACTGGTGAGCTTCCCGAGCAAGACACAGAACTTTGCAGTTTTACACAATCAACTATATATGGGAGAACATATTGATCATTTACATCTTTTCTTATTGGCTTAAAACAGGCAGCCCAGAAATTTACCTGGATTCGAAGGTCAGACATCTGTTTTAAGAGATCCTCAAAGAGCTCTCTGTCAGCTGCTGGAAGTTCTGAAGACAGCACTACTCCCACGTAGGACCCTGGTATCTGGGACATCGTGTCAGGGAACATGTAGACTCCAGTATTGCAGCACAGAACAGGAGACTGGTTACACATTAGAGGATACAACCAGTCACAAACCTAGAAAAGATAATTACATAGAGGAATTAAAGCATCTTTTTAAAAAAATAGGCAGGCAGAACGTACTGATAAGCACCACAATCTTGATTTTCCGTAAAGTTTAGTAAGAAAAGTAAAAAAAAAAAAGAAAAACACCCCCCCCCCCCCAAAAAAAAAAATCCCATGTGGGAATATCATTCTTGATTAGTTCTGACAGTCTAATATAGAGAAAAAACTAATTTTCACAGGACTATAATTCAGGGTGGTAGCCTCTTAACAGAAGTTTAGTTTTAAGGCCCAGGCATAGAAGCAGATGAAAAGCACTGCCAAACAAGTCAGGATTCACAGCGCCTTTAACTTCCTGTAGATCTCAGACCAGGTTTGTACGATTGGATACAGAGAACATATGGCTGTCGCTGGCCGACTGCTAGCACAGATGGAGGTGAAACAGCAGACCCCAAACCAGGAAACAGTTTTTGTTTGTTCCTCCAAGTTTCCCCTTCGCTGATGAGACTTCCAACAGCCAATCTTAGCAGCAACAAGGAGATCCAAAGTCAGGAACCAGACCAGAAACATACTGTACATTACAGAGCATGCCCACATGAAGCAAGCATGGACTGAAAAAATCCAAATAATGCGTATTTTTTATCTGTAGTTCAGAGTCTGGATTAACGTTAATTGGGCTCACGTTATCCAAATTATCGGTTGTCCTAACTGCAATACTTTATCACTAGTTGAGACTCAAGGGGGTAGCACACAACCCTGTTTCACCCTGACATGTTACAATAGGTGAAATCAACACGTCTTCTCTATTAGTTAATTTTATGAAATGAAAAGACATGTTAAGTCCCTTAAAAAATGTAATTCACCAGAACAGTCAGCACTTGACAGCCTTGGGAAAACACACAGGTGATTTTTGCAGAAAAAGCCATAAATGTGTATATTTGCAGAAGACTGTTTCCAACAGCTATAACATCCTTCATATTATCACACAGAGATTCAGACTCAGAAGAGCATGAGATTAAGAAGATAGCCTTTTTATGACAGTTCTTGAGATTTAATTAAAGGAGAAAATTATTTTCCTGTTACCTGAAGAAATGCGGGTGGACGATTCTGGGCTGTCTCACTATCTGTATCCAAGAACTTCACAATCCGTAGATATCCAGGATAGGAAGGAGCACTAACCTGCCCATCAGGAGTCACAAAGAATATCTGTACTCCTTGGGGAATCAAGATCAGCTCATCTGCATCCACTCCCAGGTTTTCAAGGGGAGGTGGCTGAGTACACTTACTGTAGTAGTCCTCACCTACAGAAGAAAACTCCCCAGAGTCTGTGCCATAAGACACAGTAAAATGGCCATTGGTGGCCTGAGGAGTATAGGCAGGAGGTGCTTCATTTGGCAGACAAAGAGGTTTTGCAGACGATGGACTCATAGCTGGAATTTGCCCCTGGCTCACAGTTGCAGCGCTTCCATCTGCTGCAGGTGGCTGACTCGGTACAAACAGAGAGGCAGGGGCGGGGGGTCTTTCTGGCTTGTCTTTGGAAGGAATGGATGGGTACAGCTTAGGCACCCCAGCAGGGGCATCCACGGCAGCAGGACTGGCTTGTACAGGTGGGGTATTTTGTTCTACAATGCCGAGTCGAGTGTGAACGTTTCGCAGGGTCTCCCTCATCTTCCGTTGCATTTGCCGAGCAGACTCCCACTGGGACCCAACACATGCAGGACCCTGCGATGGAATGCTGATTCCTCGGAGCAAGTGGTCAAGCCCTTGCTTATAATAACTTCTCGCCTCTTCCTTCTGACCCTGTTCATCTGCATTCAGTCCTTTATTGATAAAAATAAAGGCTTTCCTGTACTCTTCATTAATAGCTTTAATATTTGCATCTTCTTGCATAACTGGATCCTGCAGCTGTTCCATTACTGCAAATTGGAATAAAAAGTATTGAGTATTCATAAATAAAGCCTAACAATGTTTACCTTACAATGAAATACCTTCTAATTAATTTCTAATGATGACCATACTGCATGTTATTAGCAGAAGGCTATCTAGTCGCTTGGTACAGTGTCTGATATGTTATGGTTATCTCCTTATAACCTTCAGATTTAAAACACACAATTCCAAGACAGCAAGGCATTTATAGGCATCACATCTAGTTACATCACGGACATGTATTTCCTATAAGTTAAACATCAGAAGAATATGGACACGCCTGATATTAAACTTTCCATCTTAAAAAGTATTAAGATCAGTAGCAAATAGGGGAGTAAAAAAATAATTTAAAAATCTAACTTGATTTTTGATACTTTCCAGAAAAATCTCTAAGGTATTAAAAAATTCAGTTAACATTTTGTCTATTAAATAAAGGCTGAACTTACAAACTCAATATATTTTTAGTTAAATAATTTAAGGGAAAGCACTCAACAGATTTAAACAAATCTTGATAAACTTCAATTAACATCAACTCACAGAACTGGAAAGAAATACTTTGAAGAGTTAAATCTGTGCTTTACAAAACAAAAACAGAGAATTACTTATTTTCTTTACAGTGTTTATAAAGTGAGAAAGACAACTGGTGTTTCCATTTCCTTGCTCCCCAGGTGACAAAAACTTGGAAATACCAATATGTACTAAAGGTCACAGGTTCTATTCCTCAAACTGCCTTGTGTATTTCAACAACTGAAGCACGGAAAAGAATCCAATAGGCTTATTTGAACTCTGAAATGCACAAAATCCCCATTTTAACTGAATGCAGGTCTTCAGTCTTGGCCAAATGCAGCAAATACAAATCATTCTTGGACTAAGATAGTGTTTACAACACAGAATGCAAAAACTTCCAGTGAAATTTTTTGCTGACAGTGTTGAAAGGCATTGTCAATTCAGAGAAATCAGGTTATTATACTAGAAGAGAAGAACGATCCTGGACAAGAAAAATGGCATACTATATAAAAATGAAGGAGCATGCATTTTCAAGAAAAACAATGATTCTCTGCTGTAAGCTGTACGCTAGAAAAATTTAGAGGCATCTTTCAATCACAATGATAGCAAGCTACAGAAAACATGGGGGTAAGTAAGTAAGTGAAAAGTGCAAAAATAAAAATACTTCTACTACACGTACAGAAGCAGTAATGCCACTGTACACAGCATCACTGAGACCTCACGCAACACTGAGTCACATTCAAGAAAGCTGCACCAGAACAGGAAGAGGTGTGCAGGTTACTGATTTTTTCTGGTGAATCAAGTACTTTACTTCTCCCTTAGAGAGAGGCAAGTGTGGCTTACCAAGCCAATAAACCAAAGGCTAAGAGATTGGATTAGTCTTTGTAAACACACCATCTGAAAAGAAGAAAGTAAATCAGGAAAGAAGTAAAAAACTACTGAAATCCAAACTTTTAATAAAATCCTGAAATAGTACCTACATTTAAGTTTATTTAATGTCTCTTCTTGTTTTAGTCTAACTATCAATAAAGTAAAAAAAAAAAAAACGCGCCTACTATTTTCTTTCTGTTTTCAGAGCAAGACAGGATATTTAGCTCTGCTGCTATGCACTGTTCATGCAGTGCTGTTTGCTTGGAATAAGTGGATTGATGTCATCAACTAAGACTATTAGGAGTTAGAAATATCAAAGACAGAGGAAGTGAAACCCATCTAAAAGTTTGTTCTGTACTCTGCTAATTGCTTTGCAAGAAACATTCGTTTCATTTGTTATTTTGTCAGCACAAATGGATGTCAGGTTCATGGTATGAAGCGGGAAAAAAGACAACCCCAAACCACTTTTTTGCTCTTCTGACCTGGTGACCAGCAGCAGTTGTCCCTTTAGGACCTGTTCTCAGGGCAAAGACCTCTGGTGCTGAAGGCATTTCATGGATATAATCTGGAAAATTAGATCTTCCTCTACTCCAACAAAAACAGAGAAACTTAAGAACTACAAGTCATGAAAAGATTTTGAAGAGGCAAAGATGGAATGCTTCTCCGCTCCCACATCTTTTGCGATTAAAATGCAGATAGCACTTAAGTGACTGCTGCCTTTGCTGTCACATGACAGAAGTGCCATGTAATTTGGAACGCATCTGTATTTTTATGATGCGACAGAATCCAATTTCATGTAAAAGACGAGTGATTTCAGTCCAACAACAGACACGTAGCTAGGAATATGACAGGATGGCTTGAGAAGGCGTCCCATGTGGAGCAGACCAGCAGCGACTCAAGCTACCAGGCTCGCTGCCTGTTCCCCATCACGTAGCAGAAAAACCAATCTTGGGCTGGAGAAGATTTTCCTGGTTGATTGCAGTGACTTGCTGCCAGTAGGCTCGGCATCTTTGATTTAAGATGAAGAACAACACTAGCGTAATTGTAAGGGTATATTTAATAACCACCAAGGACATCGAGTTTAGAAGTTATAAGCATGCTCTGACCAGCACAACAGCAAGCAGTTATAATGAAAGTAATTGCAAAAAACTCTTAACAAGTTTGTGAATAGAGGTAGATCCTTACACGAAAGACTGTACTTAACCATGCCATATATTTTACGATCTAGACATTAACCATTTTAAGATATGCATAATCAAAATATTTGCTAACAAAAAAACCCTAGGGACTCACAAACCACATCATCTTGTATCAACACTTGTATTTATTAATGAAAAATCAATTTTTCCATTTAAGAAGAGTATAAAGGTGAAAAGCAATTTAACAGTAAAGAACTCTGATTTAAAAATTATTGTAGGTTTCCAAAACACAGAAAATGTTTAGAAGGCTGAGAAAGACTGACTAGTTTAACATTAGTTTACTTCTTTATGGGCAAAATTTAGTGTTTTGACATTTTTAGTGCCTGTGAATCCAATTATGTAAAAATTCCCTTCTTAAGGCTTTAGTAAACAATTAATTTGTGTGAACACAACTGCAGTACCTTAGTCTACTTTGCCTCCTGTTTTTTGATTTGTTTTTGCTGGGGGGGGGGCTAAGGCAAAGATACTTTACAGATTTTAAATAACTCTTTTGCTAGTGATTGTTAGCATATAACAATAAGAGACATCAAGTAAAATCCTAAAGCCATAGCTGCATTTTAACTTAATAGTGAATTAATTTGCTATTCACTGTACCTTCATCACACTGTCAGCACCACTGTTCTTGCTAAAGCTCAGACTCTATTTACACTAAAAAAGGTCTGCAAGAAAATGGAGATGTCAGCACGATCAGTGTATACCTGGCACTAGCGCGTGGCCGTGCATGGCAGAGAGAGAAAAGCCGGCTTAGCAATTCAGAAGAGTGGGAATGTTGCAACTCATCTCTGATTGTTTGAAACCTCCCAAGTTTGCAGTATATGTACAGCATAGTTACCACCAAACTATGCATTTGGGTGGCAAAGCACTTGGGAATGGTAGAAAGAATTCACAGTAGATTTTTAAGTTTAACACAAGACAACTGAAAGTCAGCCTGAAGAGCTCCATTTAATGAATTCTTATCAATTTATTAAAATTGACACAAAATAATGGATGGTATAAATTAAATAAGCCAACTGGATTGCTCCCTCACAACACAAGAAGAAATATTCTCTGAAACAGAACATTTAAGTAGCAATCTGATCATATGCAAGGAAGATTCTCAGTCATTTTTATTTTCAGTGTATGATCTTAATATAGTATTTAAGTGTCCTGCATGTTTTAATATTTATCTGTAATCCATTTATGTACAATGCAGAGTCTTATTTCCTCTGTTTTAGAGCTGGAATGCAGAGTCTTATTTCCTCTGTTTTAGAGCTGGAATGAATGGCAAAGTGTATATCACTAAATACGAGAGTGCTGCAAACCAACCTTTGGTCCTACAGCCAGTACAGACTGGTCCGGATCTTACTACGTAGTGCCAGATAAGATTTAGAGGAACTTATCTTGGAGAAAGCTGGGCCAAAACAGAGCTCAAAAAAGAGCTAACGGGCACTGTAGATAATCACAGATCAATCCAGTGCTTGGCCCTTTTTCATTTATCAGTACAGATATACTCTGCGGTTTTAAGTGACTCAACCAAGGGAGACTACAGTGCAAGAGCGAAACTTGAGTTCAATTTGATCTTGTAAGCTAACATCTCAAATATCTGGCTGACCATCCTTCTTCTGAAACAGCAAACCCCACTTCATTAAAAAATAATGTGTATATTAAAAAAATATAGCTTGATGATGGATCTTACTGCCAGAAGGTAAACATGAAGCCTAAAGCTTACTAAGAGGATTAAACATCCTGACTGACAGAGGCAGGACACTCCGACTCACTATTTTTGAAACCTGGGGGGTGTAGGGAAAGAGAAAGCAAAACCGAAACAAACGCCTTAATCCAAGAGCTCTTCCTATTTGACAACTGTTTTTCTATCAGCCACTGAATTGAAAGATGAAGAGGATGAAGGAGAACTACCGTGCAAACAGAACTGTTTAGGCCTTATTTCTGTAGGGAAAGAGAGCAACTGAGAAAGTACTGGCAACTTTCAAGAATTCAGAGAACAAACTGAATTAAAACAAATGTTATAAAGGATATACAGTAACACAAAGCAGGTAGTAGCTGCTAAATTTACCGGTTTTTTGCTTTTAGTTTATTTAAATTAGTTTGTTTAAAGTAGCCCTTAAATTTTTCATTAAATGGTGGCCTTCTGCTAGTTTTTAAGCGCCTAAGGCTAGATAACAGCAAAGACCAGGCAACAGAGAAAGTCAGCGATCTGATCTAACGTGGTAATTCCTACTCTTAAAATTACTGAAGACTTCGGTAGACTCCCATCTTCTGCCATTTCAACGCGCACCATCTTCTCAGGCCGGTATCCCAGCGCCTACTGTCACCCAGCCGGCGTGTCCCATTTCCCTCCTCTCGGTAATGCTGCTGGCTGGAGCCTTTTTTTGGTCCAAATAAATGGACTCCCTTCCTGACTCCTTGGCCCGTATTTCCACCACCTGCTCTCAAGGCAGAGCTTCTAGGCCCCGCGTGCCTATTTGGCACTTCTCTCCAAAGGGAAGTGAAAACCCAGTAGTGCAGGTAATTCCCTTCACCACGGGGCTGTGCTGCCCAGCACTTGCGTTTCTCACAGTATTCAAGTACAAAAACATCGCCGTCATCTACCCGCTCTGTGGCCAAAGATTCTAACAACATCACGGAAAATTTAGCATTGCATAAGGTTGCTATTTAATACTTTTTCATTCGCTGCGCACCTGACAGTTTCTGACCACTCCCAACAGATTTTTCCATATTCAAACAACAGAACCCCAAACTGACACGAACCTTCTGAAAAAAAAGACAAACTAAAAGGAGCAGTTTTCCAAAATATTTTGACAAATAACCTCTCCGTTCCACGAGGAGACACACAAAAAGTTATTTATTACCATGGCTACTGTAATCAGGCCTAATCACACCCCTCCCCGCCGCCCCCGCCCGGCTCCTCCACGCCCCCGGCCCCGCTGCGCGGCGGGGTTCCTGCTCCTTCCCGGCCGCCCGCGCCGCCCCGCACCGCGGCCATGGGGGCCGCCGCCCCGGCTGGGCCGCCCCGGGCTCCTCCGCCGTGACAAGACAGGAGCCACCCGGGCGCCGTCACCACCATCCCCACCAGGCCCTGCCCAGGCCCGGCTACCCGCCGCCATCCCAGCAACACCCCCCCTTCACCGGGCCGCCGCAGACCCCCCCACCCCCCGCCTCGCCGCAGACCCCAGGCTCCGCAGGGAGACCCCGCAAGCGCCCGACCCCGCGACGCGCACCACGCTCACCGGCCCGAGCCCCGCCGCGCCACGGCCCGCCTCCGCTGCCACCGCCTCCCGGGTCAGGCGGCAGCGGGCGGGGCCGCTGGGGGGGGGGCGGGACGGGACTGAGGGACCGTCGCCCGGGCGGGAGGCGGTGGATCCACGGCGGCTGTTCGGGCGGGGAGGGATGGGGCAGGTCGGGGTGAGGCAGGTCGGGGTGAGGGACGCTCGTTTGCGGGGTTGGCACGGAGGGGCGTGAGGAGAAGCCGTGCCGCAGCGGGTAGGGGCGCGCTGGGGCCGGCTGCGTGGTTACAACAGCTGGGTTCTCCTCGTTTAATTAATAAAAGGTGTTTCATAAATATTGAAGGACGTAAGAAGGACGTGGACCTGTTGGAGCGGGTCCAGAGGAGGGCCACGAAGATGAGAGAGGTGGAGGCCCTGTGCTATGAGGACAGGCTGAGAGAGTTGGGGCTCTTCAGCCTGGAGAAGGGAAGGCCCCGAAGCTGGTGAAGGGCTCAGCAGCGTCACAAGCGAGGGAGGGATGAGCTGAACAGATGTACGCCGAGGCTGCCCGGCTGCGTGCTCTGAGCTATCAGCAGCACACAGGCTCATCTGCCACAACGTTTCCCTCCATGCAGATGCTGCTGTGCGGAGGAATAACCCCATGCACCAGTACAGATCAGGGGTTAACCTGCTCGAGGGCAGCTCTCTGGAAAAAGGCATGGGAGTCCTGGTGGATAAGAAGTTGACCATGAGCCAGCAGTGTGCCCTTGTGGCCCAGAAAGCCAAGGGTCTCCTGGGGCACGTTAAAAAGAGCACGGCCAGCAGGTCGAGGGAGGTCATCCTCCCCCTCTGCTCTGCCCTGATGAGGCCATCTGGAGTACTGTGTCCAGTTCTGGGCTCCCCAGTTCAAGAAAGACAAGGAACTATTGCAGATAGTCCAGTGGAGGGCTACAAAGATGATAAAGAGAATGGAGCACCTCTCTTATGAGGAAAGGCTGAGAGACCTGGGGCTGTTCAGCCTGCAGAAGAGAAGACGGAGAGGGGATCTCATCAATTCTTATCAATATCTGAAGAGTGGGTGTCAAGAGGATGGGGCCAGACTCTTCTCAGTGGTGCCTGGGGACAGGACAAGGGGCAACGGGCACAAGTGGCAACACATCAAATTCGGTCTGAACATGAGGAAAAACTTTAGTTTGAGGGTGGCAGAGCACTGTAACAGGCTGCCCAGGGAGGTTGTGGAGTCTCCTTCTCTGGAGATATTCAAAACCCACCTGGATGCGTTCCTGTCCAGCCTGCTCTAGGTGACCCGGCTCTGGCAGGAGGTTGGACTAGATGATCTCCAAATGTTCTTTCCAACCCCAACCATTTTGTGTTTCTGTTTGATTCTGTATCAGGCCTCCTCACAGGGCAGCATATATCTGCTGTGAATTTGTATGAGCCCTAATACTTTTGCTTTAAGTCAGAATTCACATCGGTGGAGGGCTGAACTTCTGTCCCTACACAGTCCCTCCTATAGCTGTAGAAATTAACTGCTTCTGCCTGACCCGAATCTGCAAAAATTAAACTGCATGTTTATTCTGCAAGTTTTCTTCCTCATTTGCAAATGATAACTCCGTTTGTGGTGAAGAGTATCTTTAGTGATTTCAATCTGAACAACCACTGTGGGCTTGCTTGATTTTTATCTGAACTTTCACAAAAATAATTTTCCCTAAATATCTCATTTTTTATGCTTTAGTAACATATAAATAAGTTCTGTGTAAGCTGGGCAATATTTGTGTATATACATATGTATTTAGGTATATAAGCATGTATGTATATCCAAGTTATTTAAACATAATTCAAACAGTAATATCATTGAGGGGTCTCAAGCTGATCTGTAAAAGTTAGCAAACATGGGGAGGGGGAGGCTGTGAGTAAAAAATATGGGAGAATTCTCCAAAACCACTAACTAGTATGCAAATGAATTTCATTGACTTACACCAAACGCCAGTACGAGAGTAACCTGGTGGGAATCATGCTGTGCAGACAGAGCGCTTTTAGTCGTCAGCCCCCGAAACGCTGAGGGAAGCGCAATAAATCACTGTTGTGTGGGTACAACTGAATATATAATTATTCTACAGCTTGTAACAATAGCAAAAACTTTTGTGGTAGATGAGGAGATGATCTGTGTGTGATGATTGCCTTTTTTCTACCTTCAAACCCCATAATCATTTCCAGATAAGCTCTCCTCAAGCCATATGAAGAAACGGCAATAACAGCTGTCTGACAAAGGTAATACTGTAGCTTTCTAAAATTATGCCAGCTGTCATACAAAGGTAATACTGTAGCTTTCTAAAATTATGCCAGCTACTGACCTCAGAGTGAACCGGCACTTTGTTAAGGTGTAGGAACATGTCTTCAGCGTGTGCGTGCAGCGTTGATAGGCTTGAACTGCAAGCAGGGGTAATGCACTTAACAACCCAGACAGCAGGTGAGCATGAAACATCTGGAAAGGGTAGGTGGCTCCTGAGAAGATCTCATCTGGGATGCCTACTCCCAAGGGGCTGTTAACAGTTCGGCCCGGGGAAGGAGGAGGCTCTGACAATTCAAAGGTATAGGTATGGGTCCAGATGTTATCTGGGCGTTGCAATTGGCCATTTGCCAGGCTGCAGCCGTCTTGAGCAAGGTTCTTCCCTGCCCTTGGCTGTAAGCCATCATTTGCTTGGGTGTAATCATTAAATGCTATCTCCATAGTCTGCTGTATTCATATGTTGACTAGGGGGTGCCCACAGAGTAAGCACAGGAAACCTACACCATTTTATGGGACCCCAGATTTAACATTTCCTACCTTCAGAGATGCTACAAGCATGGTCCTCAAGTCAAGCTTAAGGGAAATTTTTCTGGAAAGGGGTCAAAGTGCTCTTGGAGGGTCTGCTATGGCAGGGTCTGCTGCAATGGAGAAAGGTATGTGAGAACTAGGCAGACAGATGATGGACCAGCTCGAGTTGACTGGGAGTTCAGTTTGTTAATTCAGCAATATGTAAAGTGACAAAAATGGTCAGAAGAAAATACTACCAGGGAAATACCTGTCTCTGTAAAGACTAGTGGTATCAAAGCCATTCTCTTGGGGGGTTTACAGCTGAACGTGTCCCTCCTGGGACAGACCGCAGTGAAGCTGGGCACCACAAGGCACCACAAGAACTCAAGTTACTCACACATGTTGATTACAATATTGAGATGCTGCTTGTTCAGTTCAGAGGAAAAATATACTCCAATGGTGATGCAGTATTCCATCGTGCTCCTGTGTGGCACTGGGAATAGTGGCCACTTTATTAGCCGGCAGCTATGTGTTTTCCAGAATAATTTGACATACTGTCAGACAGCAGAAAGCAGCGGAGGAGGTGAAATGTATTTCTTTTTCTTTTAGCACCAAAGGTGCAAAGTATGCTGCTGTCAAAAAAGGGGAACCATTCAGGGACAAGAACTTTGCACTTCACAAGTCTGGGAGTGAAATTTTATACAATTAGTAAATAATCCTGAATTATGCAATTCATCCTGTTGTTTTCTTGTGTTTGTGGGTTGTTTTTTTTTTTTGGGGGGGGAGGCTACACAGAAGATTAAAAATGCAAAATTAGAAAGCAATGTATCTCCCACTGTATCCATAATTAAACATTTTTTTAACGCTCATGATGTTTGGGGGAAACACATGTCTGCATGCTGATTTCACTTCACCATAAATTAATTTCTCTGGCAACATTAAAGATAACTTCCCGTTTGTCTTCTGGCTTTTTGTGGCATCAAGCACTAATGTGTCAGACTGAAAAATAAGGTATAGCCCTAGTGATATCATTTTTTTCTATTGATTTTCAGTGGCCAAAAGGGGCTCGGCATTCGTGATAAGTTGAGCTAGTCCTTTATTTGATTGCATGTAGTCTCTTTATCTTTTAATAAGAAGCTGTAACTCTCATCCAGCGCTCTGTGTGTGTCGGTGTGTACAAAAGCACCTATACCCAAACTTCTAAGTGTGCTATTCCGAAAATGATATTGGCACAATTAGGGCCTTGTGATATATTGTATGTAAGTACAACCGTCATCAAGATTTTACTACAGATGACGTGGGAGAACATCTGTTTCGTTAATGATTTAGGTGAAGCAGCCTGGGGCCTGGTATGTAGCACTTCTGGTTTTTCTTCCTATAGTCTCAGCTCTTCACAATTTGAAATTCAGGCTAATCTCCTGTTTCTTGAATTGGGATGGGTCTGAGGGCTGTTATTCCATAAGTAGCAACACATTTTCTTGCATCTTCCTTTAGTCGGTCTGGTATGGGTCAGATTTAGGACTAGACAATTCTGTGAACTGGTCCTGTGCAGGGACATACGTTGTATTGTGTGTCTTATTTGGTACGGATTTATGACATACTAGCTAAGAGACATCTGCTTCTGTAGATTTCCTCTCCTTTTTTGTTTGAAGCATGTCTGTCTGTGGATAGGTTTTGCTTTCTAATTAGAGTCCCGCTGTGCGTGTGCCAGCTTACATAGACTTTTTCTTCCTCAGGTGGGAAGTGGATAGCTTTCCCGACAGCTTTGTACTTAGAAATGAGACTGTGTGTTTGACTAGGCGCCATGTCTGTCATGTAATTCCATCAGGTTTTCCCATCTAGGGAAGAAAGTTGGAGTCATAGAAGCACAGAATGGTTAGAGTTGGAAGGAACCTTAAAGATCATCTAGTTCCAACCCCCCTGCCATGGGCAGGGACACCTCCCACTAGACCAGGCTGCTCAAAGCCCCATCCAGCCTGGCCTTGAACACTTCCAGGGATGGGGCATCCACAGCTTCCCTGGGCAACCTGTTCCAGTGCCTCACCACCCTCACAGTAAAGAATTTCTTCCTAATATCTAATCTAAATTTTCCCTCTTCCAGTTTAAAACCCTCTTTCAGTTTAAAACTGTTACCCCTCGTCCTATCGCTCCACTACCTGATAAATAGTCCCTCCCCATCTTTCCTGTAGGCCCCCTTTAGGTACTGGAAGGCTGCTATAAGGTCTCCCTGGAGCCTTCTCTTCTCCAGGCTGAACAACCCCACCTCTCTCAGCCTGTCTTCATAGGAGAGGCGCTCCAGCCCTCTGATAATCTTCATGGCCCTCCGCTGGACTTGCTGCAACAGGTCCATGTCCTTCTTGTGCTGAGGGCTCACATGTCTCAATTTGTTTTGAAAAACAAGCTCCTCAAATTGATGGGCAGGAGCTCAACCGGAATGATTCTGGTTATCCACTGAGTGATCCCAAACAGCAGTCTGGCTCTGCACGGTTCTGTACGTGATGCTCTGGATGAAATGTGGAAATAAGCTGTGGAAATCGGTTCTTCTAGTTCCCAAGTCTAGGTGCTGAGACCATCCATGGCCCTCTCAATATCAGGACGAGTTCTGTGTATGTGTCTTCAGACTCTTGGTCTTTTGGTTACCCAAAGAAGTGTTGAGAAGGATGCTTGGTGGATCAACATCTTGAGCATGCAGTGATATCTGAAAATGCCTCAGTATGGCCAACGACGGAACTCAACCAGTACAGTTTGAATACTGACTGTTCAGCTGACACTCTACATAAGCAGTTTCCAAACAATTCATGGATCAAGTATAATAATAAAGATATTTGTTAGACAAAGTGTTTTGTAGAAATCCTGATCTTTGGTAGGTGAATCTTAAACTGGCAAGAGGATCTAGACGTCAATTTACTAATGTGTGCTTTTAATTATTAATATAAAATAATTTAATTATTTTTACCCTATTCAATTAAAGGCTTGTATAAACCTCTGAAAAATAAGATCCTGCATTTGTAAAATAAGTCATTTGCAAGGAATAGCTTGTTCACCATCAGATGCAATAATTTGAACCTTCAACTTGTTACTCTTAACTTTTCAGTTTGCAGTCAAAATAGTATTTTAAAATATAATATTATTTTGATAATAAATGGTGCCTACATATTTTTGAATTAACAAAATTGGAATTTGGACTTTTGTATCTTAATTCTGCTCTATTCCAAACCTAAATGGAAAAAGTTTGTGTCTAGCAGAAGTGGACTGAAGATATACTGTTACTGTATAGCTAGATGGCAGTATTCACATTGCTTTGAGAAAAAACAGAGTTATTTGAAAGGTTTTCAGAAAAATCTCACTGCTCTGTAACGGTTAAATGTCATGGTCCTATTTTGAAATGTGCTGCATAAGAATGTCTGAATACCTAATACGTCTGAAAGTCTGACCACTTCGTTTAGCTGTCTAAATTGAAGATGCAGAATTTGGCCCTAGAGGTAACGAGTATGAAATGTAGCATTTCCCTGTTGATCGTTTTATCTGATTATGGGTCTACATCTTTCAAAACAGGCTAATATAATATTATAAAATATTATTTTGAGAATTTTATAAGTAATATATTGCAGTAAAATAAAATAAAAACATTCTTTTTACATATATACTTGATTTTCTTAAAATTTGAGGAAATATTAATGGAAAAATTGAATCTTTGCTGTTGACTCAGCAGGCCTTGAATCATACTTAAAATTATCTTCTACTGTTTTCCTTCAGTAGAAAACCTCCCAACTCTTACTTATTTGGTTCCAAAGGCAAGTAAAAGGAGCACAGTAAAATGCACAAGCTGTTGAACATGTCTATAGTAATAGACCGGTCTGTAAAGACAGTGAACAGGGAAATAGGTTCCAGCTTCAAATCCCGGGAAGTTACTTTAAACAGCATTAGAGGGAAACATATGTTTATGATAGTATCATGAAATGTTACAAGCTTACTTTCATTATATAGGACTTTTCTTCCTTTCAGATACAAAAAAAATACTTATTTAACAAAGTCTTTCTGAATGTCCAATAAGCTCCTTCTATCTATCCCACCAAGCCTTACCTGTCTTCAGGGCAATGATTTCTGTGCAGCAAGAGGCAATATTTTGTAAATCAAAAAGAGACAATAATCTGGGCTAAGTCGTGTTGCTTTATGCTGTATTTGCTGTTGGATGTAAGATGCTGTGTAGATGGCCAGTGCCAACTCTACGTTTCAAGGAGCATCTTGCAAGGTGTTAGAAGAGCTGAGTACTCTGGAGGTTTCTTCTGTACTTTGTTGTGTGCTGACTCTTCTGCATGAACAGAGTTGTGAATTCTTTACTTATTCTTATTCTTGTAGGAAGCTTTTCACATGTTTATTTCAGTTGACTGGAGGTTACTGAATGTGACACCCATCTACAAGAAGGGTCGCAAGGAGGATCCGAGGAACTACAGGCCTGTCAGTCTGACCTCAATGCCGGGGAAGGTTATGGAGCAGATCATCTTGAGGGCCATCACACAGCACATACAGGACAACCAGGTGATCAGGCCCAGTCAGCATGGGTTTATGAAAGGCAGGTCCCGCTTGACTAACCTGACCTCCTTCTATGACAAGGTGACCTGCTTAGTGGATGAGGGAAAGGCTGTGGATGTTGTCTACCTGGACTTCAGTAAAGCTTTTCACACCATTTCCCCACAGCATTCTCCTGGAGAAACTGGCTGCTCATGGCATACTTTTTGTGGGGTAGAATACTGGCTGGATGGCCAGGATCAAAGAGTGGTGGTGAATGGAGGTAAATCCAGTTGGCGACTGGTCCCAAGTGGTGTTCCCCAGGGCTCAGTATTGGGGCCAGTTCTGTTTAATACCTTTATCAATGACCTGGATGAGGGGATCAAGCAGACCCTTAGCCAGTTTGCAGATGACACCAAGTTGGATGGGAGTGTTGACCTACTTGAGGGGGTAGGAAGGCTCTACACAGGGATCTGGACAGGCTGGATCGATGGGCCAAGGCCGATTGTATGAGATTCAACAAGGCCAAGTGCCAGGTCCTGCACTCGCGTGACAGCAACCCCATGCAGCGCTACAGGCTTCGGGAGGAGTGGCTGGAGAGCTGCCCGGCAGAAAAGGACCTGGGGGTGTTGGTTGACAGCCGGCTGAATATGAGCCAGCAGTGTGCCTAGGTGGCCAAGAAGGCCAACAGCATCTGGCTTGTATCAGGAACAGTGTGGTGAGTAGGACTGGGGAAGTGATTGTCCCCCTGTACTCAGTACTAAGTGAGGCCATACCTTGAATACTGTGTTTTGGGCCCCTCACTACATGAAAGACACTGAGGTGTGGAGCACATCCAAAGAGCAATGAAGCTTGTGAAGGGTCTAGAGCACAAGTCTTATGAGGAGTGGCTGAAGGAACTGGGTTTTTTTAGCCTGCAGAAGAGGGGAGACCTCATTGCTCTCTACAACTACCTGAAAGGAAGTTGTAGTGAGGTGGAGGTCGGTCTCTTCTCCCCGGTAGTAAGTGATAGGATAAGAGGAAACAGCGTCAAGTTGTGCAAGGGGAGGTTTAGATTGGATATTAGGAAAAATTTCTTCACTGAAAGAGTTGTCAAGCATTGGAACAGGCTGCCCAGGGAAATGGTTGAGTCACCATCCCTGGAGGTGATGTGGCACTTAGGGACACGGTTTAGTGGTGGACTTGTCAGTGTTAGGTTTACAGCTGGACTTGATGATCTTAAAGGTTTCTTACAACCTATATGATCCTGTGATTCTATTTTTACAGACTTCACCGCTAACTGCTTAAAAACTGTCTCTAAATGTATGCAAAGTCATATATTCATTTAATAGTGAGATGGTATTTCCTAGAATCCCCCTGTCTGTGACATTCCGGTGCTGAGGGTTGCATAGAGAACAACGGGGAAGCTCCTGAGCTGGAAAGACCTTCCTTCTCAGTAGGAGACTAAAGAGAGCAGGGGATACAGTCGAGAAGTCCAAGCAAGCCATAGGACTATTCAGAACCACATTCAACCTTAAACTTAAGTAGATTAAAGAGTAAATTAGAGCGTTCTGCTGTCTTCCAAAAATCATCTCTACTACACACTTTTAAAGGGTCCATGGGGACAGGTTGGATGTGGACTACATCAGACAGGCTGGTTCCCTGGCAGGGGGAGAGAAGGAGAGCTGACTGGAGTGGCTTTCCTCAGGTGCTAGCCACCACTTCAACTGTGACACTAGTCATGAGAGCCTTTAGGATTGTGCTGACCTGATCTGGAGGCCAAAGGAGACCCTGGCATTGCCAGGATGATGTAGGCGTATTGTCTTTTCTGGTAAGATGTTGCTGTGGCCTCGGCATTAAGACGGCGCTGAGTTTAGCTCTGCTATCACAGTTCAATTATTTGTGAATTTCAGCTCACTGTCCTTGGAGGTACCATTGAGAGAACCTTTTCAGCTGCTGTCTGTACTTTTTTATCTCTAGTTTATAGACTAAACTGCAGAAAGCAAAGCAGGCTAACTATGTCATGTGCAGAGGTATCAGCCTGAAATCAAATATTCCTGCAGTGAAAAACAGGTTTTGCTCAGGGTCTGTCTATAGATGCCAGACTACAGGATAGCACAGAGATCCTTAAACCTGTTTTCAGTTTTTCTGCATAACACTGAAAGTTATACTATGGACATATCTATTTGAAAACATAACGTAGAGTTTTAAGGCATGATTTTATTAGCAAAAGTGCACCATTACATTTCTGTTCAGCCCCATTCTGAACAAGGCAAGGTCAGCCTTGCTTGCTGACCCATAAACTAAAAGCTTTCTGAATTTTCTTTATTTATATAAATCCAACCCCTGTGCTTTTTGGTTTTTAGGAATGTTTTTTATATTTATCAGCTCCCATGGAGGAAAGCTGCCATCAGAACCTGAAATGAAGCTCCAAAGTTTTTTCAGATGTATAATATTGACCAAAGGTCAGTAGTTCATAATCAAAAACCGTATAAGATAGAACAAAGGTCAATAGTTCATTAAATCTCATAAGCAGAAGCTATAAAAGCTGGATGAAAAAGTCACCTGAAAGTTCATAGCTCTCATCAATATTTAGATAGGGAGCTCAGTGCAAAGCCTTGGCCTCGAATATACAGGTAGACGTGCTAGGTAATATGTTATCAATATAATTGAATTTATTTTAAAATTTGCCAAAGCATAGAGAAAATGGAGACCATGATGATACAGACACCTAAGTACATCCTTAACGTTACGGGTGGAACTGCTGTAAAAGGAACTGCGTGTGTGTGGTTTTGTCCAAGTGCCTAGAGAATCTGTGACCCGTTGGCCACTCTGTGCTTATGCTGGTTCCTCTTCCCAAGGTTAAAAGGCTGCATTCGTTACTCAGAGATAGCTCGCGGTTATTCCAGCTGGGCAGTCACAACAGCACTAAGTACCTGAAGCATATATAAAAGTTGAACTTTAAGCAAAAGCTTCTTTATTACTGTCTCTTATGTGCTTCCTTAGGTAAATTACACAGTAGAAGTGTTGGCATGTTGTTCCAACATTGGATAAATAAATTACAGTAAAATTACTCTTTTCTTCATTCGGTTTTCTTGGGTGAAGGAGAGATATGCATTAAATTTAGTGAACATGAATCTCTCCTGAAATGAAATAGGTGTTTTTTAATTTTCTAGAATTTATATTAGGCTTCAAAATTATTGTAATTGAAATACTTCATTCCTTTCCTTTTTATACAGGGATTACAAGGAAAACCCTCCTGGGGCTAATTTAACACAAACAAGTCCCATTAACACTGAGAACTCTTTAACCTACTGGACAAAGTGTCTGTATGATATTAAAATGCAAGTAACAAGCTTATATCCGAAGGATTACATTTTTATGAGAAATTTTTCATACCTTTTATTCCCTCAGTGCCTGAAACATTATTATATTGCAGTACAATTATTTTATTACCCTCAAATATTATTTATTAAAATATTTAAGAAAACATAATATGCAGCATAATTAAATCTAGATTTTTATGTGCATAGGTCTCGATATGTGCTGTTAGGGAATTAACCTGGTTTGAAGTCTGTACTTGTGTGACCAAAATACCCTTTCACTTTCCCTCTTGCAAATCAAATGAACCAATATTCATTTCACCCTTCAAAAGCTCAGGAATTCATGCTGTCTACATACTAGTGGAGTGCAGAGAGGCTGAGGCACAATTACCTTAACAGTCAAACCATCCCGGTTTAAAAACCAACCAATGAGCCAGCCCATGAGAAGTGTTTCTTTTCCTTTGATTTGGCAGGTTTTTAATGCCGTTGATGCAGTTCACAGTAGGTCCCCATCACAGTCCCATCTGCAGACCTGATGGGGTGATGAACTGCAGCGTGGAGGTGGGGAACTTGTTAAAACAGCCTTGCTGTCGCAGAAAGTGGGGCACCACCAGCACCCTAAGGATCTAAAATACAGCCGCTAAGCTGTTTCTTGGGAGTGGAGTAGGTGGTAGTTCACTTCTTTAGTTAACATAAGCTAGCAGTGAGCTATAGGACGGGGATCACCATTCTCTGCTCAGAACATCAGCTCTGCAAAACTAAGGTGCCACGAGAAAGGTACTCTTCTGGGCATAAGGAAGCATATGCATTTGGAGGATGGCGGCTTGCATCGTCCAGGAAAATAACGCCTCCACACAGTATCAGCTGTGATGGTGAAAGCTAAATTAGCTTTCCTCACAGTAAGCCATGTCCCGTCTTGGACTGGTCAAATGATTACTTGGTTCTCATTTAAAGAAAACACATATTTGAAGATGTTAATTCTGTCCGACATGTTTTCACTTGTAAAATGCTTTAAAGTCAATAAACATTCAGTACTGATTTACTCAAGTGGAACTTGTTCCACTGTTCTTGTCTGCTGCATAAATTTTGTAAGTATTTTAAAAAGCCGCCTGAGTAAAAATACGGATATTCAAGAGCAGAACATTGTTCTCCTGGCTTCAAGGATTGGTAGTTAAGTGGTTTATACAGTTTTCTTATTTCATTTGAAGCCTTTAAAAAAGAAGTACTTCCTGTAGACGTTTTTATCTGGTAGGCATGAAAACAGTAAGTGTATAAAAAATACTTTTGGAATGAAATTTAGGTGCCAAATTTAACCTAAATTTGAGTTAATCCCTATTGAACTGAATCCCGTATTAACAGGATTATAAACACCAGAAGTGAGACAGCTTCTAGTTCTTTGTCTGTTCTAGTTTAAAATACTTAAAGTAAGAGGGTTTGTATCACCTCTGTAACACAGCGCTGTCATTTTCCTGTATCAGAGCTTTCTGCCTCAGCTTCTGCACTTACAGTAGAAGCAGCATTCGCCAGTGTTGTCAAATATTGCCCTATCTTTAATATTCCCTTCTGGAAAAGATTATAGCCAAAAAGATCTGGAAAGAGTTTAAAAATCAATACAAATAAATAAAAAGAAAGGGCATATAAAGTAAGAAGTATGGCAGATATACTGCATTTCCCAAAATACGTGCAGGGAATGCTCCCTCCTAAACCCATTCTTGCCTCTTGTAACCTTACTGAGAGTAATTCTGCTCGTTTTTCAGCCAACCCTGACTACTCTACCCTGTTGTCCTGGCTTGAGGTAAAACTGAACCAACTTTCTGTTCAGTAATTGTATTTCTCAGCTAGGCCTCTTCTAACTCTCTGAAATTAACAGCCTGTTGTGTCTAAAGCGGTTCGTTCAGAGTGGTAAGACAGTTTGTGCCAAGGAATGGCATGCAGAGAGGCTCTTGCTTATACTTATTGCTATGACAACCAAGGTCAGCTAATTTCGTTATTTGTCCCGTTGGAGGGTTGCAAGTGGAAAAGCGTAGAGGGGTCCCACCTGCGGGGAGGAGCGGACAGGACAGGTGACCCAAAATTGACCAACAGGGTATTCCATCCCATCTGCCCCATGCTCAGTATAAAAGCTGAGGGATCAAAGGGTCAGCTCTCTTCTTCAATGGCTGACGTCTGAGGAGGACCCTGTCTGTTCATCTGCCTTTGATCCCGGTCCATGTGTTCCTGACTCCAGCTCTGGAGTTCTCACCCGTCGCTGAGTCCAGCCTGGGACTTCCCCAGTGCCTGCCGGTGACGTCATCCTGGGAGCTTAATACGGTTTTGTATATACTGTATCTATTTCATTATTTTCCTTTTTATTTCATTCTTAATATTTCATTAAAGTAGTTTAGTTTCTTCTACACTCATAAATTTCTTTATCGCTCCTCCTCCTCTCCGTG
The DNA here is from genome assembly GCF_963924245.1 of Chroicocephalus ridibundus. Taxonomy (NCBI): domain Eukaryota; kingdom Metazoa; phylum Chordata; class Aves; order Charadriiformes; family Laridae; genus Chroicocephalus; species Chroicocephalus ridibundus. The sequence goes on from NC_086284.1 coordinate 29,438,888, forward strand.
CATGAGAGGCTGGGGAGGAGAATCTGTCGCCGGCCATTGGCCAGTTTGGCCAAAACCGCGACACCTGTGTAATAACGCCTGATGCCAAGACCTACTAATGATCCTAGTTGTTAGTCTCTAGTAAATACCCTCAAATAGCAGTGTATTAAGATATAACAAAACTGTGATGCTAACATAAAGAGTCATGAACCAAACTTTGAGAGGCTGATGGAAAGGAGAAGAAGCTAACATGAACAAGCTGTCAGGCTGGTATCACATATAAGGAGGAAATATAAGACGATGTAAATTTGAAGCAGCACAATATAGATATGGAAAACTGAAATGTGTTACTAACAGCCTCAGCGATAGTCAGGACATTGTACAACCTGGGCAAGGCAACAGCACTTCTGTGCTAACGTAAGTGCTGCAGAGGGGAGAAGAGGCCATTCCAACCTAGTGCTTGAGTACTCTTTCTGACTGTAAAGCAGGAAAAATTTCCAAATTTGATGGCATAATGAGAAGGTTGGTATTATTAAGAGCAATGAGCCAACAAGTGTTCATTGTCAGTTTTGGTCAATCTAAAATACCTCAGGTAACCAACTGGTATAACTGAATCAGATCGGTCAATTATGCTGGAAATACCCACTTCACATCAAAGAAGATGCAGAAGTTCCTCGGACTAGTTCTGTCATTAACTGCAGAAAAACCTAGCAAATTAACTTATAATATACTGTTTAAGCCTTAACTCATAATTGATAGTTTTACTTTGTGGACACGTTCTTGAAACAAACATTTTATTTAGAAAACACAGTGTCAATGTCATAGGGCCTTACGAATAAAGTAATTCTTAGTGAGATTATTGAATACAATCCTCAGAATCAGTAAGATCATCCCACCACTTTCCCACTGTTGTAGGTGCTTACTCTTATAAAGGCTGTTGCCACGTGTGTTCCTGAAGTGCAAAGCACGGTGCAGTGCTTACTCCCACCAGCTGCTGCCCAGTGCAAATTATCCGCCTTGTGCAATGACCGCTTTCTGGGGAGCCGCAGTAGCAGCTGGAGTTGACGAGGGCCGGGAGCTCCTAAACTGGAAGCAGAAAAGGACATGCGTCCACGGCCTCGTTCATATTTTGTCATTTCTATTTCTGTACAACTCAGGAAGTGTCTCACCCCGACACAGGTACAATAACCAAGTTTGCTGTGAAGCACTTGAAAACCAACATGATTGCAATCTCCAGATAGATAGAAGGAGGTGGCAGAGCCGTCGGGCTGTATTCTCACACTGACTCCTGGAAAGTGTCTCTGCACATGAAGGGTCTTGTGTAGGGACCCAAAAGAGAAGAGAATGACGCTTCTCAATCTTTCAGAAACCTGAAGGGGTGAGGGTATCCCCAGCTGCAGAAGCTGAATCCACATCTTGCACGCTGGTGCTGTTTTTTTGCAGATGTTCTGATTCTGTTTTCTCACTCCTTTAGGGCTGGAACTGACACAGGCCAATGCCTCCAATGCACCATTATCACAAAGTAGTCACAAAGTGTACTAGCATGCACAATATTAAATAAAAGCACCAATTTCTTCAGTTTCCCTGTAGAATAACTATACCCTAAGGAATCAACAATTTGGCTCTGACGATTTTTGTGTATTTATGTTAGCAGCTGTGTTGATCTGGGGCCATAGCCTTTTAAAGCACATCTTTTGCTGCTCTTTTAAAACATCAAAATTCTAAAACTACCAGATGAGAATGTCCTCGTGATCAAGAATTTAGGAGGAATGAAACCTCTCTAGGTTTGCTGGCTGCCCACAGCTGTAACGGAGGTGGCCTGTGCGCGAGGAGCTGCTGCCTGGCTGCCGGCCACGCTCCTGCCTGGCTCCCCTGGGTACAGCTGCTGTGGGAGCTGGGAGCTGGGCTTGGAGAAAGTCCAGGAGTGGTGGGAGGGTTGGGGCAGGCACTCCGGTACTGCCCTGTCTTTGCCAAAGGCTCTGCATTTCTTACACGAGCGACAGTAAGGACCAATTAATTTGGAAACCTGCAGGAAGGCGGTACCTCTGTTACATTGCTACATCCGGAGCGATGGTGCCCTGGCGATGTGGCATGCCGGACGTGCTGAGAGCAGCTGGGGGTGTCAGCAGTGGTGCGGGCAGGTGTGACAGCACTGGGTGGCACAAGGGATGGCGGGAGAGCCCCAGACAGGCAGCTGGGGACTGGGACAGTCCAGCCCAGCTTGGTGTGTAAGGGCACATGGGATCTATGTGTCTGGGATCCGGGGGCAGCTCCGTGCTGTGGCAGCTCCCCCCAGCAGCACTTGCTTGAAAACTTCACAAACTCCATCTCTCTTCAGCCCTGCCAAGGGCCACATACAAAGTCCTTGCATTCCCCAGCCTCCCCCCAGTACGTCCCACTGCACCGGGGCGCAGCTGCCTACACTGACCCCGCAGTTCTGAGTCCGTGTGAGCAGTAGGTCCTGCGTGGCAGCTGGAGAAGCTGACTTTCACTGCTCATCCTTTAGCTTTGCTGTAGAATTGTTGCGGGCTGTTCTTCAGAAATGGCTGAGTTTCTGCGATTCCTTTGTCTGGTGTATGCAATTAATTAAAATCTCCAGGTGAAAAGCTCTTCTGAATGAAACTTCCTATATAAATATGTTATTATCTTTGACAAAAATGATTTTGAAACCCTGCTTTGCTCAATCTTGTTTTTCCCAGTTCGGTTCCTTTAGAAAACGGCATAATAATAATAATGAATAAGGTGACAATACCATCTTTTTCTATTGCTTTAGTTTTCTAGATGTGTCAGTATTATCTTTCTCAGCAGTCGTCATTGCACTGAGTGGATATAAACTCTTATTAGGAAATTGCAGCTTAAATTGCACACAGCAATCCCCTTGAATTTGCTTGTCTGTCCTTCAAGCAAATTCTAAGCCAGAAAACCATTAGTAATACCTTCGTACTCCTGATGCACATTACCTTTACAAACGATTCAAGTGTTAATAAATTGAATTCATTCCAAGAAATAGTGTCCCGTGGTCTCAGAAATGAAACCAAATCCTATCACTTTACCATTTTCTAATTAAAGCTGGACAAACACTCGGTCTATGATTTGGAGACAGCCAGGAAAGAAACAATATGCATTACTCAACCTTTCTTCACTTCAGAGATTAGTGTCAGCTGGAAGCTGCATATAAATATTGTACATTGTTCAATAAACAAATGTCAATAGATGCATAGAGAAGGCGGCTCTTGATAAACAATCTTCTATGAAAGACTTCTTAGGGAAGCTGTTACCAGTGGAAGAGTGCGGCCTCCCGTGTATTTGTTTTTGGTATGAGTTTCTGCAAGTTGATGTGTACACTAGTCCTAATTAGCATGACTGCACATCAGCTCAAAGCTCTCTTGGTAGCTAATATCAGCAGCGCTACAACTAGCCATGGAACTGACAAAACGTGTGTCGGTCGCTGTTGTACTACGCTATTGGAATTACAAAGATGTTGCGGTCTCTTAGTAAAAGACACTGGAGGTTAGAAGACCAGGTATTTTGGATTTTAAAGCAGTAGGGCTAAAAACAATGCAGAACTTTCTTGGAAATAGACTGAGCAAAAACCTTTTTTTCAAGTCTACCTATAGATATAGAAAAAAATCTACGTATAGATCTGTGCACCACAGAAGCTGCCTGGCAAATGCTAAAACAAAGACCAAAGGGCACTGGAGAGAAACATCCTTGTAATATTTTTACTACTCTTCCTCTCACCTTACCTCCAGCCATTAGGCAGAGGGATGTGCCGTGGGGCACCCCACCAGCTTTGCCCACCTGCAGTGCCCAGCAGCACCTGGCTGTTTGTTTTTCTTCTTCAGCTACGTCTCTCAGCTTTTCTTTGAATCTATAAATCCTGTGGTTTATCTTTTATTACTCACCAGAGGGAGATAACAAGAATAAACCCCTTTGTTCCAACAGTGATAAAAGCATGAGAGGGAGAGATGGCATCCTCCATCTTCCTTCAAATCAACAACAGTCGGCCTGAGAGAATGCCACATGTGAGAGATTGTGGATTGTTGGGCCGATGTAGGGTCTGAATGTGGTGCCAGAACAGTTTGCTTCATTCTCCTGGCAAGCCAGCAGCAAAAAATTTGCAGGAAAAAATTACTGTCCGTAATGATTCATATAAATTTCTGTACAGAACATCTATCTCTCGGTGGGCAGGAAAGCAGTGATAAATTGTTCAAGACTGTGGGTAGCCAAAAGATCCTGGCTTTGCAAGCTGCGTATCAGAATCTCCTGTAAGGTTTGGGAGCAGTTTGCAGGCGGGAGCTCTCCCAGGGTCCCAGCACTTCATTTTTGCAGGATGAGGTTACGTTGGGCAAGTTGGTGACGGCAGCCTTCGCAGCACATGCTGGTTTGCTTCTTCCCACCATGGAGAATTCAAATAATCCCGTCATCACTCTCTGCCCCATGGTGGGAACCCATCTCCTGCCTGAGTACTTGTTCTTGGAGTTGAAGGGTGACCATTCCTGTTCTTGACAGCACTCTCAGCACAAAAATCTCAACTTTTGCTAAATACAGCTTTTTAACAAAGAGATGTTCAACATACTGAAATCAAAGTGAGTGTAGAGTCCTTGGAGATCCAGATCATTAGACTGAAGTTCCTTCTCAAGAAAGGTATTTTTCCCTCTACTCAAAAAATGAAATGACTACATTAGCTGGTGTCATAGTCTATGTACACTTTAATAGCGTAAATTTTTCGCTTTTTCTACTTGAAGACATTTTTATAAAGGTCTGCCCTGGCCACTGCACTGGAGCCGAGGTGGCTGGGAGCAGCCTATATGGTGATTAGAGCACAGGAGGGGTCAGGGATCACATCCTCTTAATCAAGGAGACATCTGACATGAATTGTCCCCCATCTTAGCCTGGGACGCTTATTAGCTGAGCATTGTTACCACCAGCACAAATGTTTTTGTGAATCTAGGCTGTCATTTCCTGTGCTTTTCAATGGTCCTAAAACAAGTCCTCAGACGAAGACAAGTAGTAATTACGGTATTTCAGAGAAATTAATTACACTGGAATAAGACAAAAGTCATCGTGCCAGTGGATGCTGAAAAGAGAGCAAATGGGATGATGTCATGTTAGCCAGGAGTGGTTTATCCCTGAAGTTTAAGTTTCTAATGAAACTTTCAACAATAGAAAGAAACTGATTTTTTGAAAGAGTCAAAATATCCATTAGCTTTGACTAATGGTGATCAAAACCCCTGCAAAACAAACATGAGTAGCATGGGGTTTTTTTAGGGGACTAGAACATCTATTTTATGAAGAAAGGCTGAGGGACTTGGGTCTTTTCAGTCTGGAAAAAAGCCAACTGAGGGGGATCTTATCAATGCTTATAAATACTTAAAGGGTGGGTGTCAGGAGGATGGGGCCAGGCTCTTTTCAGTGGTGCCCAGGGACAGGACAAGATGTAATGGGCACAAACTTGAGCATAGAAAGCTCCACCTAAACATGAGGAGGAACTTCTTTACTTTGAGGGTGGCAGAGCACTGGAACAGGCTGCCCAGAGAGGTGGTGGAGTCTCCAACTCTGGAGACATTCAAAACCCGCCTGGACGCGTTCCTGTGCCACCTGCTCTGGGTGACCCTGCTCTGGCAGGGGGGTTGGACCAGATGATCTCCAGAGGTCCCTTCCAGCCCCAACCATTCTGTGATTCTGTGATTCTTTGTTGCAGAATAAAATAAATGCAAACCCCTGAAAATACTGATTTTATCTCAGTATCCTTTCTTGGAGTTGGTTTTGGGTGGTTTTTGGTTTTCTTTCTGGTTAAGGCACAAGAGAAGAAAGGATAGTGGCACAATCCTGGTCTGTACTACCAGGCAGCAGATTCAAACCTTGGGGTTTCATTACTGTGAGAGTGGGGGAATGGAGCCCACTGACAGCCTCCCTCCACGTAGCAGGGCTCCCTCTTCAGCGAGAGTCTTTGGCAATATATTCAGCTGAATGCCAGGCATGTTGGTTAATATGGATCTTGCTAAAAGGGTGATTTTTGTTCCCTGAAAAAGTCATGCATTTTCCTTACTCAGACTCGATGCACACTCTTTTCCATATCATTTCAAAACACACTGTATTCAAAACCATTGTCAAAAGCATAAAGGAACAAAATTATTTTTCCTGAAATATACCAATTCTTATTTTTCTTATGATCTTACTTTGCGATGGTTTTCTACAGATAATGCTGTACATGGTACAGCGTATGTTGGCAGTATTACTGAAAAGCCAAGCGCCGGGGAAGAAAAAATTATGAGGTTTATGGTTTATCTCATTATCTTTAGGAGCCTCCAGACAAAATTGTAAATGGGTGTTTTCATAAAGCTCTCCAGTTCTCACCACCCCATACTAATTAACGCTTTGTATAAATTCGCACATCTTGTCACAAGCACAGAGAACGTATGGGAAAATTAAAAATGCAAACTCTGCTGACACGCATGTGACCTTTTAATTTTGCATATTTTTGCTGTCTTTGTTTTGAACAAGAATTTTGCAGGGGAAATTAATGCTGTCCTATTTAGAGAGCTCTCATATATGTGTGTTTATTACTGTACTAGCCCTAGCAGTACCTGCAGCTGGAATACAAAATTCTGACGCGAAGCTGAGCTAATACAGACACACAGAGACATTCGGCCTCTTCCCAAGAGCCTTGCAATGCAATTTAAAGTAAGTTGCCAGGGTGAGGAGTAACAAATATTGGGGAGAATAAGGGAAGAAGATGGAATATCACAGATAGCACTGCGATACACAAGCCATTGTAGATTTAGATTTAAGCCCTTCTTTTAATTTCCTATGCAGCGAGCACCTGGCTGGGCGGGTATTTCTGGCTGCCTCTGACATCGGAGGGAAGCAGGAGCCTGTTCTGGGAGCTGCACAGGGAGATTTGTACAGTGGGACATTTCTTCCCTCTCAAGGCCACTTAATGTTTCCAGAGTGGCTCCAAAAAAGCTTGTCTTCCTGAGAGCCAGGCACCTTCTTCACTTAGAGCAGCAGCAGGGTATAATTGTTTCCTCATTATTTGAGGTCTCTCTCTCCAGTCAGCCAGGGTTGCCTCTGACTCAGGGAGATGATGCACTCTGCGCTGCGAAACCTTGCGAGAGGCGAGTCGATGTTCTCATTAAAGGAACCACGAGTCCTTTGAGAACAAGAGACTCAATTTGCTGTTTGACCTGTTTTCTCCAAAGAGGCCGCTGGAAAACGTGAAGGAAAGGTTTGACCGACGGTACCCACACTGACACGTCGGGCGGAATCACGGGAATACGTCTTTTATGAATCGCTGTGTATTGATTCACCTATAGCTCTACAGAGAACACAACTTGCAAAAAACATTCTTAAAATGTTACCTGAGGTACTGCATAGCTCACCAATTAATAATCAGTAATCCACTAATAACGAGCAATTTTTACAGTTTAATAGAGTTCTGTGCTGAACTTAGATGACAGATTGTTTCAGGGGGTTTTTAGGAACTATAGATTTTATATGTGTATGTGTGTGTTTGATTCCTCACTGCCTAGGATTTTTGTATAATTGCATGCATGTGGAAAAAAGCTGGAAAGCTCTGTTAAATCACACTGGTAGTGATGCACAGTTTGGAGAGTTGCAGATGACTACATGGCTGGAGAATCAGACCCTCTTCTGTGAAGGCAGCGGTGAAAGACCGGGCTCCAAAGCCTAACTTGGACAATAAGAGATAGGAATAGCTTTGTAGCAATTCATTAAAAAATAGTGCATTTATTCTATATAGCTCTTACTGTGGTGGCTTCTCAATGTGTCATTTTAGCAATCTTTTTTTACCAAGTCTCAACTGATCATGCTAAAGCCTGAATTGTGACTTGGCAGTCACAACATTAGTCTGCTGCACATTTAAACAGACTGTTGAAAGAGAATTTTTTAACAGCTAAAATCCAAGCACCTGGCAAACAGAATGTTTTGCAAGGAGATTGGTTTATTTCACTTGACAGTTTTATTAAACTTTAATCACCTTCTCAATGCGTGCATTGTTTAGTACCCGCTGTTCCTGTGGCCTAAATCAGGGACTTTTAAAAAGATGAATGCTTATTTTTCTGATTCTCAAGCACAGTGTAGTTCTGCTGTCTTTCATTATTAACTGTAAACCAGAGACAGAAATTGGTGAGATAAAATGAGGCAATAAAACAAAATTAAAGTGCTGTCAACACTAGATTTGTCAGGAATTTAATGAGCTTTGCAATAAAGGATGCTGATTATAGGTAATATTTCACAACGCCATTCATCACTCAACAAAATAATATACTTTTTGGAGACAACTGTAACTGTGTTCTGACAGGATGGAGGTACTTACAAATGAGATTGATGGGTGCTGTGAGCAGGTGCCATTGCCACTGTGCTCCAGTTAAAGGCTATGTGCATTGTACGAGGTTAATGTCATCTCTTAGCCAGTGTTTGCTTTACAGAAAGCTTAAAACAGTAAGAGAACACCAAAATCAGCTCAGACTGTCTCCTGCTAGACATTCCTGTGGTTTTATGCAAATCCCATGTTTTCCCCGTTTCCTTCGGATCTCTACGTCTTCTTCCGTGCTGCAGGAATGCGTTCGGCAGGTGCGTTTGAGGCATGTTAAAACTCAGTAGCCAAAGGCATGTGACAAGGCTACTGCCCAGTCTGGCTACTGTGGAGCAGATGCCCGTTAGCAGCCAGGGCTCCAGGGGACAGCCTTTACAGCACGCACTATGCAATGTTTAAATTTCTAGCATAGAGACCATAGTGAGACACTTCAATTGCTCTGTCACTGACCCAGCAACCTGGGAAACTCACCCTCCAGTTGTTTTCTAGGAAAGTGAAACACCTGAAGAATTTACTGGTGAATTTAAAGGCAGATTTTCCTGCTGGGTCAGATCTTTCATTTACCTTCAATCCTTTTTTCTGAACTATAACTCTGGTTGCTTGCAGAGATTACTTTCACTTCGCGCTTGTGCAGATGAGCAAACGGGGGCAGTCAGATCTGCGAGGTGTCATCCTCTGCTTATTTGCATTGGCGTAACTTAAGGTAGTTGCTAAACCTGTAAAAACAAGAGAGGCATGAGGATCTATCAGCACAGTGACTCACACCTGGTAGGTGTGTGCGTATCAGAAGCGTCTGGCCTGATGGGGAATCTGCTTGGAAACTGATCCTTTGTATCCGCAAAGAGCTGTGTAGAAATGACAGCGTGAATAAAGAAGCAGCTGACTTCAGTGTGGACGCAGGTACTTAGATGTCCAAAAGCTGAAAAGAACTTCAACTGAACATGCACCTTTATGCTACTTGTTATTTTTGGCTGCAATCACACAAAACAATATTGTCTGGCTTTCTTGTTAGCAGAGATTGAGAAGATTACATCAAAGCTAATCAAAAAGCCAGTTTTAGAGCTGAAAGCTATGATATGTCAGCCCAAGTCCTGAAAATCCTAATTGAGCCTGGTAGCCTGACTCACTCAACCTCTTCCTCCTTGTCAGAGCCTTCTTCATCTGAAGAAGGAGCACTGAAAAGTCTGAGAAAATCTGGCCACATATTACCTGGAGCTGGCCCAGTACAGCTGTAAGATTCAATTCATTAGAATTTCTGAAGCTAAGAAAGAAATCATTTATATGCACTAAGATCTTAATTGGTACCTGGATCAACGGCATTCAGTATTCCTCAAATATGCAGCCATTACTTTATTTTAACCACATTTTGTCACTGATCCATTTGATATCAAGACATCAGGACATCAAGAATGTAGGCCTGAGCCTATGGACTATCACGTGAGGCTGTCGCAGACACACTGCCTAATCCACTATGGAGAAAAAAAAAATCAAACCCACAGTTAGCTGTGATCATTATCAATGGCTTACTCCTTACTCACCATCGCCATTGAGTTACTTAGCACTGAGTGGCCCAGGGCAAGCCAGGGGCTCTAAAGCTGGGGCATTTTCTGGTGTCCTTGTAAATGTCAGCGAAGGCATATATAGTATCATTTTGCTTTTTGATGCATGCCAAATCACTTCTGGATTGAGATTTGTAAAAGTGATTTTCATTCCTTTTGTGCACTCTGGAAGAGGCTGTCAAGGTTGTGAAAAAGGCTCACTAGCTCTTTAATATGTCCTGTAAATGCTGGAGTGAATGGAAAACTTCTTTTTTTCCAGTCATGGTTAGATGAAGACACAAATCTCCTGGGATTCATCACAAAATCCAAGCCGATGCAGGCCAGTTCAGCACCCAGTAGCCTGAAAGTCCTGAAAGTTGACTTTGATCAATATCTGGGGAGATTTTGCACAGTCGTTTTCCTTTGGATAATCATAGTCTGCGGACATGATCTTTTTGGTCTTTTTCTTATTTCACAGGGACGAGATCCAAGCTCAGTGCCCACCACTGCACATACAACACAGGACACCTTCAGTCCGGTACCCGCATGACCCCACGCTCCTTATGACTGAGAGGAGAACCACACACCAGCGGCCACATTCCTTGGTAAATTCCTACTCTCAGACCACAGTTATTCAGGGTGTTATGTCATCTGTTTGAGCCTGGTTTTATTGACTGGGTAAACAACTCTCTTGATTACAGCAGTTACAGTTTTTCCTGTGGTTATGTTTGGCAACAAGATGCTCAGCCTTTTTTAACTGTGCTGTTAATTAGAAGGTCTATGCCTCCCTTCTTGTCAAAAGCAACCAAGCTGCCTGCCACTGGAATTTCTTCTTTTCCCTTCTCCTAGGGTGAGAGCATGATTGTTTGCGTGGTTACGCTTCAAGTCTTCTGTATGCTTTTAATAACATCTTTAATTAATACTCTGAGAGGTTGGGGTTTTTTTTCTGTGGCTGAGCACATCTTGAGCACTATTTTTTAATGGCAGTAAACAAAAATAAAGAATACTTAATTGCGCTCCCAGTACAGCTCTGACATTTCTTGTAATGATGCAATAGCCTTGGGTGGCTAAATGTGAATGTCTAAAAGAAGTCAGTATAGTGTTTGTAACAAGAAACCTGACCTCATTAACTAATCAAGCACTAGAGGGAAAAATCTGCCCAAACATTGGCAAATCTTTGGCACTGTTAAAATCCAGGGACACTGTACCTTCTAGGAACACAGGGCAAGCCATTAGTGTCCATTTCCTAGTTTTAGAAGAAAGCAGCAATAGTCTTTGACTTGTAAAAACGTAAAAAGAACATGAAAATCTTGAACTGACTCCAGCTGAAGCCAAATTAAAAACTAGGCATGTCAATATAAGCAGAAATGAGCCCAAAACATCCACACATGGGAAACTGGTAACAGTATTCTTTCTAAATACAGAGTATATATCAATTATTGCCATCAGAGATCAGACTGAGAGTTTAGTTTTAGATTTTGAGAAAAAAAAAAGATATTTATATGCTTCTAGATACAAAATAATCACAAGAGATTGGATTCATCTCACGTAACTTGCTGAGACAATCTCCATCTACAGCCAAAGGAGGCAGAAAGGCACCTCCTGAGGCTGACTCAGCTTTTCAACCTTTAGGCTTCAGTCTAAAATGAGACGTGCCTTTCTCTTGCAAGAGAACATAAATTTCCAATTTGCCTTCAAGACAAGAAAAATTTTCAAGCAAGACATACTCTACTTTCCGTATCTGGACTACAAGAAAATTTTCGCTGACTTGTATGCCACTGATCAATATCACAACTGGAAATCTGGAATATAATGAAGATGCAGCACTTTCTGTATTCACACAATGTGCACATGAAAGGAATTTTGTATTTTTCTGAGTAATGAAGTGTTGGTCCTTGCCTGAGGTAGGCTGTTCAACTAGATGAACAACAGGTCTGCTGGGAAGACCATCATTATATACCTATTCATACATTCTTATTTTTGCCTATTTTCACGTTCTTGTAAGAGCTTTACACTACATTTTAAAACCTCAACCTGGCTTTCTGAAAGAAGTTATATTTATGTAGCCATTGAATGAAAAATGTGTTTATTGGCTCTGAAGAAACATACTATTCCCTACTATGGAGTGCCCCATTCAATACTTACAAATCTTTTACCACTTTCTTTGTACTATAACATTTCCATATAGTTTGATTTGAAGACATCCAACTGTTTTCAGGTTTTGAGATTCCCTTGTGTACCAAGAAACTACATACATAGGTTCATGATGGTGCCTTAGGACAGAAATCACAAGTTGCATTTAAAAATTTGAGCCTGGGAGAGGGCGAAAGATGCCTTATCAATGCAGCCTTCACCATCTTTTGAAGAGATACAAGGAACGGCAACTCTGTCATGCTCAAAGTATGGGTTAAGGTGACAAGGAGGTAGACTGAATACTAGCTGGAATGCTGGGCTGAGAGGGCTGTAGTCAATGGCACAAAGTCCAGATGGAGGCAGGTCACTACCAGGGTACCCCAGGGGTCAATACTGAGGACAATCCTGTTTAACATCTTCATTAACGACCTGTATGATGGGAAAGAGTGCACCCTTAGCAAGTTTGCACAAGACAAAACTGGGAGGAGTGACTGATACACCATATGATGTGTGCTGCCCTTCAGGGAGACCTCCACAGGCTGGAGAAATGGGCTGTAAGGAACAACATGCAGTTCACCAAGGGGAAATGCCAAGTCCTGCACCTGGGGAGGAACAAGCCCAGGCTTGTTGGGGGTCATCAACAAGACGACCACACGCCAGCAATGCACTCTTGCTGCAAAGAAGGCCAATGGCCACCTGGGCTGCATTAGTGAGAATGTTGCAAGAAGGTGGAGGGAGGTGATGCATCCCCTCCACTCAGCACTGGTGAGGCCACATCTGGAGCGCTAGTCCAGTTCTGGGCTCCTCAGTACAAGATGCGTATTTACTGGAGTGAGTCCAGCACAGGGCTACGAAGACGCTTAAGGGTCTGGAGCATCTGACAGATGAGGAGAGGCTGAGAAAGATGGGACTATTCAGCCCAGAGAAGAGAAGGCCCAGGGGTATCTCAGCAATGCATATAAATATGTGATGGGAGGGACTGAAGAAGAGGGAGCCAGGCTCTTCTCATTGGTGTCCTCCACTAACAGGACAAGAGACCATGGGCACAAACTGAAACACATGAAATTCCATCTGAACACTGTGGGGGTGGTCAAACATTGGAACATATTGCTGAGAGAAGCTGTGAAGTCTCCATCTGCGGAGGTATTCAAACCCAGCTGGGCACAATGCTGGGCAACCTGCTGTAGCTGACTGTGCTTGAGCCAGGGGGCTCGAGGGCGATCTGAAGAGCTCCCTTCCAACCTGAATGATTTTGTGACTTTGTGATCATGACCCTTGAAAATTTTGGTATTGCTAACAGCTTGCTGTAATTGCAGTTGCCTGCAGCTGCAGACTGAATGGCTGTTTGCTCTGTCTTTGTAAAAAGTTTCCAGACGCTTGGTTAAAACTAGTCCAAACACATTTGTTGTGTGGTTTTTTTTCCCCACAAAATCATTATTTCGATGAAAATTCCTATGAATATTTCTCCGTATATTTCATTTTGGAATATTTTAATTTCAGTAAACTTTGTAACTCCTTCATATTTGCCTGTATGCATTTTCATTTATTATTTTTAAGTGTTTAATGATAGATCAGGAATGGTAGTGCTACAGCATTGATGGAATATTTAATTCTTAAAATAAGTAAAAGCCGCTAATACGTTTTAGTGATTGAAACAGATTATCTTTTTTTAAGATTAATATCTCAAGTAGTTTCATTGCAGTGCACAGAAGGAGTCCAACCACAAAGGAGTAATTTATCTTGATGATTCTAGAGTAAAAGGAAGACAAGGAAGACATTTCAAAAAGCCATAATTTCCAGCAAATTAGGAATTCTGTTTCAACTGTCTCAATTTCTCCAGATTAGGACTGTTTTACAAATCCATTTCATAAGCAGCAACTGAGAAAGAGCATCACATAAACAGCGGAGGGCCTGATCCCCTGGATGTCATACTTACATAAACCAGAGCAGAAAGTCTCCCAAAGTCAAAGGAGAGTTTCTTGTGTCATGCCAATAAATGTGAGAGAAGAATCAGGTGTAGAGGTAACCAGTTGGTTATTTAAATACTAATTAACCTTTCCAAGACTTGAGTAGATCAGTGTTTCATAGGCACACAGCAGAGAAGTCTTTCTGGGCATTTCCAGCCAGGTGCTGAGAAGCTTCAGTTTCCCCAAAAGGGGACTGTTTGTGCATATTAAAGATACTCAGCAGCATTCAGGACTGGGTCCAGATTGTCTCTGGTGAAAGAGCATATTTTGGGACTGTCAAATAACCACACTGGCACTGTGTGCTGGGGAAGGACCCTGGAGAAGCGGAATGGCCGTATGGTTCTCGAGCAGGATTGCTGCACAAAGGAGCCAGCCCTGCCTTGGACAACAAGGAGACAGTAATTACAGGAGAAGAGGAAAGCAGTGACATTTATGTCCTGTTTTGGTATATCTGTCTCCAAAAACTTCCTTATTTGCCCTAAAACAGTTGGATCCCACTTCTCCATCACCCTAGTGCTGAGATCAATGCAAGAATCAGGTATAGAGCTGTCAGCAGTGCACAACCATATGCTGGAAAAGGACCACCAGGAAAATTCTTAGTGGTCTTAAAGGGTATCATACATTGCTGTCCAAAAATGAGACCTGAAACCCTAAGAAACTGGTAAAAAAGTAAAAGCTCTCTACTCTCCTGGTACTAACCAAGTATAAAAAAAAAAAGAAGAAAATATGAATACATATGCTAGATATTAAAAAGAAATCTAAATTCAGTAAATGAAACAGAGTTCTCTAAGTACTGTCTCTGATAGTATATTCTATTTCAAGAAAGGCATTCATTTCTGACTATCTTATCAGTACCACAATGGTAGTCTGTAAGCTAGAGATAAACAGAATTTTTTTTTTTTTCTGGCTAGTGAATACTTATAGGCCTGGGCTGTTTTACAGATAACGACTCTTCTAAAATTGCTAGAGTTCCTTCACCTCTCAGATGCTTATCTCTTTTACGGAGGGCATCAGAGGCAAAGTTTTCCCTGGCTTTAGAGACAACCTGTGAGTGCTTATTACTACCTGAGGACAGGACACAGTTGGGTTCTGGGGTGGAAAGGAGGGAATGATGAAAACAGGGAGAAAGCAGCACCTGGAGGACATAAGAACACGACACCAATCTCTTGAATTGCCAGACTAAAAAGGGAGGAAAGAGTTTGCAGTTCTCTTACCGTGTTTTCTAAGGAAAGAGCTGTTTCCAGTGTAGGGAATTAGGCAAATGTAAACGTGCAAGTGAAAACTTACGGGGTCATCTAGTCGCTGATGATATAGCCCAAATATAGCTTTACAGGAACTAATTTTCAGATAAGAGTTGTTTTGATCTTAAGGGCCAAAAGTCTGCTAGATCGTCTCACTGAGCTTTCTATCAATTAGCATACCATAAAATTTTTCCCCAGTTACTCTAGTATACAGTCTGGTAGCATGTATATCTTTTAGATAATATATATCTTAAGTAAAGGCTTGCTGAAAACATTGAAAGACACTGTGTTTTCCTCTGGGGGTTTGTTGTAGTGCGTAGTCAATCTCATTGTTACAAACCTTTGCTTTATGTCTAATTGGAACCTGACTGGTTTCGGGTACCTGTCATTGAGTCTTATTATCTTAGTGTCTGCTAGAATAAATGGGCCTTTCAGGCTTGGTATCTTCTTCTCATGAGAGTCCTGATGCAATCCTGTCATCTTCCAGGCTTCTGCTTAGTAAGATGTTGAAATATTTAAATCTCTTCTGTAAGACTTTCCTTTTTTTATAAAAACTTCCACATCTTTTTATTTATTTATTCTTTTCTGCATCCCCTGCTACATTTTCAACATCTTTTTTATATGCAGACATTGGTTTTCCCTATTAAAGTCATCACTCGTGTTTTCAACATTATAGATCTCATGAGTTCCTATTCTCCACCACATTGAATTTGGAAATTCAAACTTTATGATCTCAAAGCCTTCCAAGATGTAGTCAAGATGAATGTTAGTGAGCCAAAGAGCACAGATGACTGCATGAACAGAGCTTTCAAAATTTTAAACAATGCAAAAGATGTGCTGAATTTTCCAGTCCTCAATTTTCTCCTTTTAATTACCCATCTCCACTGCTTATATACAGATTTACTCTTCATTTAGTAATTGGATTATCCTATCGTTTGAATTTCTTTTATTCACACTGTTAGGATTTCTTTTATTCACACTAGATTTTTAATATCTCTCCCTCCCACAAGGTCATTTTTTCCAGCTATGCATTGCATTTTCATGAGAGGGATACACTTGCCATTACAGGTGCTTTATGAATCATCATCACTGTGAATCACAGACATAAATAAACAAGGTTGATGAAAGACCTTTTACTGCTAACAGTTATAACATAAAACGAGTTACACAGACAAGCTGTGACCTGTGAGATCAGATTGGTATCTAGAGTTTTAATCTCTGTTCTTGGTGGCGGTAGTGAAAAATGGCTATCATTTATCACTAGCAAAGCATGCAGTAAGCAATAAGAATGTGTGAGCTCAGCTACATTAAACAGTAGCTGCTGTACACATGCATAAGCAGTGTTGTACCATACATCTACTACAAACATTTATTAGCAATATGCTGTAATTATGAACACAGATCCATTATAGATGACTTGAAACAGCAGAATTCAGGTAATTGCAATGGGAAAGTGTAATTGCAATGGGCAAGCATCGTTAACTAATGTACTCAGATAACCAAGGACCAACTAAAATTACCTTGTGCAGAAACCACACAGTATTCCAATTAAAACACATAAACCAAATAAAAATAAAAAAGACAGGGGAGCTCGCCAAGTTACGGCTACTTCTGTTTCTTCTTTCAATACACTTTCCTGGCCATAAGGCTAATAATCCTGGTATACAGTTTGTGATGAACAGTGCATTGTTGCAAGCAGCCATATATTTGTATTTTTCTTTAGTTTGAGAATGTCAAGACTGCAATGCTCCAGGCATGATGAGTACAGTACAGCCTATTTGCTTCACAGGTTATAAATTCCACACTAATGGCCTCATGTCTAAGGAGCTCCTCTAACAGTTTTGGCGAATCTTATCCTTGACTTCTAGGGGAAATAGGGGAAAGAATGCCAGGGATGTGAAACCACAGGGCAATGGTTTCTGTTAAGCCATCCTCTGTCTAAGCACATATCTGTCCCTTCACCCATGCGTGGTGGCATGTAGTCACGTACTTGATACGTAAGGCATATTAAGTTCAGAAGACAACCTCTCTTCCAGTTTAGAGAAAACCATTGTGAGACTCCAGCAATGCCAAACCTTGCAGTTACTTGTCGGGATTCATTCTGATAAATAGTTGATCATTCATCATAAATTCTGATCATTCTCTCCGAAACCAAAACATGCATTGCTTTTGTTCAGAGACCGTTTGTGCCTTCAACAGAAATATTCTATTTAATTTGAAATAAATGCTTGTAATATCAAAAAGTTATATTACTGAAAGGACAGGTCTGAAAGTTTTGGGGTTTGATTTCTTTCTATTATAAGTCTTTTTGACTTATAATGTGGAAATCTGTGGAAGACTGTGGAAATCCCACACCAAACTTCTGTTCTATTAAGAAAACTATTAAAATGGCTTCAGACAATTATAGTGACCAGTTTTGCTCACATCCTTTAGTTTAGCTGTAACAAAGTTTTACAGTATGAATTTTAGCATGTGAGAAGTCCCAAACAAGTTGCCACTCCATCAATATCCAACACACAGCATTTACACCAGCACTTCAGAGCTCTGCTGGACTGAGGCCTTCATGAATAGCCTTTGCCTTCACAACACTACAGATGTTGATCATTGCACCTACTTATCCAAACAACAAGATAAAAAACTGTTTTCCAAGATCACTGTTGCTATAAATTTTGCCTCATTTTTTGGTTACAGGTAGTTGATCTCCAACTAGTCGTGCATACAAAATTCATCTGCTATATAGGCATACAAGCCACTCCATTTGAATTACTAACACAGACAAGTAGAACTGATAGCAACAAATAAAAAATAACTGCTCTTTTAATCTCCAGATGCTGCACTCTAAGAACGTGTCTGTGATTTGTAACCCGAGAAACAGGGCCCAAGGGTCAGCTTCCATAGGATCATCAAGTCAAAACGTGGATTTCTTTTAAAATTTTTCAGCTGTCAGCTTTTGAGTAGAAATGAACAACAGCTGTCAAAAACAGCTGAGTAACAGATGCTGTGAATGTAGGGCCATAAATTAGGGACCTGATTGAGAAAAATCTACTATACGGCAAGGGCACGTTAGCATGCACTTCAGCAATATCTGGCAGAAGGGCCTAGCACTGGAGCTACATGGTTATTAAAGAGAGTGATTTGAACAACCTGGAAATGTCTATTTCTGAATTATGCAGAACCATTTCAAGGTTCTGTCAAAGTTACGGGTGTTTTCCTGTGTTATGCTGAAATGAAAAGCAGGGTTGAGATATTAATGTTCTGTGAAGGACGTTCATTTAAAACAAGCACAGCGCTGAAGTACGCTATCAGCTGCTTTACAATACAGAGAAGCTTGTAAGGGAATAAAATAAGGACAGCAGAAATGTTTGATTTTAAACTTGATATTTTCCCTTCACATGCAGCACTAAAGGGTATAGTTTATATTCTATGATTGTTTTGATACCAAGAAAACTCATTTTCTTGTCCTGGGTGAAATGGGAGTAACTGCAGTGGTGCTGGGCAATCTACGTGGTCACAAAGCTAGAAGGAGCAGCCCTAGACTGCTGTGGAGAAGCAACCCCAAAGCTGAAAATGTTTGGAGCAGTATTTGTCACCTATCACACCACCTTATTCAGAAACATCTTTGGGGTCAGCTTCCGGCTATTCTGCTGATACCCTGTAGTGCAAGGCACTGGGGCTAGTGAACCTTATGATACCGGTAAGAAAGGCACTCCGACTCCACAAGCTGTTGCTTAAAATACCATTTTTCTGGAGTTAACACAAGAAAAAGAAAGAATACAGATAATCTTACAGCTTTTCAGGGGCTGGGAACCCTGAGCTGTGCAGCAGTAGACAGACCTTTGCTCAGGGCATGTGGTACAGATCCCACCCGTGGAAAGATTCACTGACATTTAGGTTTAGACACCTCTTACAGAATTTTCTTAGACAAAAAAATATTGTATTCGTCTTTTCTACCATCAAACAACCATATGTTCACATGAGGGCTTGCTGCTCCACGCTGGGATAACGACAAGGCCATGCAGGTGGTGTAATCGACAACACCGAGTGGGAGCTGCCTGTGGGCTCCTCTCTTACCATCACCCAGCTGAGATTATGCCGTGGCCAAGAGACCTGCGCAGCCCAGCACAGGCCTGAAGGACAAGCTGTACACACAGCACAGCACGGCACAGCACCGGCCTGTGCCTACTCAGGTTCAGTTATGTGGATCACTAAATCTTTGATGCACAATGGTCTTCTGGTTAAGATTGTTACAACCCCAAGGGGGAACCTCCTGCACCTGCTGGAGGCTTTAGGCTTTGCTTCCCTGCTGTGGGCATCAACTGGTGCTCTATGCCACCTTGGTAGCTTCCACTGCTCCTTGAGGTGAGTTCTGCCTACTGTCAGACATGAGACATGGTGGCGCAGAATTGTTCCCAGAGGGGTCCCTTTATTATCTAGCATGAGGGCGATGGGATTTGCAGGCAGGCTGCGCTCCAAGGTCAGGGGACCTACAGAGATAATAAAGATCCAGAGTGCATCAGGCTTCTCCCAGCATCAACCACACCATGAACAACGCAGCTGCAAGCACAGAAGCAAGTGTTCTACTCCTGTAGAGGGAACAAGGTGCTTATGGCACTGTCTGGGATGTAGGATATGTTACTGCTTCTCTTCTTTCTTTGCTTAGACACCCTGGGACTTTCACAGATTATCTCTGTTTTCTGTAGCAAGTGGAGGATGAGTATGTGCACAATACAGGCAAATCTCACAGTCTTACCTTGCGCAGCATTTGCCAAGAACACCGATTGTGTACTGTAACTGAAGACATTCAACATCAGGGGAACAGAAATCTGCTTTTGAGGGCTGCTCTGGGATCATCACAGCTCTTCTTACACCAGCCTCATATGGTTGTCTCCGGGCTGTTCTGCAGAATGGATTTTCAAGAACACTCTACTTACTAAGGTCCTATATTTATTGTCCTCCCTCATGCCCCGGCTCCATATTTCTATGTAAGAATTACTCCACACCCACTTTACGTTTAATTCA
The DNA here is from genome assembly GCF_963924245.1 of Chroicocephalus ridibundus. NCBI lineage: Eukaryota > Metazoa > Chordata > Aves > Charadriiformes > Laridae > Chroicocephalus > Chroicocephalus ridibundus. The sequence continues at coordinate 29,459,106 of NC_086284.1, forward strand.
TTTGCTATGGTGGCATGCGGTATAGTAAGAATCAGAAATTGTCTCATAGTAACAAAAATTGTCCCATGTAACAAAATGAGCCTCTTGATTGATCCTGCAGGCAATATGAACCTCTTGTACTGATTGGTGATTTGGCTTGAGGAAAATCACTCAGTTCACTTTCCAGATAAATTTCAGCTCTCAGATTTGATAATCTGCTATCATACACATAATGAGTAAGAGTTATTAGTTTAGGCCTCTATTTAGGAAGAAAGCTTTAATTCTAAGCCTTGGAGTTAATCGATCTTATAAAGCCAGTATATTTATAAATACACAAAAGTTTGTATTACAGTGGAGCCCTAATATACATAGAGAAAATGTAATTTTGCACAATGTAAAATTGTATGTATGTAGTGGTTTGATTGCTTTCTTTTTTATAACTGAAAGGTTTGGTGCATGAAACCTAGTGGAACTTGCTTAAGAGGGAACATTGTCAAAGTTATAAGAGCAAACTTAATCACTAAACAATTCTGAAAGGCAAATATCAAGTATTTTCTAGAGAAGCCTAAGCAATATCGATGCATTCCAAATCAAAGTTACGTGGACACCATTCACAGAAGCATCACAGAGGGGAAACGTAGATTTTAAAGTACATCAGGTGCACATAAGCAACAGTTTTAAGAACTATGTTCATTGGAAGAAGCTACTTTCTTTTACATCCTGGAAATTACAGGTGAATATTGTTATTCTTATTACACATAGCATCAGCTGACAAGCATACATGTAACCCTATTTAAATTATATCCATTAACACTAATCACTACAACCTGCACCATTAAGTTTAGATTAAGGGTTAGTAAAAAAAAAAAAAAGATAAATAGATTCTAAACATTCCAATATAGTTTCCATCTTCTAGGACTCAGAACATAGTTATTTTTCTAAAATTTCCCTGAAATATTTTAGAAAAGCAATTTAGTGTTTTGAAACTCTCATTTAAACATGGTATTTCTTCCTTAGTCTCTGCCCTCTTTTTGCCTTTGAAGGCAACAGAATAAACTATAGCTCTGGTTTTCTTCTTCTTTTGGGCAAGTGTGACTTTGCAAAAGCTCAGGGCATTTGGAAAAGTTACGGAATAGAAACAGGAGAAACACAAGAAGATGAAAGGAAATGAGATGGCAGATATTACTAAGTTGATTACATCCTGACAACCTCTTTCAATTATGGCCTCTTTTTTGAGTTTCTGGAGGGTGCTGAACAAGCAGAATCCTTACTCTCGGACCATTTCTTCTATGCTTAGGAATGCAGGCTCAGAAAAACTTACAGTATTAGGTTCTCTTATCTGTCAAAACAGGGAGTCCACATGTCTACTGCCAATGGGGACTGGTCCCTGGCCATGCGCATCTTTGGGTTATGCTCACAAGCTGTTGAAAAGCACAATCTGCCATGAGCCTGAACTGCAGCAGGGACCATGTCAGAGCTGGACAACAACTGTATGGTATAGATGACCGAACTGCATGGTAGTGTACATTTTCTGGCCCTTTTTAATGCACTATCATAAGCAAAGCAGTACAGACTGTGTTTCTGACTGCCTACGCTACCAACAATATGTCGTCCTGTCTATTAGGTTGTTGGGTGCACAGAGCTTTTTCTCGTTGGGCTACAGAGTTGTCCAAATTCACCATTCACTGTGAGCTTTCACACAGAGGCATACTAGGTAAGTTTGGACTTGAGTGCTGCTTTGGGCCTGTGCTAAATATCCAGTACAGGTAGAGAAAGCCACAGTGATCTATCTAATAATATATTGCCTGACAAATTTGATGGCCTTCTATGATGTTGCCATAGCATTGGTAGATAAGGGGAGAGCAACCAACGTCATCTACCTGAACTTCTGCAAAGTGTTTGACACTGTCGCACATGGAATCCTGGTCTCTAAATTGGAAAAGCATGGATTTGATGGATGGACCACTCGTTGGATAAAGAACTAGCTGGATGACTGCACTCAGAGTGTTGCAGTCAACGGCTCAATGTCCACATGGAAACCAGTGACGAGTGACGTTCCTCAGGGGTCAGTACTGGGACCAGTGCTGTTTAACATCTTTGTCGGTGACATGGACAGTGGGATTGAGTGCACCCTCAGCAAGTTTGCTGATGACACCAAGCTGTGTGGCGTGGTCAACATGTTGGATAGAAGGGATGCCATCTAGAGGGACCTTGACAGGCGGGACTGTGCGAACCTCATGAAGTTCAACCAGGCGAAGTGCAAGGTCCTGCACCTGGGTCATGGCAATCCCAGGCACAAATACAGGTTGGGCAGAGAATGGCTTGAGAGCAGCCCCGAGGAGAAGGACTGCTGGTGGACGAGAAGCTCAGCATGAGCAGGCAATACGCACTTGAAGCCCAGAAAGCCACTGCATCCTGGGCTGCATCAAACGAAGTGAGGCCAGCAGGTGGAGGGAGGTGATTCTGCGACTCTACTCTGCACTGGTGAGACTCCACCTGGAGTAGTGTGTCCAGCTCTGCAGTCCTCAGCACAAGAAGGACATGGACCTGTTGGAACGGGTCCAGTGGAGGGCCTCGAAGATGATCTGAGGGCTGGAGAACCTCTGCTATGAGGACAGGCTGAGAGAGTTGGCGTTGTTCAGCCTGGAGAAGAGAAGGCTCTGGGGAGACCTCACAGCAGCCTTCCGGTACCTAAAGGGGGCCTACAGGAGAGATGGGGAGGGACTCTTTATCAGGGAGTGCAATGATAGGACACGGGGTAACGGCCTCAAACTGAAAGAGGGTAGATTTAGTTTGGATATCAGGAAGAAATTCTTTACTGTGAGGGTGGTGAGGCACTGGAACAGGTTGCCCAGAGAATCTGTGGATGCCCCATCCCTGGAAGCGTTCAAGGCCAGGCTGGATGAGGCTTTGAGCAATCTGGTCTAGTGGGAGGTGTCCCTGCCCATGGCAGGGAGATTGGAGCTAGATGATCTTTAAGGTCCCTTCCAACCCAAACCATTCTGTGATTCTGTAATTCTGTGAGAGCTGGTGACTCAGCCAAGGCTATGTCTTGGTCTTGTTTGGATATCTTGGCCAACAACTCCTGAGCCCTGGACTCATGTCTTAATTGTTGGACATTTTTCTGATTTTGGTAGTTCAGAAACGCAAGATAAAATCTACATATTCTTGAATAATGTGAAATTAATTTAGTGGTATGATAATCAAAGCAAACTGCAGCTAGGGAACTATTCACAACCCTAGGAATCATAGCCATATGAAAGAAGGGAGGTCACGTTCTTCATTGCTTTGCTACTGTAAGACTATACAACAAGGTCCTGATCAGACCTTGCAGGTCACTGAGTCCAGGCATTGTTCTTGCTGTCTAAGAGATTTCATAATGCTTTTTATAAACTTTCTTAACTCAAAGACTGCTCCCACAACACGTTTTCCAGGGTGTTATGCAGCCGTGCATCAAATTTGCTATGCAGTGGGACTTCCAGGTTTGCTCTGTAATAAGCTGACCTCAGAAGAGTCTGTGGCACATGAGGACCTGCTCTGTGATTGCTCAGTACATTGGTCTGAAAAAACTTGCTGAATATCGAATGTGGCCTGGCCAAGGTCATAATAACTCTGTGTTAACCTGCCTGAATGGGTTTTCCTATATGAATATTGTATTGTAATTCAGCATAAGACTTAGAGAAACAAGGCTGGGAAGTCGCAATAGTCTTACATCAACCGCTTGCCATCTTATACTGACACGTATTTGTTAGACAATGGCTGTTTTGTTAGCAGTGAAGGTGCTACTTCCAGGCTGCAGGCCAAATAGCTATTTAGGCCAAGCTGAAAACCTAGAGATCAAAACACACTAGAGACCAAAAATGCTTCAAAGGATGAAGAGAGAAGTGGACAGCTGACAGTGGTCTGATTTGTGGACAGATGGGAGCTTCTGAAGCAGATGTGTCCTTCTCAAGCTCAAGAGAGGAAGAAATATGCAGAAAAATATTTTGAGTAAAAATATGCTATGATTTCCTTTCAAAAGGCAGTTTTGCCCCAATATGCTTATAATTAGAGCATGAATGAATTACGTAGTTCCAAGCCACAGGGGTAAAGGATGCTCCCTATAAGGGCAACAGGACCAAGATCCCAGGGGGAGGGTGGTGGTGGCTCAAAAACTCTCAATTGAATGAGGAAGGGAAAACCAGAATATACTTCATCTGTCCTCCTGCTCCCAGGCATGGTACCAAGCGCCTGCATTTGTACAGGCAACACTTATCTCTCCTTTGAACAAGTCTTGCAAAAACATTGATATAAAAAGGAAATTTAAAGTTAAAATCCACCTCTTCAATCTCTAAAGAAACCCTGCCCTCTGAGTCACTTCTGGGAGCTCTGGCATTGGGGCAGAACAGGAGGTCTGGCACAGTCACTCTCCATGCCCCGGATCGTGAACTGAAGCTTGTATGGAGCTTGCTGAGTGATAGCTGGGACTTAACGGTGGTCCTCAGAGAGGAAAGCAGGAGCCCGTGCCTGCTCCCATGGCATGGCAGAAGGGAAGTCCTTTTAATTGAGAAAGATCAGGAAATTTCATCATTCATAGAAAAAAACTGCGAAAAGGAGGAAAAGCTAAGGAGCTAGGAAAGATTCATGAGTCAGAGGTGAGTCCTAACCAGCCCTTTAATACTATCTTCTCCAGGGCCACAGAGGAAGCATCTTCGCCAAGTCAGGAATTGCTCTTGACTTCTCTGTCTTCCAAGAAATCATAAGGCAGTAATTACTGCAAGAAGCCCTAAGGAGTCCACTCAGGCAGCCTTCAGTTTCCTCTCAAGCACACGCAGGGAAGCTCATTAATGGCCCAAAGCTTTATTTGATCTGCTGCTACAATTAAGTGGTGGCTGGCAAAGCTCACTGGCCTCCCTCAGGTACTAATCCATATTGGGCTGTTTCAAAGAGTTCCCGAGAAACTGGAGTTTAGATAACCTCATTAAAAGCTATTTGAGAGGTGTTTCAGTTACATTAATGTACTATATCACTATTGAGGATATCCATATGCTTCTCATATATAAAAATAGGAATAAGTCATCTGTTGGGTAGCTGAGGTTCTTCAGTTATGTCTAAATGGTGTGTGGATATGATGCGTATTTGGACATAAAGGATATTCACTGGCTGAAGATGTAAGTAACTTCCATCCGTGCATTTGGCTAGGGGTGACACGTGATCTTTGTATGATTGTGAGTTGTCTGTTAGACCTGTAACTACCAAGTTCTGACATTTCTCAAGAAAAAAAACATATGGAGAGACTGAGTTGTTATAAAAATACGTTTGGGCAGAGGTAAGATTATTTTCACAAGCTATAGACAGTTTTCACAAACAGCATTTACCAGTCTGAAAATACGTACTTGCATAATGTTTCATCTGTCTCAGTATCATACCCGGATGTTTTCACTGAAAATAAAATAAAAAAACCAAAACAGCTCTGACACTGCCAAAGGAAGATCCCTTGAAAGAACAGATTATATTTTCAATGTTGACAAAGAATAGGATAACATTTTAAAAATTATGAAGAATTAAACAGCACTTAAACCAGGCATGGAGCATTAGGTCTATAACGACAAGGGATGGCAGTACCCTCACTGCCTTCCTGAGGCTGGTACCTCAATCTCATAATTTCTTTTGGGCTGGACCTACAGTTCATGGAGCTGTCTGGAAACCCAGCTCAGAGAACTGGCCTTGCTGGTAGCAACACTCTCGTGTTGTTACGGCTGTGTTATTTTTCAGGTAGACTAGGTCCTTGGTTTGTCTCACGACCACACAAAACCTTGTGCCAGCAGAAGGGTGGCAGCAGCAGTGAGTGGCTGGGAGCAGGGCAGTCCTTGTCCATGGCAGGCCAGACCATGCTGAATGTGAACGGGCGTGCAACCAGGGCAGCAGGGACATAAATGTCTGTGGGGATCTGAGCCCTAGAACCTTCATCTCATTGACGTCCTGAGTGAATAAGTTGCCTAAGTCATCCCCTTATTTTTTATATTTTAACATTTTACTCTTGAATATACAACTTCCATTCTTCTGAGAGACTGATATCAGAGACTGAAATCAGAGTCCTGATACTCCTGAATTAGAAAAACATTGCTAAATTGTAATCTAAAAAAGGAAATTTTTGCTTTGATGGAAAAATCCCATTTTTTTCTTTCTTTATTCCTAAAAAGTATGAGACTGGGCTTTTTTTCACGGATAAAATACACAATTTTCAAAAGCCTTTTCTTTTAAAATGTTACTAAAATGGAAAATTTTCATTAAAATGTGGAATATTCACACATTTAGAAATGGTTTTGATTAACATCCACCTTCTTAGACTGCTATAGATTCTACATATATTGTAGCACAGGATTTTTTCAATATTTTTTTAGTAATCCCATCAAAATAGTAGGATAAAAAGTATTAAAAGTTCCATTTCATTTCAAAGGCTGGCAGCTAGACTGATTTTTTTCCAGAAATAAAAACTTCGTATGAAAATGTTTAAAGAAGTGTCGCCAAGTGAACCCTTCCGTGTGGAAACCTGGGGTTTAGAGGTGACATGGAAGAGAGAAGAACACAGAAGTATAGTGTAACGTTCAGTCCCTCTGACCTGCATTTGCCCACGCCCGTAGCTGTGACAGCTCCACTATGAAAACTACCTGCTTATGACATTGCTGCTGCAAGGACACGGAGATCCTCCCTTTGAAAAGTAGCGTTACATGGCCAACAGATCGAACACGGGTAACATTTTTCACCTTGAGATATACCACTTACCTCTGATGGCAAATTAATTTGATGGGGGTGGGAAGCCAATTAAAAAATAAACATAAGAAAAGTGGGAAGAAAAAATACAGACCTTAATACAGCCTGGATGACAAGAACTGCAAAACCAAATCTGGCATAAGACCCTGCTTGATGTATCCAAATTTTGGATCATAGCTTCTACATGTCAGTCACACTGCAGAGCATCTCAAGAAGTACCACAACTGCCCAAGGTGGAGTCATTTTTGACAGTAGTTTCTTTAACTTGCTCTGCAACTGCAAAAAAGGAAGTCCCAATATTTCCCATCCTGCCTCTTCTGGAACATCGCAATGCTGATATCTAACCTAAATCTCATGCTGAGGTTTAAGCTGTTACACTGCTTGCTCTTTTGTCTTCACTGTGGACTTTCAGAAGGATCATGTACCACACAGGCTATATTCCTCTTTGTTCATGCTAGGAGAGCCATGAGCATGGTGACTTACGCTCAGCCTAAGGTTCACTATAACCTCCGGGTTCTTCTTCATGGAGCTGCTACCTACCTGGCTGCTCCCCATCCTGCATTTCTGCAGCCGATGGCTCTCTCTGACCTTGCACTTCAGGAGCATCCCATTTTTCATGAACATTTTTCCAGATTGTCAAAATAATTTCTGAAATCTATTCTTGTTCCCCAGCATAGCCACAGCCCTTCCCAGTACCACCAAATTCAGTAAGTGTGCTGTCTGTGTCATTATCTACATCACCGGTGAAAATCTTTGATGGCACTGGACGAACCACTGCTTAATTCCTTTTATAAAGCTCTGCATTTCCACCGTTGACAGCTGAGAACTGCTTTTGTGTACAGCTGTGCCATCAGTTCTGTGGTTGTCCCCTTGCTTAGACTTTTACCAGAGTGTCATGAAAGTCAAATCCGTGCAGAAATAAACTAAAAATTCCTTTTTCTTTTTTTTCCTTTATCAAAGAGCGAAGTCAAATTCTTCCGACTCAACTGTTCCCGGAAAGCTGCTGTTGTCGCTTTTACCTCCTTCTCTCACATTCCGTGTATTTAGGAGCAGCGGGCAGTGCGAGGCGCGGGGCGGCAGCAGGGGCCGCGCCTCTCGGGCAGCCATCGGTGCCCGCGGCCGCTCCGCGGGCGCTGCGCGGGGCGGTGCGTGTCCTGCGCGGGGCAGCGCGGTCGGGCCCGCGGCGGGCGGCCCCCCCCCGGCGTTTCCATGACGACCCCGCCGCCGCTTGGGTTGCCAGGGCGGTGGCGCCGAGGGTTGCGGCCCGTCTTCCAACTGGCCGCGGCCAACAGCCACCGCCTTCATTGGCCGCCGCCTATATAAGGGCGGCGGGGGGCGGGCAGCCTCCGTGGCCGTGCGGGGCGCAGCGTTCTCCGGGGGCCGGTAGCGAGCGGGACCGGGCAACGCGGTGCGGGCTCTCCGGCAGCGCGACCGACCGTCAGCCTGCCTTCCTGCGGGGCGGGGGGGGATGCCCGAGGCATAACCGAGTATTTGTGCTGGTTTGGGTTTTAATTCACCCCCTACCCGCCCCCAACTTTACTTTGGGTTTTGTTTTGGTGTTTTTTTCCTCCGAAAGGTACCAACGTCGGGGCGATGCGCCGCACCGGTGAGAAGAGCCGGGCGGGCCGGCGGGAGCCCTGCCCCGCCGCCCCCCGCAGCAGCGGCGGCCGGGCCGTTCTGGGAGTGCTGGCGGAGAATGGGCAGCAGCGGCCCGGCGGCCAGGTGAGCCCCGCCGGCGGCGGCAGCCTCCTCCCTCGCTGCCCCCCGAGCCGCCCCGCCAGCGCTGCGGCGGCTGCCCCGCATCCTCTCCCCGCCGAGGGGCCGCGGCCACCTGCCGTGCTGCCCCCGAGGAAGCCCCGGCCGGCCGGTTGCCCTCCCCGCGGGCCGGAGGGAGCTCCTTGATCCGGGCTGGGAGCTGGGGCCGGCCGCCTGCCGCGGGTGTGAGCGGGCATGCACCTTCCCTGGGGGCGGCAGGTAAAGGCCTGGGGGCGGTGGGGTAGGGAGCGGAATCGGGCTCCGGTTAATGAGCGTGAGTTTCCCGAGAAACCCTGCTAGTAACTGCTTAGTCCTTATCTGCTGACGCTCTCCCGTGGAAATGCTTTGAAAAAATAATCCCTCCTGGAAGGAAGGGAGATGCGGTGAGACTTTATTTGGACACTTGCCCTCTAAAAGTGCAGGGGGTGATGGAAGAAAAGTCTTCGCTGATGCTTACCCAAAGGTCCCACTGCCGTGTGGCTGGCCATGCTACCATCAGGGTGCCAGAGCCTTCAAGAAGCTGAAGTTCACAGCAGGGTGTCTGTCTGCATTTCTGTTCCTTGAGGTCTCCTGAAGTCTGCTGGTGTAGCAGGGAAGGTGGTGTTGTGCTGATTTACAGGACCTGGAATAGCAGCTGTTATGTGTAAACAAACTTTTCTCAGTTGTGACTGTGTGAAGCACCTAACCCAGTTGGTGGGTCACTGATAGTAGACAATGTGAAGGATTGCATCTTGGTTACATATTGTAGTCCTAGGGGTTGTGATGCTCGAGCTCAAAAGTTCAAAATTTGGTTTGTAACTCAGCATAAAATGCATTCTTGCAGGTGAAGTCCTTCCTAAGTCTTTTTGTTACTTTAACTTGCTGCACTTCAAAGCAGCTGCTCCTTGCCAGAACTGAATGTGGAGCAGACCCTGCACTTGCCAGCCCCATCAGAACCGAGCAGCACCCTCACCTCATTCTCCTTGGGGGTGGGCACTGGAGATGAGGCTACTCCCCTGGTTCCTGACTTTGGCTACACCTCAGCCTTGCTGTGAGGAGTCTATTGCAGCAAGACAGCAATGAGTGGTACTTCCGAAGCACTAATGTAGTTGGTGGTTTTTCCAGTTAACTTTTATATTATTGGTGTCTGTTAGGCAAGGGAAGTGATTTTACTTTCTACAAGAAGTGATAGAAGTGTTGTTTTCTTCCTGAGTTGTAAAATGTTGTAAAACAAGTGTTGTTTTCTTCCTGAGTTGCCCTCCCACAGCATTGTTGTGTGCTCCCTTTCAGGGTGCTGCTGTTATCAGACGCTTCTCTGGCTCTGAAAACACCATCCCTTCATCTGGAAAAGATGAATTACCCAACTGCGTGGTCAATGCTGCATCAAAGCAAGGGTTTTCTATCTACATAGATGAACCAGAAGAGAAAGAAAACTACAACTGCCAAGTGGCTGAAGAGCTGGAATCAAGTCTGTGTGAACTGGATACCAGTGCAATGAAATCCAGTATTCACCTACTACTGGATCTGAGTACAGGTAATGCCTGCTACTACGAAGGTGGTATCTACAGCACAAGAACATGTAGAGTGGTTATGAATTACGATGCTGGTAAGCTAGTCAGTCGCTTATGTTACAATAAATAACACTTCAAGATAATTTGGTTTGTGTCTACATGAGGTACAACGCCTCTGTGCTAGAAATAGCAAGAGGTGAAGGGGCTAATTACTAAAAAGTCTTGCTTGTTCCTCTTACCTGTTAGGATCTCCTATGGTAGTGGACACATCCTTCCAGTCCCAGCCCGAGGATCACATGGGAGATGCCATAACTTTGACTGTGGGAGAGTACGCGGAAGACATTCATCAGTACCTCCGAGAGGCTGAAGTGAGTTGCTTGTAACGAGCTCATAGGTATTTGTGGTCTCTGTGATGGGCTGCAATACTGCAAAGACGCATGGCTGCCCCACGATAACTTGAGGCTGACACTGAGCTACAAAGCAAGCAGTAAAAGACATCTCTGAAGCTAGAATCAGGAGCAGCTTCTCAACAGTGATAAGATCTTTCAGAATTACTCTGCATCCCAGAAATACCCCACTATTGGAGCATCTCTGACTCCTTGGGATGAAGAATTCTTGCAGATGGGAGCTGAATACTGCAGAAATACTAAATCAGTTGGATGCCATCTCCCTGACAGTTCTCTCGTTATAGTGCTAGTTTTTCCTACCTTTCTGTATGAGCAGTGAAATGCAGCCTCCCAATAGAAAGAGGGGAAAAATGTGACTTGTTCGAAGTCATTCTCAGGTCCCTCTGAAAGGCTTGGATGTGTTTGATGTCAAAAGCTGATTATAGTCCAGGAGGTCTTTTACTATGCTGTTACTAACACAGTAGCTCCTATCTCTTCAGTGTAGAAATACTACTTTCTACAGATGCTACTAGCAGCTAATTAATACTACTAGCGCTATAATTATAGTTAGTAGTAATGACTTTATTAATAGTGGAACAACTCGTACTCCTTTTGCTGCAAGTATAAAGAATGTTAATCAGCTCAGCTACCAATGGCTCTCTTTCAGGGTGAGTGTCCTGATTCTTCAACTCTCTCTCCAAATAGGTAAGATTCAGGCCCAAGCCCAACTACATGAGGAAGCAACCAGATATCACAACAGGGATGCGTGCCATCTTGGTAGACTGGCTGGTGGAAGTAGGGGAAGAATATAAACTTCGGACAGAAACTTTGTACTTGGCAGTGAACTACTTGGATAGGTTTCTTTCCTGCATGTCTGTTCTTAGAGGGAAGCTGCAGCTTGTAGGAACAGCAGCAATTCTTCTGGCTGCGTAAGTGTTTATCATCTCCTGAAATATCGGTGTTTTTGGAATATTTTTGGGCTGAGGCTTTTAGCTTAATTTCAAGGACTGAAGCTTGCAGTTGTAGGTAGCTTTTCATGATATCTCAAGACTAGCAACTTTGCTTTGGCACTAGCAAAATTAAACATTTAATGTTTGTGATGTGAGGAACTGTAGTGTCAAAACCATAACAGCAGGAGCAAAAACACTACTGTGTTAGGCTGCTAGGCTGTAGTAGATTCACAGCTGCAATCTGTAATTAGCCTTGAACTGCTTGAAGTACCCAACATAGCCTAGGAGTGCATGGGTTTTTGTCTGAAATGCATTATGTTACTGGGACTTTCTCTCTGAGAGAGTGCTATTTGTTAAGAACTAACTATGTGAGTGTGTTTCTAGCTAGACTGATGACTTGGAGTTCTTCTAAAAAATCTTTGCCCAAATTTGAAACTAAATTGTTACCAATCCTAGAGGCAGGACTAAAATAAGAGCTTTAGACAAGTCTTAGTAATGTCATGTCCTTGTCCTGACATGGGTCCAACACAAGGCTTTCTTTTACCCTTTCAAGCTGACAAATGTGGCTTCTGTACTCCCTTTTCAGGAAATATGAAGAGATCTATCCACCAGGAGTGGATGAATTTGTGTATATAACAGATGATACCTACACAAAGAGACAGCTGCTAAGAATGGAACACTTGCTTCTCAAAGTGCTGGCTTTTGACCTAACAGCTCCAACCATCAACCAGTTCCTCCTTCAGTATATTCAGAGGCATGGAGTCTGTATGAGGACAGAGAACTTTGCAAGGGTATGAATTATCCTCCTTTTAGGACTGAGGGGGAGAAGTGATCCTAGAAGCAGAACCGCTTGTATTTCAATAAGTTACCTGAACAGACAGGTTCTGCTACTATACTGTGCTCTAACAGAAGATACTCTTTTTATGTCAAGTCTTATCTGGAAATGAAACAGGCCTGAGACCGGGTGTTTGTGTGCTGAGACTTCTGGATAAATGTCTCATGGAAATACTAAGTTTGGTCTAACTGTCTAGTTTAGTCAGTCTGCGCTGCCCAGGCAGCTGGGTGATAGGAACATGGCTGTTTTTTCAACAGTGCCTGCATAGCAAGTCTGCCCTGGATGTGGTGGTACTACATATTGCTACACAATGACACAGCGCATGCTGGCATAACTGCATTGGCAACCCTGCTTAGAGTAACCCAAGCTTATAGCAAAACATATGACCAGCTGCTTATCTGCACTGAGTATAGGATTGTAGAGCGGCTTGGCTCCAACAGAACCCAAATTCTATTTCTTAGAGCTGTCCATTTATCCCTGATCTCCAAGTGAGCTCCACCTATGTGAACAAGAGCCTTGGAGGATGAGAAGAGTGCATTTCATTTTTATAAAACATGAATTTTCTAAGTCTCTATTGGTAAAACTATACCAGAGCTGATGATGGGACCAGAACTTCAGATTGTAGTGTAGCTTGTTCAGGCTTTGACACGTGGTCTTTCCGTCCCCACTGAAACATTGTAAAGGTTCCATAACATCAACAGGAGTAGAATGCTATTTCTACCTACCAGACATGTAACTCATGGTTTTGTAACATGAAACAGAGACCACTGACACTTTTCAGTGCTTGTTGTAGTGGACTGACTGCACCAGCTATGCTTGTTCTGCTTGAAGGACTTGTGGCTTTTTTTGTTCAGTATCTTGCAGAGCTGAGTCTCCTTGAAGCTGATCCTTTCCTGAAGTACCTTCCTTCACAAACTGCTGCAGCAGCCTACTGTCTAGCAAACTATACTGTGAACAGGTCTTTCTGGGTAAGAACAACTACTGCATGTTAATGAGTAGCTCAAGCATTTCATGTTATCATTAGAACTAGGCTGAGAAGCAGGAGTAGCTTCAAAGTATAAAGACTGAAATTGTAGGATGAGCTGCTGTTCCTGAGCTTGTGGGACTACCTGATAAATGAATGTTAAATCAACCTGAAGTATCTTGCCTCTTCTCTGAAATGGGAGGGACCTAGCTGTCTTGCTCACTTGCATCAAGTCTGTACCTAAAGCCTTGTCAGTCTTTAATCTCTGAAATTCGTCCCCCAAAACCAATTTGGAGCTTTCTGGGAGGGAGAAGAGCTGCATGTGTCCACTCGAGCGCAGTGATCACACTGAGTGGTTGCCTTAATGCAAGCCTTGGTAGGCCTTTCAGCTGTGTGTTGAAGGAATAGCTTCAGCAGAGAACAAAATCCCGAAGATACGTACTGCATGCCACATGCTTAGAGCAGAAGGAGCTTCTTGTCAGGTCTCCTGGCAGCAAGGAAGACCTAGAGTGAAACTGATGTCAGGATACTTCTGAATCCTTCTCAAGCCTAAAGAATCTAGAGTGAACACTGAAGTAAAAACGTGTTTTGTTTCTGTATTAAATGTATCTTCTAGATGAATGTGCCTACGATAGAGTAACACTTGTTTTTTTTAATTCTGCTCTGACCAGCCAGAAACACTTGCTGCATTCACTGGGTATTCATTAAGTGAGATAGTGCCTTGTCTGACTGATCTGCATAAAGCCTGCCTTGATGCTCGCCATTGCCAACTGCAAGCAATTAAGGAGAAGTATAAGCGCTCAAAGTAAGTAACCAGGAAGCCAGTGTTCTGTAACTTGGAGGCTGTAAGCACAAGATGGCTCGGGTTTAGCAGCTTGGGCTACAGCTGCTGTAGCTGACAAACTTCTCATAGTGTTGAGAAGATATCACCTCAAGAAGGTGCTATCTTTAAATTTGTCAGCTAAACGAGTATCTTTAGTGACTGCATTTCTATTCCAGGTACCTGCAGGTGTCTCTTCTGGAACCCCCAGCAGTTCTTCCTCTACAATAGAGACTGTGGATCCTGGACTTGGAGATGACTTCCTCGCAATCAGCAAAGCTGGTCTAGTATTTCATAGAGCACTGCAGGTCATGTGTCTGTAACCATAGTGATCGGAATGGTTTTTAGCTAGTATTTTTAATTAGATGCCTTTTCAAAAAAGGATATTAGACTATAGCTCTTAATATAACTGACAGCACTTTTAATAAATGTCTTATTACACTATTGCTTTGTGAATCTTCTGATTTCTGTTAATATCTCTAGTAACAGTGGGTAAAAAGGGTTGTAATTTTTTACAAAATCGTTGTGAGCAGGGCTCTTTAGCTAGCTAAACTGGATAAAGCATGGCTTGAACCAATACAACCTGACATCCCCATAGATGCATGTGACTTGCTGCAGCATTTTATCTGTTTCCTCCTTTTCTATAAGACAAGATCACGCAACCATGAACAGAACCTATTTTCTGGAACTTGTTTACCACATTGCAGCAAAAGCATCCAGATGCAAATGGTCTATGAACTCTGAACTTGTGTTTAGAGGATCTCAATGTTGAGGTGAAAGTTAAACTTGCCTTTATTGAAGTGAATAAGGGAGATTCCTTTGTGGGAGTTTGAGTAAGGTGAGATTGTGGCTGGCAGAGCCTTACGAACACTTCAAGCACTGGTGGACAGACTGCAGTGAAGAGCACAGCTAACAGCTATGACAAAGAAACTGGGGTGTGTGAGGTACTAGAACAGTGGAGTTGCGGTAGATGGCTGTTGTTGTGATATACTTGTGGTATTGAGTAGTGTAATGGTGTAGCTGTCTGAGAGAACTTCTGCCACTAGAGCACTACTGAACATGTGTGCTCTGCAGTCCAGAGAAACACCACTTAAAGAACAAAACCCCCTGTCTGAAGTAGTTTTAAAAAAAAAAAAAAAAACACCACAAAACTCAATTGATCATGTTGGTCAACATATAGAGAACTACATTCAACCCATCTAAATGGCAAGGTAAGTTTAGAGTGTTCTCTTACTGCAAGAGTTTAAAACCTTCAGTGCCTACTGCTTCCTCAGAGTAACCTGTGCAGGGTGTGATGTGTTTCTGAGCAAGAATATGCTCAACACTTGACATTAACATGCAATTCAGCAGAATTACTAAGTATCAGTTAACAAGCCTCTTTAATTTTAAAATTACTGATTACACCAGTGTGTGTGTCATGAGGCTCTTAGCTTCAGGGGTTTCTCTTCCCTATGCATGCAAAGCTTTTTCCCCTGCTTGTTCCCTGTCCAGGCTGCTGAATCCTCCTAGTAAAGCAAATGCTTGTATTCCTCCAAAATGGAGGAAGTGGTAATGACTGATTCACTTGCCTCAAAATAAATAACCTTTAAGGGAGGGAGCCTTAAGTTTCAGTCTAGCCTATGCAGTTCTTGGTCTCTTGCTTCAAACACTTTCTAGTCAAGTAAATTAGTCTATCTTGGTATTTAGCGATAATGACAGATGTGACCAGATATCTCATACTCACCTCTATGGTATCCACTTTATGGTGGGGGGGCCTAGATCCATGGATTGTCTCCATGCAATTAATTTCATGGCTTGTGGATGAATGTCTTAAAGGTGAGCTATGAACTTCACTCATGCGTGCAGCCAGGTCCTTTAAAGCAGGTGGCTCAGTGCAAAGATCAGAGGCAGTGGTGCCTAGTTACGATGGGGAGTGATGTATTTCTTGGTTGCCTGTTTTGTAAGGAAAAGGTGAGTGTACTGAGAAGGAGTCTGCTAAATCTACCAGGCTTATGAGAACCGGCTTGTTTATGGTGGTTTGGGCTGAACATAAGGTGTCCTGAAACCCCACGTTAATCAGCCTTTCTAGTGTTATAGCAGTTTGAAAGTATTCATACAGTCTTGTCGTGTAATGGGGAAGAGATGAGTCTTGATCTTATGAAAAGTCTGTGACCACAGTTGTGTCTTGTATTCCTGAGCCAACAGATATGGTGCATCTCACTCAGCAGGAGGTGGGCAGGTCTGAATTTACTAAATGTTTTACTATGTAGTGCCTTCTTAGAAGCCAAACTCTCCCTCTGTTTCACTTTTTTAGAGTTTACTTAGCTGCAAGACAGATACATAGTTGCATTTAACTTCCTTGAAGCTTTTAATTCTCTGGTATACAAACTTGCCTGATTAATTCTTTTTAACTGTAATATCTGGAGAAGAATGTGCTTTGTCTGTTTTCATGTTTGTCATTATTTTGTAATGGAGCTAGTGGCTTAATTATTCTTTTATTCCAAAGGCTAAAAAGGGGAAAATGGAAAAAAAAAGTTAAGTAGTTAAGGTGAACAATCATATAATGCTGCAGTGTGAATGCTAATAACAAGTTTGTGCAAGATGGATTAAATTTAATTTGTGAGACAGAAGAAACTGATCTCGAAGTGGTCTCATCTGAGATCTGTGGTTAATAATGGCATTTTGAATGTTCCTGCTCTATTCTCACTTCCTTTGTATTTGTCTTACTCAGAGCAAGGGAAAGTCTTACTATTCTTGTATGAGTGAGCCTTGACTCTTCCAAGGTGAAAACTGTGGGCTCTCTTCTCTCTCATTCCCTGTGAGTCATCACACTTAACTCTGGCCTGCCCCTCATGTGGGCAGTCCTCTGCAGCTGATACTTGAGAAAGGTATGAGAGCTGCTTCTGTTGGGTGTAGTGTGGTAATGAGGGTGAAATAATGCTGTTTATGCATCTGCATTTAAGCACTTCATCTTCTTAAAACACTTAAGAGTACTTGAAAAATGCACTGAAAATAATCAAGTACACAGGAATATGGATTCATAAGGAGGGAGATGAAAACAACCCAAAAGGAACCTTTAAGTTTTCATTGATGTAGTGCCTATACACAAAAATTAAGACCTGTAAAGCTCACAGCTTTGTGTGACATCTGAAACAAACAAAACCGGACTTCTTGAAGACAGCCATACCCTGGAAAAGAAATAAAGGGGAATCAACATTACAGACTAAAGAGACAATCTCAATTTTTGACCATCTTACTTAGTGGCTTGTAGACCATGGCTATGAATAACACCTCATTTTCTTTGTTCAGGAAATACTTAAAATATTGCAGTTTCAGGACTTTTAAGCTTGACCTTGCTCAGTTAGCTCTGCTATAAACATCAGTCTAACTTTCAGCACATGTATTTCAAAGGCCAAAAGTTGACTTCTATGCAGGTCACTGTATCTTCCCCCAGTTAAAATGTACTGAGGACAACACACCAGGAATAAAACCTCTTGGTGAGACAGCAGGCTGAGTGGGTGGAGTGGGTTGGAACTGAGAAATGTTGAGGATTTTAACTTTGACCCATGATGTTCAGTTCAAGAGCTCCTTAACAGTGGTACTAGAAACAAAGAGAAAGCTCCCTAATCATATTCCAGCAGTTTCCATGCCGTGACTTTCAGAAGACCCAAATGTGCTGTGGTTGCATGATCCTGATTGTTCTGTGTTGTAGTTATTTTTTTTAACCTATAACTTTGAACATTGTAGCTGCCTCTGGCGTCCTGAGAAAGCTGTTCTTTACAGCTGGGGATGTGTTGTGGATCTGTTGTTCCCTTAAGATTAAAATGGACAAGCAGAACTCAAAATAATACTCTATGGGAAGGTACTGATTTAACAACTAGCATCTGTCTTTGTTTTCTTCTCCTCTGGAGCGAGTTAAGAATATCTGAGAGGTAATTGGGTAATTAGGGAGAATGATTTAACTGTGGTCAGGACAGTTAAGCTATTAATTCGTGACTGAAGGGTGTCTGCCTTGCTCGGAAATCTGGCTGTGTGATTAGTCTGTGTACATACCTGCTTGTTGTCAGTTCTACAAATGACTAGAATTAGCTCTGACTGCCAAGTTTGGTACTTGTTTTTACCAGTGACCTTGAAGGAGCCTGTGGGGCTGCTGCTAAGGATGAGAAACAAGCCAGCAGCATCAGTGATTGCTTCCTGGAATTAGGCTCTTTGTCTTGCAATTTTTCTCAGCACCTGCTGTCCCAGAGCAAGACTATCTTCGTATACTGACCCATCCCCTATCACTCAGGTGTTTTAGAGCCCTGTCAAGTTGAGTCTTATGAACTTTGTTAGGTCCTCTGCTGCTTATAGTGGATGCATGTATTTTACATTGCATCAGACAATTAAGAGTCTCATTGAATACTTATATTTAGCTCTTGTGTCTGCTTCATAGTTTCGCTCTCCTATGTTAAGCTCAGACTCCCTCTTGGGTGCTTGTTCAGATTGCATCCACTTAATACAAAAAATACAAAGCTTTGCATGATGAGGTTCCTGTAATGAACATCCCTGGCAAGATATTTATGAAGGGTGTGCACTTTATCTGATGCTCCTGCAGAGATGTAGAGAAACATTGGCTTAGAAAGCCTGTTTAATGAGTAGCTAATATAGCCAGTCCTAGCTCTTCCGTACCCTGCTTGGGGTTTGTCAGTGTAGGTGGCAGCAGTGCAAACATTGAAGGGGATTAGTACAGACAAACTTCCAGGGCAGTCTAAAGAATGATACTGAGCATACAATACAGTTAATTCTAAAGCACAAGCCTACCCTCATCTAATTAACTTGAGTCTAAACTAAGCCAAGGCAAGAAAGACCAGGCAGTCCTGGCTCTAATCCTTCTAAAGATGCTAAAATGATGGCTCTGTGTCCTGGACTTTTGTACAGTGCTTGTCTAGTTAGGCTGTGCTGGTATTGAAAAATAATTGCGGGTTGAGCAGGGACTGGTTCCTGGCCAAGTGTCTGTCTCCATTTGGCTAGTTTCCATGATGTTTAGGGCTAGCTCCTTTCTAAGCAGATTTGTCCTGGTGAGAGCTTGTTGGAGCAGGACAAAATAGTCAGTGTGAGCAAACAGGCTGTGTGGGTGGCTGTGTTCAGTGCTCATGCTTGCTGTCTGCCCCTCTTTTGTCCTAGCAATGTGCCCAGAATGACCGAGCGTCCCTGTCACTAATACCAGCAAATACCTAGCTAAACCCTAAGGGAGTCGTGAGTCCTTGTCTTTCAGATGGTCAGACCCTCTTTATTTGAACACAGAGGAGCATTACTGGAGCCAAGTGCTGGAAGAACAGGCTCGCGATAAAGCACTGAGTTCTGGCAAGAAATATGTCTTCTCCCTCCACCATCTGCAGCCAAGCTGCCTTTTGTGTTTGTTTATTATTGTTTGTGTTTTGATGTGTAAATAACTCAAAAAATTAGGAGAGAGCGCCTTAGAGCCTTACAGTATTCAACAGATTAGGCATTTGGTACTAATCAGTGAGCTGCTTACAGCAGAATACTGTAAACCCTATCCCTATCTAGGCAGAAACTGGAATGTGACATGTATGTCAAAACAGAATCATGTTCCATTTGGTTCTTTTTTTGTCCCTCATAAGGAGGATAGAAATATCTGGGAATTAACAAAATGGATGACAAAACAGACTGCAGATGAGGAGCAATAGCAGTGCTGTTCTCCCATGTGACAATGGAGTGAGATGTCAAGGTGGCAGAACCAGGTTCACCCCAAATCACATTTGTATAGCACGTGCTTAGGAACACTATACCTGTCCCAGTGCTGTGATATGTTGTCACCTCTGTTTACTGAAGAGGCCCATAAAAGTGTTCTCAGGTTCAGCCATACAAGAAAAGATCTTAAGCTTTTTGTTGTATTAAACCAGAAGTGAAGAGGATATTGATTTACAGTGAAAATACTAGTGTTATTGTACTCTGATGGTCTCCAAAGAATAAAACCAGAAGAGGGCACCAACGTCCTTGGTCCGTGGCTTGAGTGGAAAGTCAACCTAAGTATTTATCAAAAGGATGCTGGGTCAGAGCTGAAGAGGCTATTTGGTCTTGGACTCATTTTTACATGCTTTTGGTAAACTAACAACATGTGAGATCACTCCAACAATACAGTTATGTTCAGTTATTTTGTCATTAAATGTAACTAGGATTTAGTGAAGCTGAAGCTGTCTGCTGTGCTGTCTGTCTCTCACATGTGTGCTCCAGGGATACTTGAAGAGAATAAATGCAAGTTTTCAGAACATCCATGGTCTTGTACTGTGAAGCTTGACTTTTTGCACTTGTTTATCCAACACTTTCAGTTAGATATTTTCCTGTACAAACCAGGCTATCTGATATTTACTTAAACTTAAAACCTGCTTCAGACAGGATAAAAATATGATGGAAGCTGTTTATGTTCAGGACACAAGTGTTCGGTTGAAGCAGGTCTGGTGGAGGTGCATCTCCTTATATTGCAGGTTGGGCAGATGAAGCTCTTGTAGTATTACAGAGCTTGTATGGTTTGTGCAGGAAAGAGGGCATTCATGCCAGATGATTCAGCCCTATTTGGAGGAAGGTGAAAATAAAATTTAAAAAATCAATGATTATTTTAAAGTTAGAATGTGTTCTTCTTACTCATTGAAAACTCTTCTATTAATTCTTGTTTCAAGGTAATCTAGCCAGATGGAGCATGGTTATGTAAGAAAATTGTTGCCTATCTTGTGTTTAATTGTCCTTTTTTGGATCTTAATCATGTTTTCCTATTCTGTTACAAACTTGAGTTGAGTTTTACTTTCACAACCTGCTCACCCATTCAGATCTATATATTTTTATTTTTTTTTTGGTCTGAAGCTATTTCTAAAGTCTGTTTGCTCTCTGCTTTAGCCTCTAAACAGGAGGTGCACTAGTAGAGTCAGTGGAAAGCTTGTATCCAGAGCAATCATCGGAGAGCTGGAGCAGTAGTCTAAGATTATTCAATGCAAAACTTGTTGATAAGGCACTTTTTAAGTAAAAAACAAACAAACCCCCAAAACCCCACACCACTGAACTTGGACAGTTATGTTGCTGAGCAGTGACTGAGCCTAGGTTCTTTATTCTTTTTGAGCTTTTGTGAATGTCTATACAGATGTATTTTAAGACAGTTGCTGAACCAGTCGTCATGTGCAAGGGCATGGGCTGCCTGAGACACTCCGTAGACATCATCTAGAAGAAAACAAATGTTTTGCTCTGGCTAACAGTAGCAGCTTTTGGGAGGTGCTGCTGTCTCTGTAAAAGAGGTATGGGGGACAGCAGAGCCTGTTCACAACATGCATGTGTATCTTCAGTAGGCACTTGAGCACCCATGAACAAATGCAATTTTCTGCATGTGCCTGTGCATTTTCTAGCTGAACATTGTACTCCTTCCTCTGTCTTTTTTTCCCCTCTTCATTCAGTGACTGCTCACAACTTTCAAATGATGTGGAACGAGGATGTAGCTCTGCAGAGGGTCCTTCGCCAGCAGGATAATGCTGTGCAGGGCTGCTGGCTCAGGGCCAACAAATAATAAATCTCCCATCACGCAGCACTGACACAGTAGTGCTGAACAGAGCACACATTCTTAAAAGCATCTCCCTGCACCAAGTCTTGCAAGTGAAGTTGGATCTTAATCTTTTTTAGCTAGTTATCCTGTGTCACCTGGTGAAAAGACAAGCCCAGCAGGGAGTAAATAGGCTCTGATGGCTTTATTTTTTCAGGAAGTAATCAGGACAGAAAGCTCTGCTGTTTTCTGCCTCACAAAACTGTACTTTCTGTAAATAGCCTCTTGGCTTAGTGCATGAACACTAGCCTATCATGAAACTCACAGCACAACCACTGCCAATGCTCCCAGACCACTGAGCAGGGCAGTATGTAAGGGATGTACGAGTAGGTTCTGCCATTTAATACCATTTTCTGGGCCAATTCAGAGGTTACAGTCTGGGAACTGCTGATCTCTGTAACTTCCACTTGAGTTAAAGCAAATGCTGACTGGACTTAAACTGGGAAAATCCCTTATTTTATTGTCAGATGAAATCTCCAGAACCTTTTATAGCTATCTTGTAAAGAGAAAATGGGCTTTTATAAACAAAACAAAAAACAACCTCACCAAACTTAGATTCACTAATCTAATTACGGAGAAGGCTACATTGTCAATATTGTATCAATACTGTACTGAATTGTCTCTAGCGAACACACTGTTAATTTAAAAGCTGCTGTTTCCTTGGAGAAGAGAAAATTCTGGGTGGTTTGGGATGGGAAAAGCTTCCACAGGTGGCTTGTAAGTGTTTGAAATCATAGTATTTTAGAATCTTTAGGGGTTTTTACCTTGTATGGTGTGACGTGAGTGATCACTTTAAGGATACTCAAGGAGACTCTGGGAATTTCTTTGTGCTAATTCATATTAAAGATACTGAAAAATTCAGGACTAACATTAAGTGTAATGGTATAAAATTCAATGTAGCATTAAAGCTAAAAAAAGTCTCATTACAGCATCAAATGTAATAAATCTATCTGACCTTGATGTTCTAGAATTGACTTGTCTAAAGGATTAATGGCTATCACTGGGTTTTTGTTTATTATTCCTCGAGCGCCACTACCTTGAACTAGTGAGAACTTCAGCAAATCTCATACTGTCTTCAAATGGGGCCTGCATTTCACCTGGCATATGAATGACCCAAAATCAGCAGCTTCATGTCTTTTTCTAGAAAGAAGGAAAGGCTATTATGAATACTGCACCCAACAGTAAATGTTATAGAAATATTCAACATAGTGTAACTAGGCAATTATTGCAATATTGATTATCTATAGAGGGCTGATTCTGTATCAGGTCATGAAATGAACCGCAGCTTGTTTACCCTGTGGTCAGAATTTAAGATAAGAACATACTTTACAAATATTTTGACTACCTATGCTCTGCATCCAGGGTTGATGGTGACAATTTCTGAAAGCCCATCAACAAAAGAGGTGCTGACCTGGAACCCTGCATTGCTTGGTAAAAGGCTCATCTCCTTGCATTTTTTTCTAAGGAAAGTTCTGTATCGCACTGCAGAGAGCCAAGAAAACACATGAAGCCTCCAGTGCTCACCAGTAAGCACTTGAACAAAAATGAGTGGGTAGTCTCATTGTGGCTGATCCCGTTGTGCAGGCTGAACAGGAACATGGCTTCCTCTTGTTCAGAGCGCCCCTAATATGATCACTCTTTTTCTTAATTCATTAAGCCTCATTTGTATTCATTCTGTCTAATAAATGCTTTGTAGGGTCCTGCTGAGCAGAGTGCTTTTAATTTGTTTCACCAGGGGTTCTGCTCTCTGGACCTTTTAGCTTATTCTGTGTATGAACAGTCTCACATTGTACTTCAGCCATAGAAGAAACCTATATATGTATATATATCACTAGAGACAGGTGGGATGTTAGGATAGTTGTGGGCAATGGTTAACTAGAAGGCCCGTTGCAGTTCAGGCTTTGGCAACAAAAAGTGATTGGGTTTTTTTGCTCAAGATAGAGTCAGGGTGTATAAAGGCCTTAGTTGACACTACAGATGCATAGATTTGTATTTTTTTAAGGTCACAGAGATTATCAGATTTTCTGATGGCTTTTGTACTTGTTTAACCATTTTTATTTGCTGCTAAATAACCCTTGATATTAGAACCTTTATATTTTTTACTTCTACATAACTGTCTATAATTTCAAGTCCTTTAGTGTTTTCCTTTTCCCAACTAGGTTAAAGAGCCCTTCACTAACTGCATTTTCTTCCCATGTGAGAATGTAGTCACAATGATTAAGTTATCCCATGGTTTTCCTCTTGTAAACGAAACAAACTGATGTTTCTACGCTTTTTATGGTAATAAATTATTTCTAGCTGTTGTGTGTTTAGCACTCCTCTCCATCCTCTTAAAACATGGGCATTGGAGAACGCAGCTCTCATTGTGGTCTCATGAACGCAATAGGTGTGAGCTGCAGAACCCCAAGGCGCGCAGTCCCTGAGGAAAATAACCTTCTAATGAGTATTGAGAGTAAGTGCTGGCAGCTACACATTGCTGAAGATATGACTCTTGCTGAAGCCTGCTTCTAATGAAAGCTGATTCACCAATTTTTTTTTCCCAGTGTATACAAATCAAAGGCAGTCTCTCTGCCTCCTGGCAAGTTACCAAAGCCATCAGTTAGGCCGCAGTTGGCCAGATGTCTTCTACACTGAGAAGCACTGCTAATATATACTAATTGCAATTATTATGCCAGTATTAAATATCACCATCTGTTTCTATCTGAGGTCAGTGCCACTAAAGGACTTTAAGCTCGTCAAGGTATTTCTTTAAATTTCAGAGGTGATGGCATGGATTTTGGTCCCTATTTTGTTTCCAGTAATACTTACCTCAGTGGTGCTTGGGTGGTCAAACATGGCTGGGAGGGAATTCTCAACTCTTCCTTTTTGTAAGTGTAGTGGAAGCAAGTAATTAAGGTAAAGGAGGGTAAACATTTTATGTAGGTAAAAGTCTGAAGGGGGCAGGTGACTTAGTGGGGAAGGACACAGCAAAGCCTGAGGTGGACAATGGCGTCTTTCCTGTCGGGATTATGTTGAGGCCTCTGCTGTCTCTGAGGGCTGGGGGGGTGGAGGGCCTGCAGTAGAAGAGTATTGAGTCAGGGATCACCTAAGTAAACAGGCATTCTTGGTGTCTGTGGCAAGGTGTTGGCAGGGGAGGCTGCAGGGTGGCCTCTGTGAGGAGAGAATGGAGCCGCCCAGTACTGTACACAGCCGGTTGCAGCCAGCTCCAACAGACCCACCACGGGGCACAGCTGAGCCCCGCAGCCAAGGTGGCGGCACCTCTAGGAAAGCATATTTAAGAAAGGGTGGAAAACATCAGACAGAGGAGAAAGCTGAGGGAAGACCAAGGTTGGAAGAAGAGGAGGTGCTCTCTGGCCCCAGAACAGCTATCCCCTGCAGCCCATGGAAAGGATTCATGACACAGCAGGAAGAAGCGCGAGGAAGATGGAGGGTTGAGAGGAGCCATCACAGGCTGACTGCCGCCCCCAGCACTGCTCAGAGCAGGGAGAGGAGTCTGGGGTGAAGCTGAGCCTGGCAAGGAGGGGAGAAAAGCTGTTTTAAAGTTTGCCTCTTTTGTTTCCCACTAACCAAATTGGTAGTTGAATATTTATTTTAATTGACAATAAGTTACTTTTCCCCAACTCAAATCTGTTTTACTCATGACTGAGGAAGCTTGTTTAGCCTGGAGAAAAGGTGGCTAAAGAAAACTCAATTATTTTCAGTTGCTTAAAGGAAGCTCATTAGAAAGCTAGAAGGGGATTTCTCTGAGGGGCATAGCTGAGGCTCGGACGCAGCAGCTGCAACTCACGGCAAGGGAGGCTCTGACTGCAAATGAGGAAAAATACTTCACCATGAGACTGGTTAAGCACTGGTGCAGGTTACCCAGAGACACTGTGGGACCTCCATCCTTGGAGGTGTCCAGAGGTGAATGGAACAAGCCTGGAGCACCTGCCCTGGCCGTGAGGTTAGCTCTGCCCTGGGCTGGTGGCCTCCTGCGGGGTGGTCTAACCTGGATCCCTCTGTTGTCCCACAGGATGCGCTGATGGAGTGGGGAAACGTAACTGCAGAGGGACTGGTTTTGCCCTATGTGCCTGTTCAACATGAACAGCTAAATATTAATTAAAAAGACAGTGAAGGATAAGAAGAGCAACATTATTTTAAAAAGGTGCGGGGTAGTTTCTTGATCACCTGAGCTACTAAGCCCACCCCTTTTAGTATCTTATGCTGTGTGATTGTTTTTATATATATGTAAACATACATAAACATATACATACACATTGAGGGGAAAAATGGTGAAGGGTTGTATCCAGGCTTCCTACAGTCAGTGCCTGACCTGAACACAATGACATCTAAGGCTGAGGAAATGCTGACAGTTTTGGGCACCTATTTCTGAGACCTGGAAGAAAGGAGCTATGGTCACTGAGAAACAGTCCAAGTGCAATTTAATCCTCAACAGTAAGCAATCTTCACAGAGTTGAATCTTAGGATGTATAGTATCGCTTGGCATACATTCTGCAGATTTCAGGTCAGTACAGAGATCAAACAGAAGTTGTCTTGCTGTAGCCTTGAATCACAGCTACATTGCTTTGCTGCCATACATGAAATTCATGCCATACATTAGTTCTAACTAATTGTGTATCATACATATCAGTAATATTTTTGTTTCATCAATGCTTATGAAAGCCATGAGAATGGAAAAAAAAAAAAAAAGAGAAAAGCAGACTCTTCCTAAGGCAGAATGCAATTTTTATCAATTTTATTTGATGTACATGTGCCTCTGGCTAACACCTTCTACTCATACTGCAATTTTTTGATCATCTAATAATATACTAAACATTATGCCACTGATTTTGATTATGGCAGCAATTTACAATAGTTTTCACATTTTGAAATGACTATGTAAATACATTTTCTCAAAATTCCACAGGAATCAGGGTTGTAGAAAACTCTCAGCAGTAATCTAACAATAAATGTCTATTCTGTTCACTCCAGGGTTGGCGGTTCTGCTTATTTATGTATTGCCTCTACATTAATAATTCTAGTCATAATTGATTTCCATTTCTAGAAAAGACTGAATATTGCATTAGACGTTTTGAGCAGATCAGCAGCTGCAGCGTTTATAGTCTTTTGCCCTTTCATATGTTTTATGGGAAATGGCTTCAAGTCCATGTTGGTGTTACCTAAGTGGAGTAGCTTCATGCATTTTTGTACAGTTTTATTTTTCCAGAGACTTTGCACAATTGTTTTGCAAAATGCTATGTTTATAATTTCCTAGAAACAGATGTAGTGTTTACTGACTGACTAAGAGGAGCCTGGGAGTTAGGCTTCAAACTGCTTTGAGGGAGAAAATTAGGGTGGGGTTTTTAAAGGCACTCAGTGTTGATCTAATCTTTATTCCTGTTGAAGTAGGTGGGAGTGTCAGAACTCCTAGGTCTGCTTGAAGGAACGATGTGAAGCTTTTTACAGTAAGTTTAGCCTCATTTTCTTACAGTTTCTCTGTCTACAAAAATGATGGTAGTAATGATCCATCACAGCCATGTCAGTTAATGTCTAGTAAGAGGAACAAAAAACCTGTTAAAGTTTCTTATAGCAGGAAAAATTGCGTACTGGTAACTCTGATTTTTCTGGTTTTGTGTTAGAATGATCTGAGTTTGCCTCCCTTCTTTCACAAAAAAACCCAGAAGCTGGGATCAGAGTAACTGGGCAGACATCTGGGACTGGTGACATCGGGTCAGAGAAGGGATTTGGTCAAGAACAAAGGCAGCTACTAAGATGAGATGGATGAGGTGCAGAGAAGCTGTTGTTTGCAGCCCAGGATTTAAGGAGCTAGAAGGGGTGACTGTGGGGAGGATGAGTCTGACTCTCATTAAACTGTGCAATCTTCCCTTTCTCTCTCTAGAAGCCATCACTCAGGTGAGTTAGAGCACTCAGAACTGCTTATGAGATCAGGAGAGGAATAAAGAGGTAAAAAAAAAAAAAAAGAAAACAACAGAAAGAAAGTAAAACTCTCCAACTCTTTTGGTCTTGATACCAGCTGTACCAGGAGTAAGGTTCTTGCTGTGGAAAAGAGGAGGGTGAAAAGATACCATTTCCAGCCTAACAGAACTGCCTTGCCCTGAGGCATCTATGGATAAAAGCTGTGGGGCAGAGGCACCTGCTGGTTATGGTTTACATACTCTGGAGCTCCTGAATTCAATTCTGTCCCTGCTAAGGCAAGTTAAGCCTCTTCAGTTTTTCATGGTAATTGTGACAAATGGGAGCCCAAGGGCTTGGCTCCTTTCCTCTGAAAATCAGGATTTCTGTGTGGGTGGTTGATAAATGGAAGTCTTGAAGCTTAAAATGTCCGCCTTTTGCTCTTCTGTACCTTTTTTCACCTACAAAGGTAAACGTATTTCAGCCCAGTTTTCTGAAGATATTCTGAGGCTTTTTCCTGAGCAATTAGCAGGTGCAAAATTGTATACAATATAAGAAAACAAATGCATTAGTAATAAGAATATGAACATGAAAATATTTCTATGGGTACCCAAAGGAAAGAAAAACCTATTTACTTGCCACTGAGTCTGGGCAGGCAGAAGTGCTAAATGCCTTCACCTTTTGGTGGTTGTAGTTGGACTGTTAACTATCATTAGTGGCAACAAGATGAGAAGTCCAGCAATGATAGAAGTAATGTTGAAAGAGTGAGCCATTAGCAATCCCCTCCCAGAACTGGAGGGGAAGTGAGGTTTCAGAAGACTGTAAAAGTCAAATTTAGGATTTTTTGAGAGGGAGGGGGAAAAAAGGAGAAAGGCGGTACTAAGAAGTTATAGATTCTTGGCCTCAGTTTTGAACCAGGAATACAACAGAGGGAATGTTAATAATACAAATCAAATCACTTCTAACCACCTAGACAATAAATAAGGTGAATAACAGCCAACATGGTTAGATATAAGCTAATTATATATCAGCCTAATGTCTCCCTAGGGTGGGTGTTGTAACTTAAGGAAAAGCAAATATGTAATTTTTTCTTGGGTTTTGTTTTTTGATAAGGCTTTTGTCTGTGACACTCGTGAGAGGAAACATGGATTTGATGAAACTGAACGGGGTTATGTGTTTGGTAAGAAATTATACTCAGGTAGTAGTTATCTCTAGCTAGTTATCAAAATGAATTAATGACTTAGATGAAGTAGAGAGCATGCTTATAAAGTACAGGTGGCACTAAGGTGAGAAAGGATGCAGATACCCTGAGGGACAGCCTTTGTGTTCAAACAGTCCTGTCAAGCTGAAGTAGCCTGCGCAGAGGATGCACTTCTGTAAAGTAGAAGCATGTTTGCACAGAGGCAGGAGCGGGAAAGCTGGGGAATACAGAGTGGGGACAGATTTCTGGGGGAGGGCTGCAGGAGAGACAGGAGTCAGCAGACTCAGGCTGGGAGGTGCTAAGAGGAACATGGTCCGACAGGTGTAAATTCAGTCCTTGCACGCTGCTCAGAGCAGTAAGGAGGGTCTGAAAGGGTCTGGAGGGAGCATGTCCAGCTGCCCACCATGCACAGCTGCTGCAGAAAGCCTGGCTTTGCTCACCTTAGAGAAAGGAAGGCAGAGGCAGTAAGTGAGTTCGGTCTTCAAATACAAGTAAGGAAGGGAAAAAATCAAAGGGGCAACAAGAAGTAATAGGCTTACATTGCAGCAGTGGAGGTTTCAGTTATCTCTCGAGAAAAGTGCTATGTAGCAGGACAGCTGAGCATGGAAATTGATCATCTGGGTGGTATTGCTTATGGAGGTTTTTAGGAGTAAGTCAGGTAGGTAAGTATCTATTGAGAACAATACAGGTATGAGCACTGCTCCCTCAGGAATGGGAAGGGTAAGATATCTGCATAAGGAGATCATTTTAACACAGTCGTATGATTTTTACGAAACGAGCATAGAAATGGTAGGGCAGAACTCATATACGACACTGTTCTCTTCACATTTTCCCAGGATATGAGTGAAAATGTGGCTCTTAATGGCTCTTTACCTACCACTTCTGCCAAATGGGGATCTAGCTGAGAGCTTGCTGACTGTCCAGTTGATTGTTTTTGCTCGTGCTGGCGCTTGTTAAAACATGGTTTGGAAATGCTGCTGATGCTAGGGAAGAGAATAAAAGCCAGCTCATGCTCCCATGGCTCTGTGGACTCAGCACTGTTCAGTGTATTCATACTGTCTTTGATGCAGTTGCAGATAGCCCTGAGCAACAGAACGGCCATATAGCTAACACAAGTATTAGCCATAGGGACGTGACCCTGTTGTACTTGTCCACCAAATAGTCCAAATTAAATAAAATCATATTAATAATGAAATTGTGGTGGGTAAACGTGGGCATCTGACAGAGGTTCTGCCTTAATGCTTATGGAGATTGGTAGTATAAAGTGAAAACTAAAATGCTGACATGAAATTGCTGTGTAAAAGGGCAGGTGGTTTGTCTCTGTGCTCTCTTTGGGGAAAGAGTGTGAGCTGTCCTTCAATAAACCTAACTACGTAGCACCTGGTGCCTTGCTTTTCTGTGCTGCCAGCAGTGATAACTTAGATATCCCAGGCTTTTGACACATGAAATGTCCAAAGGCATCCCAGATGTGCTTTCTTGGAAGCATCAATGGAACACAGTTTAAAATTACTCCACCCCCCTGTTTCGCTCTTTCTAATTTGGTTACATTTGTTATTTTTTTTTCTCTTGGAAAAGAGGAAACTGCAGGAAAGGAGAAGGTAACTAAAGCTGCAGAACTTTTGATTTTGAAGGCTGCTCATCTGAAGTCTTTCTTATGTGCAGAAAGAAGACAGAGAACGAATTCTGAATTTCTGTAGTAAAAGAAAAATGACAGGCTTCTCTCCTGTTCTGTATAAACTATGACGAGTTCATCAAATCCCAGGATAATTCAGTAGCAAGGTACCTCTAGTTCAACCTCTGGCATGAAGTGGGATCAGCCATGAGGGCAGAGCTGGCTGCTCAGAGCTTTGATCCAATTTGGTCTTGAAAACCTCAGAGGACAGAGATAGCACAATCCCTCTGGGCATCCTGTTCCACTGCTTCACTGTCCTCATGGTGAACAAGCTCCTCCACACAGCCAGTCTGAGCATCCCTTGTTTCAGCTGGCAATTATTGTATCTCGTCCTCCCATCATGCACCACTGTGAAGAGCCCAGCTCTGGTCTCTTGATGACCTCCTCATAGATACTGTACAGCCCTTTTTCTCCCCCACTTCCATTAGTAAAGCAAATATTCTTTTCAGTCTTACTGCTAATGTATTTGTCCTTGGGTGTGAGGAAAACCCCAGTACCTCTCCTTTTACAGGTAGAGAACCAATCTCAGCTAAGTGAATTTATTAGATTACTTAGATGTCCTGTTGATCTGACAGTAAAGTCTAACTCAGCTCTGGATTTAGACGCATTTAGGTTTCTGCATTGTGGATGCCTTCATGTGAAGTGAGTATCTAAGCTGCCATTATATTCAGTGGAGGTGAGGAGGTGAAGTGAAAACAGCAATCAGAGCTTAGAGGTCATTTGTCTCATACCTCGGTACGCTCAGGTGTCTTGTTCTCTGGAGTCCACCACCCATACTGAGTAGATCTCCACTGGATATAATGGCATTGCCTCACATGTAGCCACTTGCATTGCAGAGACATAAACTTGTTCCTAAACACCGAGTTGAATCCCATCATAAGAAACTCTCTCAAATTGATACAGGAAGGCAGCAGCAGAGCATCATTTGAACCTGTGTATCTCTAGCCCGTACTGGATGTCCTTCATACTGGAAGAGCTGTTCTGTTTCAGGGTATTTGTGTCACTTTGTCCTATGAATATCAGTGAACAGGGAGGCAAGTTTGTTCAAAGCAGCATGAGCAGTTTAGAGAATGGTGCACATTAATATTTTTTTCTTAGGCATAAAGCTTGTTTGACAGTTCTGCAGCAGCATTTTCTATGGTTTCCAGTTCAGTGGCACTGGGTCTAAACGCTGTGATTTATTCTCTCAAGTAATTTACTTAAAACTCTGACAGCCTCCTTTTGGACTGACACATGGAAATGACAGTGAATTCAATATTGAGCAAAATGAATGCTTGTTATAGAGGTGAATTCAATGCACGTGGAAGTAGAGTGACAGTTGTAATTATTTAACACTTCTTTTAAGGGAAGAATAATTGATCTGATCATAAAAAGCTTTAGAAATGCTGATTCCTTTTGTGGTTACTGAGATGAGAGTGCACTATTAAATATATGAAATAAAAAATAATACTGAAAGAGGTGTAAAATATCTTTGCTGTTCAGAGTATTTGGCTTTGTGGTGTTCAGCTGTACATCGATGTCTCTCTCTATCTCCTCAGGCTCTAGCAGATTGCATTCCCCAGTTCTTTTGTTGCATTGCTAGTTTAGTGGTACCATAAGGAGTCTGTGTCTTTCAGGATGAGGATTTTTGTTTAACCAAGCCAGGAAAATGATCAAAGATTAACTGGAAGTGAACACAGGATGACACTGGGCTTTGCTAGTGGTCAGGAAGAGTGATGACTGCTGTTTGGAAAACGTCTGTCTTTGAAGTTTAGATGTTTCTTAATTACTTCTAAAAAAATAAATAAATAAAAATATGTATATACAAAAAAATAAAGCTATATGGAGGCACAGTCTGAGTCCTCTATTGGTATGGGGAGAGAAGACAAAGTCTACTCTTATATTTTTAATATCCTGGGAAGATAAATTTGGTGGAATTACAAAAAATGAGAAAATTTAGAAACGTAAAATTGTAATAGAAAAAAAAAGCAAATAACTCCATCTCTTTGCTACTTCTAAAATACCCAGGTCTCCCTGTTACTTTCCATTTCTACTTCTTTTCCTTTATGACAAATATTCTGAGGTGGAAAAGACAAAAATTTTAATATCTTAAAATGTATAAGGCTAGGTACCTGCAACATGCTTAGTGCTGCACTGATTTAATCTGTGTTCAATTCTAGTCACTCACATTCAACAAAGTTGAATTCCACAGAGGAAGAAAAGTTTAGTAGGCTGTTTGGTCCTTTCTGATGAATCTATGGTGCAAAAGTAAAGTAAAAACACCTTTTCTAATTTATCTCAGATTGGTATTCAGCTCTCCACAGATACAATATTTATTGTTGTATGAACATTAGTAGGGAAACAACCTCTTGAAGATAAGAAGCATGAAAAGATGGATCTCAGTAAGTTTATCCTGGTTCTAGGCATTGTAGAAATAAAATTCTGGAAGAGCCTTCCAATAGGAGCTGTGGGCCAAGAAGCAGTTTACTTCTCCTGGATTACGACAAGGGAGTGTAAAATGTGATAGCATGTGACAGCACACTGAAAGAGCGTTTCAATTTTGCTCAATAAAGGAGGCCAGGGAACAAGCCCAAATTTCCCAGCCCTGTTTGTTATGAGTTTACTTCTTGTTGTTGCTTTGGACTATGCCAACTAGCACTCTCAAAGGTGACGTCCAGGCATGGTTCCAAGGACAGTTTCCTTCAAGGCTTCCACACAAAAAATGATATAAACGTGAATGCACCAAGGTGGGTTTTCATAGCTCTCCAAGGCTGTCACAGGGGGCTTTGCACTCTTAAACATAGTCTTATGCCACTTCCTGGGGAAGTTCAGCTGCTGCATGGTGTCTTGATGGCTCTTATCTCCAGAGCCTGTCCATTCTATAAGGAAATGTAGGTCTCCCAAGTCAGTGCCTGCAAATCCTCAGTCCTACTTAAGGGTCTCTTGACCACCTTGGGGGACGAGGTCACCCATTTCAGGTGATAAAAAAATTGACATCTGTATCAGTACAATTACGAGGCCTCTGTTCCCAGCCAGTGGAAGAAGTGGTAAGAGGCCACAGAAGGCTGTACAAGGTCTCAGGGTCTAGTGGAAATGTTTAGGAACCAGGCAACCTGAGTCCAAATTTCCTTTCAGTGTGTGACATAGCATCTTCGCTAATTTTCCCTGCTGGGAGAATTGATTGGCACATATTGAAGTCAAGTCCACGTGCACACCCGTACATACAGAGCAGGCACTGTGCGTACTGACAGACAAAGACTAACTACAAAGGAGCCAAATGGGATCACTTAGATATTGCTTCCCACTTAGGCAAGCATCCCAGAATGCTTTTTCAAATCATATGGTCTCTCTTTCTAAAGGTAGAGGCTTTCAATGGGTCTTTGGGAAGCCAGTGGTACTGACACCAGGTTCCCAAAAGACTGGCTTCGTAGTCACTATGTCCAGCCTAGGCTGGGCCAAGCATCAGTGTGAGGAAGAGGCTTCACAGAGTATCCTTGGATAAGAGACTATCACTTCACATCGATTTTCCACTTTCTGAAAAGAGTTGCTAGTGGTTAGGTGTTCATTCAGGGCAGCACTGCATGAAAAGCCTGAGGCACCTGACTGCTCGGCTCAGCTCAAAGAGTGAGTTCTGTGACATCCAGCTGACTGAACAGCTGCTGTAGGTAGTTCCCAGATCAGCTGTTCACTCTGACATCTTCCTGAAACTACCTATCAAGCAATCTCAGTTAATGGATACTTTTGTCAAAATTGTAGTCTTGCAAAATTGTAATCTTCCTGCAGTTGTGAGCAGGAAAACACCTACGTTTATGGGATGTTCTTGTTAGTGGTTCAACCAGTCCGACAACAGGAAGAGTGTATCACAGAGGTTTCATATTTCATTCCATTTCAGAAAATTATATCCTCATTTTACCTTTCTTATCTCTAGAGAGCAACAGTTTTCCTACCCTTACATGTGTGTTCTTTTAAAGTGCAACGAGCCACCGGATTTCTCTGTGGCTCAGGCAAAAACAGAGCTGAAGGGCTAGTGGCCACCTCATGGAGAGTAAATGAGAATTGATGGAGAAGGAGCAATAGGAAAGCATCTGGAAGGCCTGACTTTTCTTTTTCTTTTCCTTTTCATTAGTGTTAGCAGGTGGCACTAAGCCATAGCCCAAACCCCTGCATTTGGGAAGGGCATAGAGACACACTTCACCTGTTGTCTACCTAAGCTGTAAAACAGCAGTGCGGCCTCAAGTTTAGATTTTTCGGAGCTCCTGGCTATAAAACAGTGAAGCTCTGGAGTTCTTCCATCGCTACGCTGCTGCCTTTCAGAATCAACCGTTATCATGGGCATGTGCAGTTGAGGAAGATGTGCTACTGAATTTCATTTTTGAGCAGCTTAGGTGCTGATAACCACTGAGAATTGTATAAGGTTGTGACATTTATAGCTCACTTTTTGAAAGGCTGAAGCTTGTTCTGGAATATTTTACAGGTTTTCCTTCCTTTTTTTAAAACCATTATTTTCTATTTACACATTTTATCAAGCCCAGTTTTTATTTGACTTGCAGAATAAAGGTAGCTATCTCCCACTCTCTTTTCTTTAGACAAAAGTAAAAACACATGTTGTTTAACCAGCACAGGCATCTGAAACATTTTTTTTTTACTGATGTAAGGTAAAATGAGAAATTAAGCTTATTAATGAAACTATGATTAATGAACTGGTTTTGCTATATACAAGATTTATATACATTTAGTTTTATATAGGTCACACAGGAAGAGTGGCCATCTTGTAGGTAACTCCTTTGGGACTGAAAGAACTCCTTTGGGATTGGATGGTCTGATTTCTTGAAAGGAAGGTGTGCTTTTCTTGTGATTTTTGTTTAGTACAAATTCAGATTGGATTAGTTCTAGCTACAAGATTTTATACTCTATTATATTGTTGTATCCAGTCTTGATTTCTTATGTATGCATTTAAAAATCTAAAGATCTACAGCTCACTGTCCTTCTGAAGTCCTTTGTTCTTCCCTTCTCCTCATTCCTGTTTTACATGAGGAAAGTTTTTTTGTCAGATGATTACAGATGATGATGCTATCTAGGTAGAATGTGCTCTGGTAGATAAAAATGTTTTAAATTCATATATTCAGGTCTGAAATTCTGTTTTCATTTATTTTGGGGTTGTAAAGATTTTAAAGAGGTTAGAGTGGAAGTATGGAGTTTTCAAGCAAAAATAAAATAAAAGCCATGTCTAGCCTTTATATGCTAAGGCTCTTCCACCAATCAGGATAGAGGCACTACACAATCCACTCTTATAACAAGACCCCTCAGAATTATTTTTCATTTCCTGCAGAATTTGATCACAGATGAAAAATACACACATGCTTTCTTTCAAAATTTCTGTCTACTTTGTAATTATTAAAGTGTCTTTTGGAGACTTTGAAGTCTGTCCATTTGTCTGGGTAATTGACCTAATATATACAGGCTAATGATTAATGTATTGGCTTTTGGATTTTACAGGAAGCATCTTCTTGGATTTTAATCTGATTTGAACAGACAAGGAGCACATTCTTATCTGTACTCCCAGGATGAATGCAGTAGCAAAGTCGCCTCCCTTGCCTTTTGATTACATTTAAACTGGCTACTCATGCTTTAATTGAATTTTTATCAAATGACTTGAAGCTTCCAGGCTAATGAACCAAGTTTAAATTTTGTGTTTATTATCTGCTAACACAAAAAGCACACAGTTATCAATTTGTCTTATTTTTCTTAGGCCAATGCTGTTATAATTTTTGTCAACAGAGGCAAGCATTCCTTATGAAGACCAGATCTCAGAGCCTTGGGGCAAATTTGTAGTATCTGTTAGCCACACAAGCATGTGGGCTCAGTTCTACCCTCGTGTCAAGCAGCAGTGAAATTCTGTCTTTTGAAACACTAGAGAGACAGATCATCTATGGCAAACCAGGGCCCTCTGAGAGGAAATTAATTCAAGCAGTATTGTATGATAAGCCAATCCATGCCTCGGGAGTAATATTCTGCACATCACTTCAGCAAGAACTTGACAAGCCAGTTTCCCAAGAGTGACTGTTAGGGTCAAATGTTTTTCTCAACCACGTTCCATGATTTCTCTTCCTGGTCCCTGCCTATATTTTTTTTTTCTACCAGATATGTCAAATACGCCAGCTGGGCTCTGGCCCTCCTGAGATTTTTATGTGGGACAAAGATCCTCCACCATCTAAGCTTCCATACAAATATGCTTTTAATGCATGGTAAATCTGAAGTGTATATAAGCACAAAGTACAGACCTTTTTATACACTTTTTCATCAGTCAGTGAACTTTTTGCAATATCAAGGTGGAATTCCTTTGATCTAAAACTCAAATGTCTTGTCTAAACCAGCTGCTTGGTCTCAGACTCCCTAAAGTCAACGGGGGGATGAAGGTCCCTTCAAAAGCTGTTATCCCTTGTGTCTCACACACATGCCTTAAAATGAGATGAATGACTCCCTCGAGGCACCTGTTTCTTTCTGTTGATGCTACAGGAAGCTTAACTTCCACATCTAATCTTAAACATCCAAAATGATCCCAGAAACATTTCCCTTAACTGTTTCATTGGCATCATGAGTAGTAATGACGACGTAATTGCTGCAGGAAAAATGTGCAGGTAAGAGAAAATGGAAATGAGAGAAAGAGGAGGGAAAAAAGGGGAACAGGCAATTTTTCTACAAACAATGAACAAATTAGTAAAATGAAATGAAGGATACAAATAGCACTGGTCCTAGAAGGCATTAATTTTTCCACTGAATGAAGTGGCAAGGCACTGAATAAATAGTGACATTTAGTTATTATTTCAAGGCGCCTTCTATCCTTCAGCCCTGCTCACGTCTACCACTGATATCCCTAGGATATGTTCTGTTTTGGTCTCAAGATTAAAGAGCATTCCTGACAGTCTTTCTTCTTGGGTAACTTAGATGCCTCTTTTCCTTCTTCCCTAGCATGATGTTGTATCTCCCTACTGTCATCTCCAAAGCCCGGATGTGATTCCCTAGTTTCTGTCTGTGATCTCTTATTTTTGTAACTGTGCCTTCTGAAAGTATTAGAAGCCATGTACCACTGGTTAAAAATTACCTGTTTCTCTTTACCCTCCTTGCTCATACTTCCTGAGAAGTTAAATTATTCTGCCAGAAAGCAAGTGAGTCTCTTGAGTGCTCTGAGAATTCTGTGAGGCATCAGGGTACTACAGTGTCATATGAGCATTTAGAAGTGATCATCCAGTGCAATGCACCTGAGGAACTGGCACAGTCTTAATAAATACAGGCCTCCACAGAGCCAGGCAACTGTGCTCATGACACAGAGGTGAGAGCATGCGGTTCATTGACTGTTGTGCCTCTCTGATGGAGGAGAGGAAAAGAGAAAAAGGATATTCCTCCTCTCAAGTTCTCAGTACATCTCTACCCCTCAGAAGAGTTGAGGGGCGCATGATATTTTAGATAGTTTAATTCGTCGGAAAATTATACTTGAGCTTGTTATCCTGAGTCAATGATGTCTTAAGGAGGAAAGAGCTTTTGTTTGCAGGCTGTGGCAGTACTTCAGACATCTTCTGTGCCCACACCTCCCACCAGACTCACCAATAGCACTGCCTGCCCTGGTAGAACCAGAATTGTTCCTCCTACCTGCCCAAGACACTGATTTTTGCAAAAAATGACTCAGTGATTCAAAAAAATACTGTGCTATCTTAGGGAAAGGTTTAATTATAGGTTTGTTTGTTGTGGGTTTTTTTTAATCTTTATTTATATTTTTAAG
This sequence comes from Chroicocephalus ridibundus, assembly GCF_963924245.1. Classification (NCBI taxonomy): domain Eukaryota; kingdom Metazoa; phylum Chordata; class Aves; order Charadriiformes; family Laridae; genus Chroicocephalus; species Chroicocephalus ridibundus. Next base: position 29,497,120 of record NC_086284.1, read on the forward strand.
ATCTTTCTTAGTCTTTAGTACCTGAAGGCTTTGTTCTTTAGAAATGCTGGGCCGGCAATGGAAGACTGCAGAAACAGTTCCTCTGCTTTCTCCATTTATGCATAAAAGAAAGAAATGTATTCTTTTCCAGTGAGCCAGGGTGGGTTCAAGTTAGATAATCTCTCTTCACCTGGCTTTGCAAGCTGACTTTCTGGATCTACTTAGTCTCATAGGATCCTGTTCATAGATCTTGAAATAGTGACCATTATTTTACTGGTGATGAGTTGCTCTTCCCTGTCACTCTCTGAATCCAGGAGGGTTCATGGAAACCACACCTCATGTGCAGGATGGGAGCAAAAGATGTTGTTTATTGATACAAAAGGAGCAATTAAAATATGTTACCAATTTAATTAGATGGCATACATTGCTGCTTCTGATGCTATGAGCCCCAAAGTGGCGACATTGGATGGACCTTGTCTTTGGTGTACAGCACTCTGTGAAGTCCCACCTATGTGGGCTGACAGGGCTTCCCTACTTTTATTCCAGCACACGTTCCTTTTACGCTCCTTCCTTTGTACCATAAACAGCTTATATACCATGCAGTTGCATGCTAAACTTGTTGCCAGACCTTTGTCTATGGCCACTAGCCCCTCATGGTAACAAATACCTTCCATGCTTCTGCTACAATTGCCATTTTATAAAAGTTATTTTCTCTCATAAACATTTGTAAGTTTGGATTTTCCCTCTGCATATTTGCCCTCTGCACCTTTATGACTATTAGTCTTAATTCAGAAGCTCAGAACACCCACAGTCACTAAGCTAAAAGTAAGCTATTTTTGCATTTTTACGTTGATTCTGACTCTAGATAATTTTTGGTGTGTATGTGAGGGAGACAGAGCAAAATTCAGGCTCCCTGGTATTTTAACATTGTGGACATCCTGCTGAAAATATTTCTGACATCTGGACACTTCAATTTCTTCCTGATATCTAGTTAACAGATCAATTGGCAGCTTCATCATAATATTGGTGTACTTTGGTTGTGGTTAGAGAAGTTTGAAGTATCACTAGAGGAACTGCAAGTGATATCTGTCTTGCAGGTTTATTTAATCTTTGTAGAAGAAATTCTGCTTCATTGTCACTGAAGTTCTCGAGACAGGTTCACAACATAAATAAATAAATTCTAAACCTCTCTGTAGAAAGCTTTCTTTTTATCCCAAAAAAGCAAGCCTAAGGGAAGACACAGTGCAATATTTCATAGGAACCATGTAGAAGAATGCCTTGTTCATTGCTGCTGCCAAAAAAAGAGAAAGGAAGAATGAAAAACCTTCAACCAGCCCCTCACTCATTCTTCCACCTCACTCTTCAGATGTAGCACTAATCTAAATGAAGTTGCAACTTATTGATTCAATGGGATTTTTTTTGCCAAAGACTGAAGAATCTCATGCCTTGTTTGCAATTCTTTATACTCTTTTCCTAAAAATGCAAAGAATTTGCGGATCTGCTTTTAGAGTAAGAAATATCTCCTTGGAGGCCATCAAGAAGATGCTGGTTTTCAAGTCACTACTACTGCTTGTAGGAAGCCTATGTAGTGATACTTCTCTTTGTTATTACACTGTGCATTCGGTATTACATCACATACTCCAGAACTCAGAATTACTTTCTTCCGCAGCTACTGGTAGTTCCTTTGTCAGATTAAACAGGATTTTCCTTAGCTCCATCAGGGTTCTAGAAACACACACCTTCTACACCAGTACACCACTCGAAATACGTGAAGTCAAAGGAAAAAAGTCTTTTCCAGTCTGTAGTGAAGAGTATCTGAAAAGCCTGGAAACCTTTGTCTTCTGTATCCATGGCACATGAGGGCAGAGACAGCAAAAGGTGTTCTTATCCCTGCTTTAAACTATATAGTTTCACACCTTATTGGAAGTACTTTCTGCAGAATCAGACCAGAAGAGAAAGGGGGAAAAAAAGGAAATAGATTAGGATGCATCTCAATAAAGATTCACTTTATTTTGTAACATATACTCCTGATTCCTTTGCATGCTGTAATGAAACTGGAGGAAAAATGACCTACAATTGTACTTATAGAGGTAGTAAGGATACAAGAAGATGGGTAGATGTTAGTTATGATTGTGAATGATAGTGAAGCCTATTGTAGGAACAATGCAGGAAGCCATGTATTTAAGATATCACTGAAAGATACACGATCTGGATAACTACCTAAAGAAAGGGCCAAAATCATGGAAGTTCTATGACTCCATATCTTTGTGGGAACTACGTGTGCTTGTGGTGTACTCCTCTCAGATGGAAGAGTGGATTTTCACAGGCTTCATGAGTGAACTGAAGAAACTTGTGCTGTGGAGATGTCATCTGTTGGTCAAAAAAATCTTCACAGATTGATATAACATGGCCAGAGTGTCTTGCATGATGTTGCTTTGCATTGAAGGTCTCCCCAGGAAAGGCAATAACAGTCCAACACATTCCAAGTTTGTAGGTTGTTATTTTCCTCTATACAGGCACAAGTTTCAACATATATAAACAATAGTAGTGAGCAATACTACCAGCTCTGTGTCCTTAGAGTGCCTCTGAGCTCTTCCCATAGGAAGTCCAGATCATGCTGGAGCTAAAATGATTCATTTGTGTATGTGACCATAATTAACACAAATAAATTAAAGACTGACGTATGCTCTGTAAAGCTCCTAGAAAGAGAATGGGTTTGTGGTTTGATGCTTTTTCCCTGGATTTCAGTTAAGAAATGTTTTTCCCCTAGTTTCTTGGGGCTGGGGGAGAGGGAAATGGGCCTTGCTCAGGTCTCTGTAAGTGCTCCAGAGATGGTTTACCATGGACATCTTCTACAGAGAACTTGCACACAGTTTGGGACAAGCCAGAAGGGGTATGTTGTAATGGGAAGTTAAATACTTTTCTTTTATTCCCTCTTCTATCTGGCTCCTGCTCACCACCATCCCCCACCCGCAAATCCCAATTGTTAAACTAAATGATTAAGTTACTAAAATAATTATGATAAGACTGTTCTGCCTGGATAACTAGGCATGCAATAGCTGAAAAATAGCACTGTAGGTAGAAATCTGATTTCTTAACTTGTGTGTTTATGTTCTATTTCTATCATATGATCACCCATTATTTTGTAATTAATACAATGTATTAAGATACATTTTCTGCATCTTCCAGTGCCTTCATGTAGCAGAACCATATATGACAGAGTCCTTGAAAACAAAGCTGTAGATTAAACTGTACTTCAAGCATATACACTACTTTGCCTGGTCATCACTAGTGTAAATCTGTATAACTTCAATAAAAACGGATTTCCAGCAGCAGATTTAATCTATATAAATTATCAAACATTAGAATGAATGTCTACTGGTATGCCTAAGTTTGCTATGTAGTTAACCAAGTCAGGATGCTCTTAAGGATCTAAGCACCCTGTAGGTATGTGCTTTGTTAAATTAGCCTTCTGCTAGAATTTGTGCTACCTATAATTAAATGTTTTGACCTTGAAATTGCCTGGGCTGTGTTTTTGTATTCATACAATACGTAAGACTTTCAAGTCCAAACCTTAATGATCAAGAAAAGGATCTATATGTAAAAAATGAATGAGAATTAAGCAGTAAGATTCCTAGAAATTGCATGTTATGCAGAGATAACCCAGACGTCAAAGGTGGTTCGTGAACCAATTGTCAGTGACCTGACAGAAGTGTTATCTCACATGAACACAGTCCTTCGGGTGTGCTGTCGGAATAATTAACTGGCAACTAGAAAAAAATACTGTGTGCAGGACCACATGTAGTTAATCTTTTAAGATGCATAATTTAATTTTCTATTAGAAGTGGTATAACTGAAACTTTTAAATTTTGCTTAGGGGAAAAAATGTACACATTTTAAACCAGATTCCTAAAAGTATTCAGATGCTAGAACGACAACAAAAATCTGGCCCTCAGTCCATGTGTTTCTGTGGAAATGCAAAATGCGTAAGTTACATTCTGTTCGTTTCTGCATAATTACATATCCACCCCAAGGAATGAGCTGTAGTAAGTTCCATTTTTGCATGTTAATTTCTTAGCTGGAACATTTAATCACAAAGTTGAGAAAAGAGCAACATTTAGTCACTGTTAGAGAAGTGGGAGCTTTAGCAAAAGGATGGCTGGGCATAGGGACACTGGTCACCTGGGGAGCCATTCACCTGCAGGTCCCACCAAGGTCTTGGCCAAGAGCTGCTCCTGCCTCACAGTGTTTCCTTTCTCACTAGAAATGAACCTGCAGTCTCAGGCTATCACCTTTGCCTCGGCTGTGATCTGGCAGCTTCAGAAGACAGTCAAAAGCCTGGCTGACTCCAGAAATAACAGGGCTAGCTACAGAAACTGGTATTCCCACCAGGGAGGGAGGCCTCACCAGTATGAGGGTGACTTGCTCCATTAAACTGCCCTTTCTGCAAACAGCCAGAGGACTCCAGTTCCCACCTTTCACCAGTAATCTTCCCATGTGAAGATCCTTATTAGGATTTATTTTGTGTGAGATGTTATGCTTACAGTCACGGATGTGAAAAAAACCAACCCCAACAACCACACCATTATTTTTGACCGTGGCCTGTGGTATTGACAGGTAAATGCTGTTCCCTCTTGCCTGCATCTGCTAATCAACACACGGCCTGTCCCACGCCTGTCCTTGCTCAAAACCCTGCAGGCTTCTCAGTGCCATCCCTGGTTTCCCACGAAATGAAGTTTCAGACAGTTTATGTGTGGAGTGGCAGCTTGTGCCGTTGGCCGAGTCCAAACTATATGGCTGAAGGGAGCTATCTCAGCAATAGTACCCTCCAACAGGACTTATTAAATAGTGGAAGAGAGAAAGTGAACGTGCCCTGACTGTGAGAAAGGCTGCAATGTTTACCTAAACAACAGAGTCCGAGAGAGACAGTGTGTGAGAGCGCACGAGGGACAGCAAGGGTACGCGTAAGGATACACCTCTGCTCGCTGACGATCTTGAAAATGTTCATACCTAATGCACACTTTTTCAGTCATCAGCATGAATCAGCCTAAAGACAGAAATCCAGGGGAAAACAGCCTGCATCAGTTCAGCAGCTCATTAGCTCTCTGGTGTAATTGCTTCAGTGATGAGCCAGAGACACTATTTGATAAGTCTGTGTATATTACACAAGTCACACTCTGAGCTAGTTAAGATATAAGAACTTTGCTTGGTATTTTATGAATCATACTATTTAGACGTGTTAAATGCTATCAAATACTTTCTGTCATCAAAGGAACACAATATTATCTTTTGATCTTCAGAAATAACAGATCCAAGGGTAAGTAAAACAAATGTATTTTTTAATTACTGAGGCTGAATAGAGCACGCTTTAAAGCTCTAGAGCTGGTAGCGATAGTTGTATGAAGTAGAAAAATTTTAGTTCTATCTTCTTGCTTATATGGGTATGTCACATAAATTCCGATGAGGTCAATGAAGTTAAGAGACACAGAGCTAATGAATATGAGACAGTTATCATAGAATCATAGAATCATTTAGACTGAAAAAGAACCTTAAGATCATTCATGTCATGCAGCAGGTTCTTCAGTCCTCAGAGTTAGGTTTGATGCCTTTGCCTCAAGGGAGGAAAAGTAACAATTTGGAAAATTCAAGTTATGTGAAGTATAAAAATACTTTTCGACTTGTGCCTTTTCTGCTGTACAACTGAAATGAGATGGCATTCCTGTAATTTTAAATTCGTTGCATTTTGAAGTATGGGTGAAATGAACTGAAACGCGGAAGTACATTTTCTTCTGTGGCAGTCCGGAAAATAAGCTGTTGCAGTCAGTCTTTTTCTGGAGGGAAAAAAATCCTATTATGCTGACTTTCTTGTTTGATGCCAAGCTAGTCTGCTTGGCAGAGTTAATCAAACATTGATTCTTGGACTAATTTTCACTTTACTGTGCGAATGTGTGACAGAAAAGAGAATAGTGTGTAGTGATGAGGTATGCACGCTGGCTTGCTCTCTCTGTCTTTGCCTTTGCAAAGCTTGGGAAAGCTTTGAACTCAAAGCACGAGGGAGCGAGAAGGAATTAAGAGGCAAGTCCTGTGATCAGAGGCAGCAGATAGAACCTTTATGTGCGGTCTAGGCATTTGTCATGTAAGTATTTATCCTGGGAAAAAAACCTATTGCTCACGTTGCTTTCTAATGTGGATGCCCTTTGAGGAGCTGTGTGTGGTTATCAGCCGCAGCTTTTCCTCTTTACAGGAAGGAGAATAATTCTTCCTAAGGAACATGAATTCTTGAGATGGGGTTGTTGCAGTGGCACAGTACTCTGAGGTCTGGACATTGCCCTTGGACTGAAATTGTCAGTATTGCTCCAAGTCAGGTACATGTAGAGTTATCCAGGCATCACGTCATTGCTGGTTTCCTATGGGAAGCTGACCAGGAATACTCAGCATCTGCAACTTCTCAGTGGTAGCAAGGTGGGGGTTGGTCTCTTCTCCCAAGTAACAGGCAATAGGACAAGAGGAAACGGCCTCAAGTTGTGCCAGGGGAGGTTTAGATTGGATATTAGGAAAAATTTATTCACTGAAAGTTTTATCAAACATTGGAACAGGCTGCCCAGGGAAGTGGTTGAATCACCATCCCTGGAGATATTTAAAAGACGGGTAGACATGGTGCTTAGGCACATAGTTTAATGGTGGTTTTGGCAGTGTTAGGTTGGTGGTTGGATTCAATGATCTTAAAGGTCCCCTCCAACCTAGATGATTCTATGATTCAGTGAGCAAAACACTGCTCCTTATGACATATTCTCTTACTGTGGGTGATGCCATTTTCCTTTCTACATAACTATCTAAATTCTTGCTATGCTGAGTCATTATGCTTCCCTCCATCTCTTATTCCCCAGGTTATTGCAAAGCTGCATGTGTAGAATCCCGTGCAGTCAAAGAAATTTTATTGTACTTTTCAATATTCCCTTGTCAAGTTATGTCACCTCTTTTTGTTTTCTCTCTCTTCCTCTCTCTAGGTTCATTCTTAACTTTGCACTGACTTCTTTTCAGTCCCACCAAACAAGCTCATAACTGTCAAGACAAAAGCTTTCTTTACAGTTTCTTCCATCTGGAACAGCCTTCTCGTAAATCTCTGCCCCATTCACTCATAATTTAATTTTTTTTGTCATATGAAAACAAATCCCTACTCCCACCTCTTTCCCTGGGTTCATCTCTTCCTCCAAGACACTGTAGCTTTTCATGCTTTAACTACTTTTTCACTTCATATCTGAGGCCTGAACCCCAGGTCTAATATTCAATAGCTTGGGCTTCTGTCCTTCCCTAGTATATTTTGGAATTGGAAGATGTTAAACCTGAACAAAGTTCTGTTAGGTGGTTTCTGAGAGTAGGATAAAAAAGAAAAATTTACAGACATTTTAATGAGATGTAAAACCAGTTGAAATGTTCCCAAATATTTGTTGTATGGTTCAGGAGGGAGTTTGTTTTAGAGAAATACATTTTCTCCTTTAGCAAAGACAGCATTTTCAGAACCCTGTAAAGAATTAACTAATAACAAAAGTCATCACTGATGGACATTGTCCAAGTGGAGGTAAATTGTAAACATTACTAACTGGATGAAAAGCAAAGATGAAATTTCTTCTTATTAAAAAAAATACAAAGAATTGTCACTCATGAGATTAAAGAGATGTCCTTTCTCCACCTGTCAGAGCTGATTGCCTTTGTAGGTACAAAGGCACAAATCAAGGGTTCACTCATGTTCCTTCATTGTAAGAAAGATATGAATAAAGTGCCTAGTATTCTCTTTCAGTGCCTGTGTCACTGTAATGCTAATAATGGTAGGAATGTTCTTCCATTAGGGCATGAGGGATTTAAATCCATAAATAACTTGTGTGAATAGAAACGATTTCCCATCCCTCAAGTGACCAAATTGATTTTTTTATAACTTACAATGAGGGAAGGTGCCATTAATATTGAACGGGAACATGTCTGAATGGATCTCATGTGATTTCTGCAAGAAAAGGCAGCCCCTGTCTGAAGCCAGAGAACGTCTGGTGTACACTTAAAACCTTTACAGCCTTTATGTGCTAAGGTCAGTGGTGAGGGCTAAAGCAGTCAAGTCAGTACACTTGGTAGATTATATAAAATGGATTTATTTTTGTATGAAAGCAAGGGCCTCGCACTGCCAGTATTTTAATGAAATATCACAGATGCTTTAACAAAAAAAAAGTGATCTATCCTGTATTATGAAACTAGAAGCTGATGAAATGAAGCATGAGGTGAAATGTCTTAAGGAAAAAAGTGTTGCATCACACATTCAAATGCAATACAGTGTGGCTCATTCATCCATCTTTCTGGCTGTACGTGCGCATGGCAGCAGAGCAGTGCCCCAGAGCTGGGTTTCATGCCCTCTGTTCTGTTCCATGTACACAGGCTAGCTGTAACCTTGAGATGCAGATTTTGGAGGACAGTTTCAAAATCAATTTTTCCAATTCAGCTTGTCTAACTGGAGCCTTAGCTGATATTACTTGACTGTCAAGGTTTGTTATATGGGTTCTTGCCAGCCACTGCATTGGTATGAAAGGAGCTTGAAATGAAAGCTGTGGACATGTGCTGTATTTTTATTCTGAAGCCATCTGTGTGGAAGGACAGGTAATTAATTCAGCATGAAAATTAAAAGGCATAACTGGAATCTGTTAGAGCAAGTAAACAGACTCGATAGCAGACTGCTGCCCGGGGGGGCTCTGCAACCTGACTCCTGGCTGTGAGACTACTGCCAGTGCAGTTCCTTCGCAGTAAAGTGCTTAGGCACCGTAGATACCTTCTGCTCACATCAGCAGGGAGACCAGCCCAGGATGGAAATCTGCCTGAGAGGCGAGGTCAGCACCCAGACGGTACTGAATGCATGGCTTCAGCTGCACTACCGGTACCTGAGCTAGTTGGTTAGGACTTACCCAAAAGATAAGTTGTGGGCTGCAGCCTACCGCTGAGAACCACCAAATCCAGACCTGCCAGCATTGCCAAGTCTGAAAGCAGCGGGTGGCCATACCCTGATCAATTCTGTATTACCTGTGACATGGGGCAGTTCAGACCTGTGCGGCAGACCCGAGCAGTGACTCTCTTGGGACTGATGGGTACCACAGAAACATGCCTCCTGGAGAACAAAATTCCAGTTGATTTCTGCTTAGTGTCTTGAACTAGCAGCTTGCTGCCAAAAGCAATAGTACTGGCAGCTCTGCATCTTTTCATTAATTCATAGCTGAGGTTGGTGAGGACAACTTCTGCCCCTAGGTCTCCCTCCCCATTGCCTCGAATCGTTCCATCACCAGGACCGTGCAGGGCCAGTTCTTTCTCAGCCCTTATCAGCCTTCCCACATTGCTTGGTAGCCTCTGCCATAAAATCAGTCTTTTGTTCCCATGAAGACAAAGAAAGTCCCAGAATCTAATAAGCAGCTGTGAGTGAATACAACACAACAACACTGATTCACCTTCATTTGCAGATTGCCACTTGCTAGGGGTTTCTTTGCTGCCTATTTAAACTACTGTCAGCATTTCTCCACAAGCAGGCAAAATCCACACACCCCTGCTGCTGGTAATGAAGTACAAAACTAGACTATCTGACAAGGTATTTTCTAACTGAAAGGATTGTGCCAGGGTATTTCTTTAATATGGAGTTGCACAGGGAGTGGCACAGAGACTTAACTATGAGTTTACTACTACTAAATAGCTGAAATGACATATAAAATGTCAGTGGTGATCTTGAAGTAATTATACTCACTGAAAACCTCCAATTAAGATGTTAATTTCCACCAGAGACAATGGGCCAGATTCTGTATCCAAGGTAACTCCACAAAGCACTTTAGGGACAGACTGAGTTTGTACTTCAGCAAAAGATAGTGCGATTGATACTACTAATTTCCTTTTATAGTAGTAGCCCACTGGGAACCTGGAAAGGACTTGCCAAAGTTATTTATATGGCAAACTGAGGTAAGCTGAATAAAGGTATATTTTACAGGCCAAAACCTGTTAAGGAGCATCCACCAACCATTGAGTTTTCTTATACTGAACAGCAGCATCACTGCTTCAGCGGGTTTGTTGGATTCTGTCTATCACGCTCCTTGTTGAAACTGAAATCACCGCAGTTAAACATTTAAAAAACCTGGGCCATGACCTTTTTTAACTTACTGTCATGAGGAAGATGCAAAGGTGCAGAAGCTTCAGCCTTCACCTTTAGAGTATGTTCAGCGTGGCAGCACAAGGTGCAGATTCACTGCAGTTTATTTCTGTGCAGCACAATCCTTTAGTTCCTCAATTCTCATTGTAGCCAGAACAGTAAATAAAAGATATATGTAACCAGATGAGAAATATGGAGAAAGGATAAGAGGAAAAGCAAATCCAAACCTCTAAAAATGTTACCCCCACTTAATAAAACTTACATACCCACTTAATAAAACTCTACACAATGGAAGACCTTCCCAAGACACTCATGAACAAGGTATTTTCACAGTCTTGCTAAAGTGTTTCCTATTCACAAATAATTTTGTCAACATGACACTGAGTCACACAGGACTTACTCTCCATAATTACAGTCAGGGAAGCTCAAGATAATAAGAGGGGTTACAATAAATCCATGGATACAGGCTCTTCTATTCAGAGTTTCAAACTCTTCTTAGCTACATGCAGAGTTTACATCCTTGCATCCCATTGAGATTTACGGAGATCAATTTTTTTAATTGCCTCTCTGGTGGCCTTCCATTGTCCTTAAATTTAACTTCAGAGCTCTAAAGCTATGGCCAGTTGTAGCAGGGAGATTCTATTGTGTTTTCTGGTACAGGACATATATAATAGCAGCTTAATGAACCATTAAATACACTGGAAGTAAAAGAAAAAAGTCCTCGTCTACTGTACCATCCTTTTATTTAATATTTGGGGCCAGATGTTAAAACTGTATAATGAGGTGGATCTTCCCAGAAAACTGACACTCAGTTATCTGAAAAAGATCATAAGCTCTGTCACCTTATCAGGTCTGTACTGTGCCCTAAGAAAGCAGCCCTGGTGAAAGGCAAGACTCAAGCATTTTTGGGAGCAGAGCACTTGGGGCCCAGAAGGGAAGTGCTGGAGGGTGCAGAGGCACAGCTGGCACCGTTTACACCGCACCACGTTGCAGTAACCCACAGAGCTGTGGGTGCACATCTTCAGGGCACGCTTTTAACCTGACACTAGTTAGAAGCCTCTCACATTGCACGGATGAACCTTCACCATGACTCTCTTTGCAGGCATCAGAAGTTATGTCCAGTTGTAGTTTGTGTAAGCTGACAACCTCTGTAAACATAAATGCAAGTCTTAGACCTCAATAGCAAAACCTGCTGTGAGCTGCTACAACTCCCAGCAGCTGTTACGGTGTGAGATGTATTTTGAAAGAGCAGTTTATCCTACTGGGCACAGAAGATAACGGTGTTTCTTAGGCCTTTTTTCCCCTTATGTTGTTAAAATGGATTCTAACCGCACGTTGGGGTAAGCGTGGCTGATCTGTAACGTAACTTGCCCTTGTGATGAAAGGTCTGGGACTGAACAGCAGCGCCTCTGTAAAGGACTGACAGATATGAAAGTCAAACTGACTATCTCAAAGTATTTCTAGCAGAAAATGTAAAAAAATTGGATGCATGGTGCCTTTCTGTTTTGCAGAAAAACTTCACTTGCCTTTTCTGGATTCAGATTCATTGAATTTCATTTAATTCCATTTCATTTCTTTTCAGTTCTTACTGTTCTCCTCTACCGCCACTCTCCTTTACTAAGCAATATGTTATTGGCTTCTCTTCCTGTGAGTTTGTACGTATAAATTAGAGTGATCTTGATGTCCAGACCTAAATTTTTGTTATGTATGCTTTTATTTTTTTAAAAGTGGTGGAAGACTCTATACTCCTCAATACTGTATGCCCTGTTGTTTTGGTTTTTTTTAAAGTTCTTTTCCACTCCATGCTGCCTACTTCTAAATTTCATTCATGGGCCCAAATACGTATCATATTTTTTACTTTACAGCTTCACAGAGATGTTGTGGTTCCATAGCTAGTAGTGATAGGAAGGTTTTTGTGGATACTGCTAATGCAAGGGTTCAGTTCAGAATTTAGCTGTAGAGTCTCTGGTAACGTTTTTATCCAGGAATATTGCTGGGTCTTAGACTTAGTGGTCTGTTTCAGGCAATTACGTTGTGCAGAAGTATTGGTTGCTTGTGTCCCTTCTTCAGCTGCCAGCTGAGCTTCCACAGTGCTCTGGGGTATGGTACCTCAGTGGAAGGAGCTCAAGTTTCTGTTGGTTTGTCGTTTCTGTTTTAGATTAAAATATGCAATTACTAATTTGGCTCAATGTTCTGTGGTTCTCTTTTCACATGAGGAATCAATAACATTAATTGAGAGAATTATTTTTTTTTCTCCCCTCTAAATGGTTATAGCTGTTTTGGAGTAATTTCAGGTGTTTGGGTAACTGCCTTTCATTGACATTAACGCTTACCACTTTCTTTCTCACATTCTCCTTGTTGCAGAAAATCTGCAAGATGAGGTGTAATACAGGAGACTTTATACAATTTCCAAAATACTCTTCTTGTTATGCAGGAAATCAGCTGAGAACTTAAATATGTTTCTTACTTTCTCCTCAGATTTACCTACTGTCAGAATCAGCACACCTGGCACAATCACGGCACACTCTTCCATGGCAAAATCATCCAATGGTCTTCACATGGTGGAGCTGGGCAGTGGCTTATCTCAAATGTTATTCCTATTGAAGAAGCCTGTAAGGCCTGGCAAAGGGATTTAACCTCCCATGACACCTGTATTTGGATGCTAATCATGGTGACAGAATAAAAATGTTTAACATGCAGGCTTATAAAAACAGTGCTTTCCTCTTCTTTCTTTTGACAATAGTTTCAATCAGAGTGACATTTGATCCTATGAAACTGGCTGTCTGCAATTTTTGAAATGAGTACTTAATTCTTTCTGTTCTGCCTTTTAGCATTCCTTGGCAATATACATATTTCACATTAGAAAAATTATCTGATCTAATTATTTTAGTCCGTGCAGCCACTTGCTTTCAAATGCTTCCCTCACCTCTGAATTAGATAATTGCAAACCCTGATGCTTGATATCCACTAATCACCTACTTGAGGTATCGATCTGCAGCCTTCAAGTCTCCTAGAGATGAGAAATGACCACCTAATGACTTGATTTCTGCAGACAGACAACTGGGAAACATGCTGTACTGAGAGTTTTATACAGGAAATGGCATTACCAGAGGCTTCACCTGCCTCCCAGCTGTGTCTGAAATATAAAAAACATCCTCCATAGCCCCACCAATATATCTTTCTCCCACGGCTGTTGGCTCTGGCTTTTGGATCGTCTCCCATTTAACAATTAGCAATGCTGCAACACTACCTTTTCCCCTTCACAGCTTTCAGAAATTTATACATGAGTAATCAGAAAAAAACCCTTTATGTTTTTATTTCCCTTTTATGTTTTTACAAGAGTTTCATTAATGTGTTGGAATCAAAACCTCCTTCTTTCTGTTTCTATATACACCCATGTAAATAAATCAGGGAGAGACAGAAGTTCAACGCATGAACTGTCTCCCACTGAGATCCAATTAAATCTTGCTGGGTTAGGTTTTATTCTAGACAAAAAACAGCCTCAGGTTTTCACAGCTGAATCACAAGCATGTACTTTTCATAAAAAATATGCAGATACTCAGTGCTTTACAACCTAGTTGTGGTCTTGGATTTAAATGATTCACATGTTGCACTGAAGTCTGCATTTTTAAAGGCATTCTGAAAAAAACCAAACCACCAGATTTGGGACAGGCTGGAGAATTAGAAAGGTTATCAAGAACAAATTATCTGTCTTGTGTCACGCATTATTAAACATTAATAAATGCCTTGGAATGTCTCACTGCTTAATTACCTGTTTTGAAAATAAATTATTAGTGAAACTGACAATTTTAGCTTTAACTAAGTATGATACCTTGTGTTGTGAAGACCTCTGTGTTAAGTCACCTAAGGGAGTGTTTTTGCCTGTAGTTCAAATGTAAGTACCTGCCTTTCCAATTATCTAATAATTTGTTTCTGCTGTACAGTCACGCCTGGGTGTGGGATGTTATCACAGGGTAGAGACAGAAAAATCGGTGCACTGGCAATTTTTAAATAAAATCCTGCCTTTCATTTCTTCCTTTGCAGCCCAGCTTTCTCTTTCCACACTCACTGGTTCAGAGGACTAACGGAATTTTCCAGGTCTGATGCGTGTGATAAAAAGACAAGGCACCAGAAAATTGGCATGGTATGTTGGAACTGCCCTACTAAATTGGAGCGGTGACCTCACTGGTCCAAAAGTTTTTCTTTCACAGAAATCAAGCTTTGATGGAAAAGGCGTAAACACTAGAGGAGAATTAGAGACTTCCCTGCTTGTATAACTTCTACCCACTCTTTTACCTCCACCAGCTCCCACAGTAGTTATTGTGCGCCCCCAAATAAGTTTGAGATTTAAGTTAAACCGCTGTAATTTGTCAAACACACTTGATGCAGTTGAGGAGTTCACAATACCTACATCCTATCCAATTGTCTAACATTTTTATAAGATGCAATATTCTGTCCTCAGTCATATTTGTGGCAATATATTTTGTCGTTAATTATACGTTTAAAAATTGTATCTTCTGCCTTTGCGTTTCATGGATGCTCCCTCAAGAGAGGGTAAATAGGAGAATCTAATTTACTTCTTTATATTGCATATTATTTTATGTGTCAAACTCCTTTCTTAGGTTCCTCCTTTAAGTTAATAGCCTGTATTTTGTTGCTCACTCTTCACTCTAAAAATCTTTCATCATCACTGCTAGCCTTTGAACATGTCCTAATATCTGCCAGGCCCTTTCTTCAGGTTAGGGCTGTGAGAAGTGCAGATGGTGGTTAGATTGTACAATGGGATTACAGAGGGATAATGAGAAGCAGTGAGAGCAGAGGGACCACTCTGCGGTAATAAAGCGGAGAGTAAAAGGGAGCGAAGGGACATGAGGGAAAGAAAGACAAAACACAATACAGGTAGGAAAATAGTGGGGAAAGTAAATGTACATCATTAGCGCCTATGTCTAACAGTACCCAGAGATACCAAATGATTGTCTGTAGGAGGCAATAATGCCACCTCGATGGCCTCCCCGCACCCTCCCAAGGGCTCACAGGGCAAGGTTTAAATAATTTGCTGCAGGGAATGATTCCGTGTTTTGCCTTTGAGGAAAGTATTGGGCGTCGTGCTTAGCGATATGGTTTAGTGACGGGTTTTGTCAGTGTTAGGTCGATGGTTGGACTCAATGATCTGAAAGGTCCCTTCCAACCTAGACAATTCTGTGATTCTATGATTCTATGAAATGGGCAAACGGCCACAAGGCTTCCCGACCAAATCACTGACAGGTGGTAAATTAAACACCAAGAACTGGAATTAGGGGAGACAGTTTTGGAGTATATGGGGGGGATATACTCTGAAGTTGATGAGGAGAAGTTGCGTTGCAGTAATGTCTTCATTCTAACTGAAATGCCTTTGCCTCATTTCGTTATGCCAGTGTTGTAAAACTAATCTGTTTATCCGTTTGGCTGGTTGGCATGGTGCCCTGGGCAGGAAGTAGTGCACTGTTCTCCTGGCCGTGAGTTCTATACCAATAGGTCTCTTTCAGCAGACTGCTGGAGGCTGCCACAGCCAAAGGCCCTCAAGCACAAATGGCAGTGACAGGTAATGGAGAGAAAGTTCTGTAGCTTCAAGTCTATCGTTAATATGTTAGATGCCGTCTCTACAGAGAACCGACAAAAAAGAGGGTATTCCTCAAAAAATGTGTAGTGAAACTGGGGAAATCCTTGTTACAAGTTTACATACGAGCTGAAAGTTTACAGGGGTTCAAGTACCATAGAAAGTTCAAGGAAGGGAAATCCACTGAGTGTTTTAAAATAAATAGAAACTTCCTCTGCTTGAAGAAGAATCTGTGCCACAAATCTTGAAAGCTGAAGACTATTAGAGGGAATATTGCATATGTTTGCCCTGTTCTTAAACTTTTTTTTGCTGGTGAGATGGTGTGACATGGTACAGTAACTAATATATTCTGAAATGAGCTGAAAATTTGAATTTATTATGATGTACATACAAATTATACTTCTTGTGTTACTAAAATTTAGTAAGCACGGATATATGATCACCAGAACCACAAAAAATGACAGAAGGAAATAATTTCTTGCAAAGCAACCAATCCCTGTCTTATCTTTACATTCAGGCTTTAGGAGAAACCTACATGTTTTCAAGACAGGAGGCTGGAATCAAAGGGGATCATTCTAACAGATGAAAGGCATGGACTCAGAAGAAATTTTGCAGCACAGTAATTTTCCCACATCCCTTCTCATGTCAAATCATTGTTATTCTACAGAAGGAAATGTCTTCTCTCTTTTGCTGTTTCACAAATGTTAACAAGTTTATCATTGCTCCCCTTGCTAACATTCTCCTGTACTCAACAGGCGGCAGGCACCATATTTACTTTAATTGTCTGCATCTAGTGTGAACATAATAGTTAAAACCAGTACTACTGCTCCCAAACTGTTAATAACGTAAAGTCTGCCCTTCCTGCTGCAGACCTGAGGAAAGGTTTGTGTGCTTGAAAATTTGCCAGTTGTTTCACCTAAATTAGTTCTAAAGGAAAAATTTGTCCCTCTCTACAAGCTTTGCACCAACTCAAAAATACAAAACTTGGCAAAAAGACAAAGGAGGAAGAAAACACAAGCCCAAGGAAAAGGGGACAGAACACACAAATCATTACACATTGGATGTGTTAGGTCCCTGTTAGTCTAAGAAAACAAATTTAAAGACCAGTGAGATTGAGAGAGATGACTTCATCCTGAGGAGTGACGGGGATTAGATACTGTCTCCAAAGCTCCCCAGACTAGGCTGGGGTTTAAAGGTGGGTATTACCAAATGATATGTAAAAGGGGAGAAACTCTCCCCTTTAAAGACTGTTCAGTCTTTCCATCACAAAACAGGCAGTGCGGGGGCAGTCCAAATTAAGGGGGAAGCACTATCACATCTTCCTGCTAGAAATTACAGAATTTCTGAGCCAGGGCTACTTGTGTCAAATTGCCACAATCCTGGCATGTACTATTTCTTCCAATGCCAGTTTTTTGAACTGTTGTTGGGCAATTTGGCCACATACTGCCAAATTCTGTCATCAGTACGAACAGGATAATCCACATGAATTTGGGACTTTGCAGGCAGATGGATTAGGCTTTCTGGTTGCTGATGCTCTGGTCACATAGCTGGTGAAGAAAGAAGAGAAACAGGAGGGTGAAACTGGTCATTTCTGGGTATTTCTTCAGAGCAAGTTCTCTTAAGAAAAGGAGACTTTCTGAATCATATCAACCGCAGAAGACATTCAAATTTTTCCCAGATGACTCAAGCAGGTAGACGCCCGAAGGGAGGAAAATTTTCTTCTGCAGCAAGTTCCCTCTATGAGATTTGATTCTGGGTTCAGCCAGCTAGTTGGTAATTAATACTGCTATCAGGAGATGCTAGGTAATGAAGCAGCCAAACAATAAAGGCCATGGCCATGCAGATCTCACTTCTGGACTTCAGAAGAATGGCGTCATGGTTCTGCTTGCTGTGCAGACATGCTGTGTGACAGAACACTGAGACGTAGCACAGGCACTTACTGTCTCTGGCCAAGGACTCCTTTCATCAAATTTTTGCTGTCTAAAAGGTCTCTGGTTTAAACTCTTTTCCTACAATCGCTATACAGTCCCGAGAGAGAGAGGTGCCTTTGCAGACTGATTCACACTTTATTTGTTTTATATATCTTTCTTAGGAAAGGCTGACATCCTCTTAAAGTGCCTACCTGTTTTTTTGGCTATAGAGGAAGGGAGACCAGACAGCTGATTACACAAGGTGAATCCTCCTCAGTCTCTTGGCAACCACTGGTCGAAATGCTATTTTCTCACAATTTTAGGATGATTTGTCCATCTTCTTTTCTCTCTCTGAAGGAGTTTGAGAGAAGGACAAGTATTTCAGAAGTCATGTTCCCCCTGCTAAAAGTTTTCTGTAGCGGAAGTTAGAGTTTGGGTGGCTGGCAGCCTGCAAAGGGCAGCAGGCAGGGAGGTAAAAAGAGCATTTTTGTCTCTGTAGCCTGGCCCCTGCTTTGGAGGGTTGGCAGAAGCAGAAGAACTTTGAGGTGAGCTGACCTAAGTTTTTTTGAAGAAAAACACGCGTGAGAAGTTGCCTTAAATTTATTGGAAAAGGCAAGGTAAGTGTTTTGCAGAAACTGCTACAGTGGTAACTCATGGGCTTTCTTCTGAGGTTTAAAAATAACTCAGTATGGTGCATATCACTGCATCCTGGTGTGGAAAAGTCAAAATCAGATGACAGAATCATGTAAGAAAAGGAAACAGATAAAATCTGGAGAAATCGGAGATTTAGAATATTAATGTAAAGCAAGAAAAGAAACAGGTGAATATTTCCAAGTGAATTGCTTTAATTATGTTGAAAATGTCGGGTCAACAGAACAATCTGTGTTTGTATGTAAGTGTCTGCAGTAAGGGAATTGTGTAATAGAACGTAACATACTTCTCTCTGCAGAGGATATTGTACACAGACAAGAAGTTGTAATGATAGAGTAAGTTATCCTCTAGCAATTATGAAGGAAAACATCTAAATTTCATCTCAGCTTCTGCAAAATGAGGCTCCAGCCCTCCTGCTCTCGTTTTATCCGAGTGTAGCCACTGCTGTGGACCTGCACCCTCCTCTTCTCCTGTAATGAGCCTTTAACAAGTGAATCTGGTATTAGTAACATGTAAATTTGCTAGAGCAGCACTATTTGCATCACAGTAACTGAGTACCCACTAGTGGGTTTATTATCCACCAACAATGCTATGGCTTACAGTTTGTCTTCACAGATTTTGCTGAGCTGGAACACAGCATACAGAAAAAAAGAGACACCAAAAAAAAGAAGAAAAGGATGTCTTTCTAACTTACACAAATATATCTAATTATATTCTGAGCCATTAGCGTTAAATGAAGCGTTGTTTCTGCTGGGAGATGAAAGCCAGCAAGTTTCAGAGCTGTAGCTGTGCCTACTCGATCAGGCAGTGGAAATACGTGCGGAAAACAGCAGCCATCTTTAATGATGTTCGTAGCGTGTTTATGGGTAAAACAGCCTCTTTATGATGGATGTTGCTTTTAAGTATTTTAATACAGGAAAATACTTAAAAAACAGTTTTGCCACCTTCATCATCAACTGAAGGGACTCACAAGGGCTTCTGAGATAATCACATTAGTCGCGTGCCCTATTGCTTTTGCCTTCAGGTTGATATCTTTATTACTCATGAAACCTGCAACTTCTTGAGCACTTTCTCTGTACTGCTTGGCCTAGCCCAGAATTAATGTAGGTAAGCTAAGAAGAGTTTAATTTATGCTGAAATTTTTCAACTCACTGATGTGTTTTGTTCTCTATCAGCATTTTTTAATAATTTATCCAAAAGCCTGTGATGCCAAGTGGTATTTTTAAAGCCCCTAGGACTTGAACTCATGTAGAAATATTAAAATCTCTCCAGCTATTTTAAAAAGATAAATCAAGACTTTGTATAACCTTATATTTCTAATACTGCAAATATAAGCACATTTCAGATCTCGACAATATACTCATCTACTCTGTTATCTATACATCTGTGAATTTGCTTATTCCAGTCCTATCACAAAAAATCAAATCTGTTTAAGCTTTTAGTCAGCCTCTCATGTTTTTTAAGAAGGAGAATGGAATTTAAAAACATAACTTTTTTCAGCTCTTTTTCTTTTTAATTTAAGGACTACTATATACAAGACAGTACAGGACACAAATAGATTGGCAGTCACTGCTTCAAATTAATTAATGAAAAAATAACCAAGATATGATGCAGTGCGTAAGAAGGGAAAGGAATAATTCAGGATGTCGCTCAATATATATTATTTAGTTATTTAATTTACTATCTTCCTTATCCTGGCATGCAGGAGCTATCTGAAATTAATGGAATGCATGGAACAGTTTCATGTCCCAAGTCTCTTGGAGCTTTTTTTTTTCCTCCATTCTAGTAAATGAGGAATCTGCCGCTGATACCACTGCATCACACCTAAGATTTCTAAGATCTGGAAAATGGCCTAGTTCCTGTGTGCAAGAGAAGGCCTAATGAAAAGGCAGAAGTTATTCATGGTGTTAGCATGAAGATGGTTGGATGGGCTTTTTCTGCCAATCAAGCCAGGGATCTGCTTCCCAGCTGAAGAAGATGGTATCAGAAGCATCAGGAGGAGAAATTTAGAGATTTAAACCAAAGGAACCCGCAGAGAAACCTGGAGCCCTTTGACAGAACAAGCACATAGTTTCCTGAGCGTTTAACCCTAGAAAAGAAGCTCTTTTAGAGAAGAAAAAAGGTTATAATTCACCTCATTAAAGCTGTGCCGTTAAAAGATTGTGCATCTCACCCACTCTTCCTAGACTAAGATCACTAGATGTCTACAGAGAGGAATTCATTTTGCCACCTGCTACAGGTTCCCAACTGTCTTTCCAGTGTGTGTGTCTATGGATTGACCCCACTAAATCAGACATCCAACTTGAAGGGATAAAATGAGGTGGGAGCAATTTCAGCACTCATTACCCTGGAATATTAGCCAAATATTCAATTTAACAGGTCACACTTCAAGCCTGAATGCTTTACGAATGCCCCAGAGTCCTTGGGTTTTACTCACTTCATCCTCCATCCTTGACCGTCTCCTCTGCTTGCCATGCATAACCATCGGTACTGCCTGTGCTCAGCGTGTGTTTCTAGAAAACAAGAACAAAAATCCTGTAAAGTGCTTGGAAGTTTGAAGAAAAGAGCTGACTTTTAACATATAAAAGGTTATTATGATCACATTTTTAAAAGTCAGTTTAAATCAAAGGAGTTGCCAAATGAGAATGAGAGAAGAAAATTGCTGGGTGTTTCAATTACATACATGACCAACAGAAGGGAAACTCTCATACGCTGAACGGAAGAATTTCACCTGCAATATGAAGAGCTAGTTCCAATTTCAAAGCACTCTTCAAAGATGTTGTATTAATTTCCCGCTCCAGATGACATCAGTAACAATTTTATTAGGTAGAGGCCTTTGGATGCTGTCTTGATCCCTGATAATTAGTAATAATGATAAATATGTAGTTCTTAGACATTGGCTAAGAAATCACAGAAATCACAGCACTTCACCTTATTTTGCGTGACACAAAGTGGCTTCAGGTTGAGCTCACTTGCTCTTTCTTCCCTCTCTTGTTATGCAGTAGTGCAACCCTTGGGAGTTTACGCAGAATCAACTCATCATTGATCCTTCCAAACTCATCCCCATAAATAAGTACTTCAGAAGAATCTCCTGCAGTCGCTGCATTTGACAAGGGAGGAAGCCTTTCCCCTTCACTCTGAGTAACTCACCATGTCATACCAAGGCTGACCTAGGTTTTGCCTCATCTGGAATGACTGATGTGTTAAATATTTATAAACCACTGATCATACTGAGTCATCTGCTGTCAGTACTTGAGTGTTTGGTTTTTTTTCCAGTGAAACTGTGCAGCAATTACTTGCTCTGTTTCTAGGTGCGATGCCCCTAGAGGGTCTGGATTTCAGCTGTGTACATAAAGGCAGCTCTGCAGAAGTTGGTGGAGCTCTGCTGGTTGACCCCTGCCTAATGATGCAGTCCCCTGTGCCTTCATCAGCAAAGATGCTGGTGGAGAATTTGCTTGTTGGAGTTTGGTTTAAGCTTTAGATTTGTTTGGAAAGACTTGGTAATGACTGTTAAAAGACCAGGCTGTGAACAAGGTAGCTAACTTGTTCTGTACTTGCCTGCAGAATTTTTTCTTCTATCAGTATATCCCATTATGTCTTCAGAAAAACCCATCATCACATCTCAGAAAGACGTCTGTGTCCCACACCAAGGTGTGGGCCACCATTCCTGGTGTTTGCTAAGCCGCCTCAGGGCACTACTGACTGATAAGCTTATTGTAAGTGCTATTGTAAAGCTGCTGCTGAGGAGCAGCATTGCTGTTTAACTCACTGCCTCATGAAGCAAGGTGCGTTGCTTTGGACAGTGCCAGTGAACTTCAGAAAGTAAACAAAAAGTTGAAGCAAGCACCAAACTATATTCTGAGGTGGGAAAAAGGATGTTAATGCCACAGTATTGATATTTGGGGGTACAACCTGTGTATAAATGCACATAAATTAACAATTTAGAACATTTTTTGCTTCCTCTGGGACCCTTGAGGACACCACCAGAATTTTGATGGAACACACATTTGTCAATGCCACTACACTGTTACACTGACCAAATGTCTCAATTTCACAGGAATCATGTTTTTTTTCTCAGAATCGAGTTCTTGGCTACATTTTCAGGTCACCTCTTGGGCTTTTCCCCCAAGGAATGGAGAAGGTGGGACTGACTACAAGCATCCCTACACCGGCTTTCTTGTACCGACCATCATCTGGTGACACAGACATGGTGGCACAGCCTGTGGAGGTGGCTCAGGCTGTTACATGCATCCAACACAGCAAGTCTTTCCCTGGAGTAGTCCACATTGGTATATCCACCCCCACTAGTGTCCTCTGAGCTGTCTTTGCAGCTATGTCCTTCATATTATGCAGTTCCTCTGCTGGGACTGAAGGCACCGTGTCCCATCCCTCGTAGCCATTCACCAACTCTTATGCACCAGCACTCATCACCAACACTCTCACCTTTGCCCTTTTAGGATATGTCTGGAGACAGCTTCTGAAATGGCCCCTTGTCAGAAACCTTTCTGACATTGGATGATATTTGACTATCAGATGCTTATATTATTATTTTTGATTGTCTATGGACATTGCTAATTTTAGTGATTATTTACATTGTGGTCCCCATTTTTAAAGGTGAATTCAGTGCCAGGTTGCTGTTGACTGGGATGGAGGAGGAGCAGGACCAGTAATAGACATTTGAATTGTCCCTGGTGATTTTCAGAGTGTTCTTTACTGGGATGTGCTCTGGTACCACAGAGAAAGCTCCCAGCTCCTGCCAAACCCTGCAGGAACTACGGAAATTGAGCACTTACAGGACCAGGCCATTTGGCATCGTTCTTGCTGAGCAGGTCATCTTCTGTAGTTTGCAGATCCCTGAGTCCTTCCTCAGCCCATGGAGGGGAGCAGACACAGCAGCACCAACCAAAAGGGTGACAGCCATGATTCATACTGAAGTGTTTCCTGCTGGGGCGGATTGTAAGCATTGAAAAAATGCAGGTGGCCTCTTCATACAAAAAGGTTGTTTTTATTTTTTTTCAGTTCTGATATGTCCTTCCTGTGGAGGGCACAGTTATTCTTATCTCTCCTTGTTCATTAGCCTAGTTGGAGATTTATTTCTAATCTGTGATAAAAAAATCCTGTAATAAGGATGGGTACCCCAAAGAAAGTATAAGAACACCATTTGTCATTAATGTTCTCTATTTGTTGATCCTTCCAAAGACCTAGGACAGAACATGACTCTCCAGTTTAATTTTGTCTGTTTATTAAAGATTAGAAATATGTGTGGATCATCCTCTTTGGATCTGCCTTGGGAGTTGATTTGGACTGCAGTGGGATTTGTGTGTGTGGAGTCACACACACCTGCTTACACATCAGCCTGGTTGCACACCAGAACCACTGTGGCTTAGGGAGTAAGATCTGTATCTGTTTTTCTCTAAGTGATTTGAGATTGCAAAGCAATCGAATGGAAGCAGTCTGCTGTCAACAGTAATGCCAGGCAAGTGCACCATGTGCACAGCACAAGCTCTTGCACTCTACAGTCTAATCCCTTTTATTTGCACCAATAGCTGCTCAGCATGGTGGAGGTTAGTAGAAGGTGTTGTTAAAGAGCCGGTTATTGGCCAGCATGCATCAACTCAGAGTGTACACCAGTACATCTCACCCATCATGCCTAGATGCTTATAATCAGCAATTGCCATCTCTGTAGATGGTGCTTGGAGCACCCGTAGTCTGTTGTATGCCATACAAATGTTAAACTCAAAACCTCTTCCTTTCTATGTGAATTATATTAACCTTTTTTTGAGGGGAGAGAAAAAAAAAGCCTGAAAAGTAGAAAATCTATTACGTGCAGAAACGAACACTTCAATAAGGCACCACAGGAACAACCAACCCTTTGAACTGCAAGAGGGATTTTATTTACTGACATGGACGAGACACTAAAACAGGGGGAATGCAGGGTATACTTTGTCAGTGTGCTACATCGCTGTTAGTAGGGAGGAGAAAGATGATGAGGATGAGAATTCTGGTTTTCTGGAAGGGGATTGCGTAGAGTGCAGAGGCAGGATCACAGAAAGATGGTTGGGAAAAGGGATCTGGTGTATTACTTATAAGAGGCACTTGAGTTAACAAGTAGGATTTGAGTCACCCATATCAGAAATTCCCAACCAGTTGCCAACCTTATCGCAAGTGACAGCTCATGACTCTGTATTTATTGGAGTGTAAAGTGAGGCAATGATACCTGACTATCTTCTAGGACTAGGAGATAGAGTTTTAATAAAAAGTTCCGTGAAATACTTCTCAATAAATAAGAAGCACTAAGGGGACAGAAAATTGGAAGTTATCGATCAGCTTGATCTTAGACAAATACATTCTCCTTGAGCAGAAAAGGAAAAATCACTTTGTCTCTCTAACTTATACTGCCTGAATGGGATTCCAGAGGGCTATGCAAGGTGAAGGTTGTCCTTCCCATGTAGTAATAATGTACTGCAGCTTTGTACAAATGAATAACTTCCTACATTCATAACATATGAGGATGAGAAGGAGTTTTACATCATCGGGTCCAACCAATTTCACAAGCCATTGCATTTCATGGAGTCACCCATGTATGAAGACACTTTGTTTGACTAAAGCATGTCTTTCAAAATGTTTAATAAGGCTGACAAAAAGTGGAGGATCTTGCTCCTTTCTTGGTTATCCATTTTAATGGGAAATCGTCCTTACTTTTTAATGAGTGTATAATTTCTTATTGAAATGTGTATAGCTTCAGCTTCCAAATGTGTCTATAAACTCTTCCAAATATGCCTTTATCCAATATATTTGAAACTTCTTACGTGTCCAGATTTTTCTACCTATAAAGGTACTTAAGGCGCCAGCAGCAAGCCATCAGTCATTCCACTTGTGATACATTAAACATTCTGATCCTGTCAAGTTTCTCACTGTAAAACATTTTCTCTGGTCCTCAAGGGTCTTACAAAAAGCCCACATTTAATATATATGTATAGTTAGCTCTATCAGGTGATTTCTCAGCCAAACCCTATTCTTCCCTTTAAGGAGGTTGCAAGGCAGCTTGTCTGTAAGTCTATGCTGAAAAATGAGGGACAGAGAACAGAAATTTCTTTTGATACCTGTTGGTGGACACAGAGAAAAAATACTCTGGGCTGCTTGAAAACTCCCAGCAACAGTGTCAAAAAGCAAGGAAAGTTTGTGCTGTTTTCTGTAAATAATGGGCCTCATTTTCTTTTAAGCATGGACATGAAAATTTTGGTTTACTATATATTTTTTAACATTTTGATAGTGATCTGCGATTGTCCTTTTCAGGCAAAGAAGGAAAAGGAGATAATAGGTTCCCTGACAAAAAACGTGGTCTGGAGAGGGGTGTCCAGACCAAGAAAGAAGAGTTTTCCCCTCTGATGGTCTGTGGATGCTATTAGCAGGGCTCTCAGACAGTGCAAAAAAAATTTAAAAAGAAGAAAGTTTCAGCAATTGGCATTATCTAACTTTGCAAGCTGTAATGGTGTCTTTTTTGAAAACATTTAGAGCTGAAGCCTTACTTAGGGACCACAAATTGTAGTTTGGTAATTGTTCTTAGGCTGACTGAGCACTCCCTTTTGGTGATTAAAGAAAATTATTATGACATTACCAAAATTTTAAATATTTCACGGTGAAACCCAAATCTTAGTAACAGTAAAAACATATGTACTTTCAAAGTATCCCAAGCAAATAATACAATATCTTCCTTTGATGAAGATGTGAGATATTTTAAGGCAGGAACAAGGGGACTTTCCTGGCTGGTTAGACATCTACAGTGTAGTTGTCTACACCTGAGCTTGATAGCTTTGATTTCCCTTGGGGCAGCAGGGAAAAAGGCACTTACAAGACATGTTTAATGAGGTCTATATTAGATAGCTCCTTTAGGATGAAATGAGTCACACTCTAGACGTACCTAGATGACAAGGTCAGACACAGAAATACACATTTTCACATGTATATGTTTAGCCCCACGAATCCTACCCTGGTCTCGTTCGCCTCCACAATATGCATAGCTATACAACTCCCTTCCTCTTCCTTCAAATCCTCACTAAAATGATCTTGCACAAAATCTATCAAGATATGATGTAAGTTCTGGCTTATAAAGATTTCTAGCTTGTAGATATTTACACCCTTGAGTGTATTACTAACAAATGCATTCAATGATTTGGCAGGAATAGAAACAGTTGCTTTCCCAAACTGCAGGATTACTTTGCGTGCTGGGGAAGGATCATTCTTGAGATGGTTCTTCCTGATATTACTTTATGTTTCCACCTTACTTTATGTACTTTCAGGAGTCATCACCACAGCTGTCACCTTGCCACCATTCAAACTCCTTTTTGCCTTAGCTGTCAGTCTGGACTATTTGGATTCAGCCCAGTGGATTCACATCACAAAGATCGTCTTCAAATTTTGCATGATAGCTTACATGCAGTACTTGTCAGAAGAAACAATCTTGTTATGATGGTATATGGCTTGAGGATGGTACATGGCTTGAGTCATTTTCACCCCTTAGCATAAAAAAGTGGCTGGCAACATTCAACTATGTCACTTCATGCACTGTTAGGGATTTAAAAAGGACATGTGCTTTTCTGCAGTTTCAGGAAGAGGTTGTGCGAAAGCTCCTATGATTGTCCAAGTTCTGCGAAAAATAGTGTTTCCTTTCCATGAGTTTTGCTCGCCTGCAAAGGCACTAACAAAGTCACACCTTGAAAAAGGTTGAAACTTGATCAGTGCTCTGCCTGCATCAATCCCCATGGCCACATTACCTTATTAGTACTGCAGAATCTGTTATCTCCACTAAACCCAAAAGTACCTGCTAATTGTGATTATTCCTGCAGGTAGCAGAGTGCGTGCAAATAACCTCTGCCTTCCTTTGAAATGATTGCTGAAGTTTAATTTTATCACAGTGATTTTTTACTAGCTTGAAGCAGAAGCATCTTCATGTGATACAAAGAATATTATCCTATAGGTTAACTCTGTAATTACTCTTTTTCCTCCTGTTTTGAAACCAGGAATTCTATGAGATTTGATTCAGCGCAGGAAGGTAGTAAAACCACAAAAGCATCATGACATTTGTTGGACATCTGAGCCTTTGGTTTTCATTGAGAAAGGCTTATAGTGGGATTTTTTTGGCACATCTATCAGCACCTTTTCTTGATGTCTCCTAGTAAACATCAAACACCACATCAGTGCTGCACTGTCATGTCGTTAATCCACACTCAGCAACCCCTGCAACCGTATTAATGGCAGAGTTTGTCTTCAGGTCCAGAATCATTCCACCAGTGACAGAGCAGGCATGGTTTCAGCAAGACCCACCATCTGTGCCACTACCATCACCTACATCTGCTATTTTATTTTCACTGTCATGCACCTGCAGTTGCCAGCAAAGGGAATAGGGCCAAGTGGGAAAGGCAATTCTTCTCAAACATGTCTCTGCTTTCTTCAACAGTAACACATTTCTCCCCACCTTAGGCCCACTCCTCTCTGCTCTTAGTGTGGGTTCTTTCCCTGAGTCTTTCAAGCCTTTTATTTCTACAGTTTGGGAGCATTTTAAGTTTCTCTTCTGGCATTTTATTATAACTTTTCTGTAAGGAAAGGTCATTATTCAGCTGGTTCTTCTTGTTATCACTCTGTTTCCACCTTACTTTATGTACTTTCAGGAGTCACCACCACAGCTGTCTGATCTATCCTCATAAGCCCTACTTAATTTTCTCAAGCATTTTGAACACAGCCTCACCAGTATCTATGTCTTTGTGAAATCCAGGTAGCTCAGTAATTACAGAATCACAGAATCACAGAATGATAGGGGTTGGAAGGGACCTCTGGAGATCATCTAGTCCAACCCCCCTGCCAGAGCAGGGTCACCTAGAGCAGGTTGCACAGGAACGCGTCCAGGCGGGTTTGGAATGTCTTCAGAGTTGGAGACTCCACTACCTCTCTGGGCAGCCTGTGCCAGTGCTCTGCCACCCTCAGGGTAAAGAAGTTCCTCCTCATGTTTAGGTGGAACTTCCTATGCTCAAGTTTGTGCCCGTGACGTCTTGTCCTGTCCCTGGGCACCACTGAAAAGAGCCTGGCCCCATCCTCCTGACACCCACCCTTTAAGTATTTATAAGCATTGCTAAGATCCCCCCTCAGCCGTTTTTTTTCCAGACTGAAGAGACCCAAATCCCTCAGCTTTTCTTCATAAGAGAGGTGTTCCTCTCTTGGCCAACCAACTTTGTAGCCCATTGCTGTACCCTCTCCAGCAGTTCCCTGTCCTTCGTGAACCAGGGATCCCAGAACTGGACACAGCACTCCAGGTGCAGCCTCACCAAGGCAGAGTAGAGGGCAGATATGTCTCATTACTTGAGATATGTTCTTTCATATGACACTAGGCTGTTGTCTAGCCTGTACTAGTCCCGGTATAATGTCGAATGCATCAATGTGGGAATCCTAGAACCATAGAATGGTTAGAGTTGGATCATCTAGTTCCAACGCCACTGCCATGGGCAAGGATGCCTCCCACTAGACCTGGCCTTGAACACTTCCAGGGATGGGGCATCCACAGCTTCTTTGGGAAACCTGTTCCAGTGCCTCACCACCCTCACAGGAAAGAATTTCTTCCAAATATCTAATATAAATCTACCCTTTTTCATTTGAAAACACTACCCCTCGTCCTATCCCTACACTCCCTTATAAAGAATCCCTCCCCATCTCTCCTGTAGGCCCCCTTTAGGTGCTGGAAGGTCTCTCCAAAACCCATTTATTTTCCAAAACACCCGCCACTTACTTAACTGAAGTACACTTCAAATATGTATGTGATTGAGGAATATGTAAAATTATAAAGAACCGAATTGAAATGTACTTGGCACTTGCCACAAGTATTGCTTATAGATTTTATGCTTCTTCAGAGCGGATGTCATCACGGGTATGATTATCCTCCAGCTAAGGAATAAATTGTTTCTATGCCAGTCTAAGAAGAGCTTTATATATAACTGTGGAACAAGACTGCATGGTTAAAACGCTGTCCTTCCATCTCCCCTCAGGCACATCTTTGAGGTATGATGCCAGTTTCTATAAATATTTCTCACAGATCTCCATATTGGAAATATTTATCAATACTAAAAAAAAAATAAAAAAATATTTCAGGTCATATTAAATGTGCCCTTCAAAAATAATATTTTAAACACAATGCAATGTTCCAATGCTATTTTTTTGCTTTTGCAATACAGATCTTGGTCCTACACACTTGAGCTATGTTTGGCAAGACCAATGTTCATATGAAGTTCAGTGACTGATGTATCATGTTAACAGAGGTGGACATTATTTTTTTCAAAAGAGCTGATAATTTAGAAGTCGTCTATGTTAATGTAGATCATTAGGACATCAGTGCAGATCAGACTATTCAACAAAGTTTGGCCTATAAGTATGGGACTAATGAAATTGTAAATATTGGATGTAAGCAGGTAAGCATTCAGGTGAGACTCTTTGCTCCATATGTTGTTTTTATATTGTCACCCTTCTGAATTGGTAATGTGGGAAGTCTAATGGCAGACTTGACAGAGCCAATGACATCACGTAAATTGCTTTTCTTGATTTGTTAATGCAGTGCTGTATTCCTCATCTGATTTTTCCTCAGCTGGTATTTGCCTTTGGTCAAATTCAGATTACTAAGGAAAGCAGTTATATCTGAACCAGCTGTATATATTGCTTAGTGCTTCCTTTTACATGGAACCTAAACACTTCCAGGACATAATTCGTCTCATACATAACTAATGTCTAAGATAGATCAGATATGTGGTACCCTAAAAGTGCCTGTTTCTGTCCACTGACCATAAAGACCATAAAGACAGCTTAAGGTGAAAGGCTCAGGTGTGGATGTATATACCTACTGAATGCATTCCTGAAGCCTGGCTATGCTGACCCAGGCTACGGCACCGTAGGTGTGGTGAGACATGTTCACTGGCAGCATAATATTTTGGGTTTGGTCACAGTTTCTGGATGCAAAGGATAAACAGTCCCTTCTGTTATTCAATAGGACAGAAAATATCTTAATCTTTTTAGCATTTAAATAAGCTCCACATTAACCGTTACTGATTTCATGACTAATTCTAGGAAATTGTGCCTTGAGAATTTTTTTTTCTATATGTGACCACCCAAACAAAGTCTTAGAAAAAAAGACAACTTACTTTCATCAGCCAGGGTAGAGTGACTGATGAATTTCTTTAGCCAATACATGGTCTTCTTTTTCATCTACTAACATTGTGAGAAAATCTTCATACAGCTGAAGTAGGTACATTGACCTTTGATACAGGTTGGGGAGAGAGGAAGCCATGACTCATCCACATCTAGTACTTTGATGTCATCTCTCATTGGCAAAGCTGCTCAACTCAAAATCTCTTGCACCATCTGTTGCTTTTGATCTGTCTGCTTTCAGTGCTGCCATTAGCACTTTATTACACATAGAGAGCTTATCCATTAACAAGCTGTCTTGTTGTTAGGTACACATTACATTTCCCTTTGTCATCATGGATAATGTGTAATACTTGTCCGAATTCAACCCCTGGTTTTTGGAGTGTGCACTTCTTGGCTGAATCTTTTGTTTTACGGGCTCCCATGTGGCTTCAGAGATAGAGCTAGTCCTAACTAAAGTCACCATTACCATTTTTTGCAAAGAAGAATTCAAACAGGCCTTGGTATAGAGCACTTTTTTGTTTTAAAATATGCAGTACCTGACTCGTCCACCTTGTATATGTTTACACGGTTACTGTTGTTCTTTTCATTTATGAAATTGTAACAGTAAAAAAACTCATGAAAAGGAACCTCGTTCATCATCTTTCACCTGACTATGGCAAGGTTCTTCATGTTGCTCCTCTTTGCTGCAGAATTTTACGTATATCCTGTCTGTATATCCAGCGCTTCGTGGCTTCTATGTCCTTATAAATATTTGGTTTATTGCTTTCTGAAAATGTATTCTAATGTACATGATTTAGATTTCCCAGACATTTCCTAGAAGTTTTTTTCTCTGCTAGAGTCATTGCTGTCTTGCTTTCTTGACAAAGTAGCGATCAGAAGTTATTTCACTCTAAAGCTGTTGTGACATTTTTATGATCAGTAAGCGCTATAGCAGCTTAATTCAAATTCCGGTAAATGTCAAGAAATGGAACATGTTGGTGAATCCAGTCAGCTCTCAGAAGAGTATCCCTTTAATATGTATCCTGGAGGGATGGCTGGGTGGCACTGGATCTCCTGAAGCTTGTGTAGTACGTATGTTTTCTTTCCTTCTTTGGCAAAGTTTCCACTGGCTCATCTTTCTTTAGGGCTTTATATTTATAATGAGAGTTGCCTGTTTATAGTGAACTGTTTATTACACCCACCCACCCTCCGATTGTCATCAGCATCTAAGTAAAATAAACAATAAACAATAGAAATAAATATACAAGCAGAACTAAAAATTTTCGCTAAATTGTCACATTCCTACCACCATAGAAATCTTAGCGCTAGGAAAAGAGCACTATCAAACCACACAAATAGATATTCAACTAAGATTTTGCCAGGTACCAATTCTCCTCTGATCCAGGAACTGTATATAGAGTCATCCCACCTGCAATGAGTGGAGCACTGAGGCAGCCATTAGTGAGCCACACAGAGCTGCAGTGATGGAAGAGTGACTTGAAGATGCAGGAGGTGCTGTTGGGCTTTGAGCTGTAGCAGAGAGGTCTCTGAAGGACTCTGATGAGGACCATGGTGCTGACTGCAACACATGAGTGGGTCTGGGGCGGCAGAGCCCTTCAGAGCCAGGTAAAAACCTCTCAGTTCTTAGAACAAACTGTGAGTGAGGGTAGTAAAAGGGGAAATGTCCCCTATTAGCACACATTATCTCATTAACTAAGTTCTGAGAACAAGACCAGAATTACGACAATCTCTACTCCGGCCATGTCTGTAAACTAAACTGTGGCACTTCAGTCACATATTATATTGGTTTTAGGAAAAAAGATGAAGTGAAGATTTTTTTCATTGCTGATGCTACAATTAAAATACACTTAGCAAAATTTTTCTGCATACTAATGAAGAAACTACCCATTTTAGCACGTTTAAACTTAATGGTGGTCATAAATCTTCTGACTAGCTTTCCAAAGTATCAGGGAATGAATGTTTTATTTGGTTTTCTCTCTGTGGAGTAACAACATTTGTGATCTTCCAGTGGTGTGTAAGTCTATCATTTCTTAATGAGAGATGAGAGGGTCATACTGTGATCAAATCAGTTATGTCTTCTACAGGAGGTATTTCGCTCTCAAGCTCTCGTCCTGCTGGGGGACTTCAACCACCCCAACATCTGCTAGAAAATAGCATGGTGAGCTGTAGGCGATCCGGGAGACTCTTGGAATGCAATTGAGGATAACTTCTTAAGCCAGGTAATAGACAGCCCTGTCAGAGGGGATATGATACTGGACCTGTTGGTCACCGACACAAGTGAGCTAATTGGTGACGTCAAGATTGGAGGCAGCCTGGGCTGCAGTGATGATGCACTAGTGAAGTTCAGAGTCCTCAGGGATACGGGTCAGGCGAAGAGTAAAGTCAGGACCCTGAGTTTTAGGGAAGTAAAATTCCAGCTGATCCAGAAGTTAGTCAACAGGACCCCCTGGGAAACTGCCCTCAGTAGGAAGGGAGCAGAACAGAGCTGGCAGATCTTTAACAATGCTTTCATAGAATCACAGAAACATTTTGGTTGGAAGAGATCTTTAAGATCTTCAAGTCCAACCATTAACCTGACACTGCCAACTTACCGCTAAACCACGTCCCTCAGCATCACATCTACACATATTTCAAATACCTCCAGGGATGGTGACTCAACCACTTCCCTGGGCAGCCTGTTCCAATCTTTAATAACCCTTTCGGTGAAGAAATTTTTCCTAATATCTAATCCAAACCTCCCCTGGTGCAACTTGAGGCCATTTCCTCTTGTTCTGTCACTTGCTACTTGGAAGAAGAGACCGACCCCCACTTCTCTACAGCCTCCTTTCAGGTAGTTGTAGAGAGTGATAAGGTCCCCCCTCAGCCTCCTTTTCTCCAGCCTAAACAACCCCACTTCCCTCAGCTGCTCCTCATAAGACCTCTCTAGATCCTTCACCAGCTTTGTTGCCCTTCTCTGAACACGCTCCAGAATCTCAACGTCTTTCTTGTAGTGAGGGCCCCAAAACTGAACACAGTATTCGAGATACCAGTACTGTACCAGTGTATCAGTGCCAAGTACAGTGAGACAATCACTTCCCTAGTCCAGCTGGCCATGCTATTTCTAATACAATCCAGGATGTTATTTGCCTTCTTGGCCACCTGGGCACGCTGCACAAGAGCTCTTGATCCCCAGGTGTACCAAATCAGGAAAGGAGGGCAAGAGACCTACATGGCTGAGTCGAGACCCACTGGTCAAACTAAAGAGCAAGAAAGAGATGCACAGGGAGTGGAAACAGGGACAGGTATCCTGGGAAGATTATAGGGACACTGCCTGCTTGTGTAGGGATGGGGTCAGAAAGGCCACGGCACAGCTGGAGCTGAACTTGGCAAGGGATGCAAAGAGCACTAAGAAACGTTGCTACAGGTATGTCAGCCAGAAAAGGAAGGTCAAAGAAAGCGTACCCCCACGATGGGAAAGACTGTCAAACTGGTAACAATGGATGAGGAGAAGACTGAGGTACTCAACAACATTTTTGCCTCAGTCCTCACTGGCAGCCTCTCTTTCCACACCTCTCAAGTGTATGGAATGCAAGGCAGGGACTCGGGGAGCAAAGTCCCTCCCACTGTAAGAGAAGAACAGGTTCATGATCACCTGAGGAACCTGAACGGAGAGAAGTCTATGGGACCTAATGAGGTGAATCCCAGAGTCCTGAAAGAATTGGCTGGGTAGTTGCCAAGCCACTCTCCATCATGTTTGAAAAGTCATGGCAGTCAGGTGAAGTCTCTGGTGACTGGAAATAGGGAAACATCACACCCATTTTTAAAAAGAGTAGAAAGGAGGACCCTGGGAACTACCGACCTGTCAGCTCTGTGCCTGGGAAGATCATGGAACAGATTCTCCTAGAAGCTATAAGGCACACGGAGGACAGGGAGGTGATTTGAGACAGCCAGCATGGCTTCGCCAAGGGCAAGTCCTGCCTGACCAACATAGTGGCCTTCTATGATGGAGTGACTACATCAGTGGACAAGGGAAGAGCAATGGACATAGTCTATCTAGACTTCTGTAAGGCCTTTGACACGGTCCCCCACAACCTTCTTTGTAAATTAGAGAGGTATGGATTTGACTGGGGGACTGTTTGGTGGATGAGGAATTGGCTGGATGGTCGCATCCAGAGAGTAGTAGCCAACAGCTCAATGTCCAGATGGAGATCAATGACAAGTGGTGCCCCTCAGGGGTCTGCATTGGGATCAGTACTGTTCAATATCTTCATCAATGACATAGTGGTATTGAATGCACCCTCAGCAAATTTGCAGATGACACGAAGGTGAGTGGTACAGTTGACACACCTGAGGGATGCAATGCCATCCAGAGGGACCTGGACAAGTTGAAGAATTGGCCCCATGTGAACCTCATGAGGTTCAACAAGGCCAAGTGCAAGGTCCTGCACCTGGGTCAGTGCAACCCCTCATATCAATACAGGCTGAGGGATAAAGGGATTGAGAGCAGCCCTGCCAAGAAGGACTCGGGTGGACTGGTGGATGAAAAACCGGACATGAGACGACAGCGTCCACTTGCAGCCCAGAAAGTCAACTGTATCCTGAGCTGCATTAAAAGAAGCATGGCCAGCAGGTCGAGGGAGGTGATTCTCCCCCTCTACTCCGCTCTTGTGAGACCCCACCTGGAGCACTGCATCCAGCTCTGGAGCCCTCAGCACAGGAAAGGTATGGACCTGTTGGAGAGGGTCCAGTGGAGGGCCACAAAAATGATCAGAGGGATGCAGCATCTCTCCTGTGAAGTAAGACTGAGAAAGTTGGGGTAGTTCAGTCTGGAGAAGAGAAGGCTCCAGGGAGACCTTATTGCCTTCTTTCAGTTCTTAAACAGGGCCTGTGAGGAAGATGGGGACAAACTTTTTGGCAGGGCCTGTTGTGGTAGGACAAAGGGTAATGGCTTCAAACTGGAAGAGGGTAGATTTAGACCAGACATAAGGAAGAAATTTTCTTACAATAAGGGTGCTGAAACACTGGCACAAGTTGCCCAGAGAGGTGGTAGATGACCCATCCCTAGAAACACTGAAGGTCAAATCGGACGGGGCTGTAAGCAACCTGATCTAGTTGAAGATGTCCCTGCTTATTGCAGGGGGGTTGCACTAGATGACCTTTAAAGTTCCCTTCCGACCCAAATTATTCTATGATTCTGCTCACAGGGGCATGAAAATTATAATCTCGGAGGACTTTCCACGTCAGTCATTGCACCACAACAGAGCCTTAGTTTTTGTCTGACTGAAGACTCTCAAAGAATCCTTTCATGGCCATTTTTTTTCCTGATAAATGGTCAATATTTTCAGAAGTGCCCCCTCAAGAACAAAGCAGAATGAGCTCTTTGAGCATCTGCTCTACCCAAGTGGCTCTCACCCTGCCAAACCTGTGTGCTTGCAGCTGCCCAGCACCAGGTCTTCCATCCTCCCACTTCTGGCTTCAGCATCTGCCAATTTTTTCTCTAACTTGAGTTTGTAAAATTAATCTATTTAAAGATATTTTATTCTCTTTTTATTAATTAAACTCCAAAAGAGAGGTTTTATTTTTAGCATAGACCATTGGCCCCTTGAGGTTACATTAAGACACCTGGGGGAGGCTTGATTTGGAAACAATAGGGATGGAGAGATAGGAAAAAGACATTGCTTAGGTCCATCCTCCTGCCAAGCCTACTATTTCATGAAACCACATGCTCCGTAATGAACCAGCCACTTCCATTTACTCTTTCTGGTTTTGCTTTCTTGCACCTTTGTTGCAAAGGTTTTTGCCCCTTGTGTTTATGAGATGACCAAAGTTACTCAGAGTTGCACTGCTATGAACAATAAATGAATAAATATTTTCATTTCAAAGCAGTTTCTATTGGCCTCAGTTCAGTGAAAAAAAAATCCAATAAAATAACTTCTGCTTTACAAAGATCTATAAAATTCTTACAAAGGCAATTATGAAAAGTTATAAATAAATCTTTAGGATAAATGCAGAAAATTCTCTGATAATTAAAAACAAATTCCCCAAAGATTAAGCAAATTAAGAAAGTGTAGTCTGTTCAAGATCTGTCTTTAAAAGATTGTTATTTTGATCAGGTATGGAACTGATTCTTACAAACAGAATGATTGTGCTTATTCTTTTGGCTTTCTAGAAATAGAACCTTTCAAATTATATTTATTCACTCAGGCAAAACAAAATGGAGACCTATGTCCTGTATTCCTGTCTGGTTCATATGTACATGATGGTGTCTACCTTGACTTAAGCAAGGCGTTTGACACGGTCTCCCACAGCATCCTCATAGGGAAGCTTAGGAAGTGTGGGTTAGATGAATGGACGGTGGGGTGGATAGAAAACTGGTTGAAAAATAGAGCTCAGAGGGTTGTGATTAGGGGCACAGAGTCTAGTTGGAGACCAGTGACGAGTGGTGTTCCCCAGGGGTCAGTACTGGGTCCAGTCCTGTTCAATATATTCATCAATGACCTGGATGAGGGGATAGAGTGCACCCTCAGCAAGTTTGCTGATGACACCAAGCTGGGTGGGGTGGCTGACACACCGGAAGGCTGTGCCACCATACAGAGAGACCTGGACAGGTTGGAGATCTGGGCAGAGAGAAACCTTATGAAGTTCAACAAGGGCAAGTGTAGGGTCCTGCACCTGGGGAGGAACAACCCCATGCACCAGTACAGGTTGGGTGCTGACCTGCTGGAGAGCAGCTCTGTGGAAAGAGACCTGGGAGTCCTGGTGGACAACAGGATGACCATGAGTCAGCAATGTGCCCTTGTGGCCAAGAAGGCCAATGGCATCCTCGGGTGCATCAAGAAGAGCGTGGCCAGCAGGTCAAGGGAGGTCATCCTCCCCCTCTACTCTGCCTTGGTGAGGCCACACCTGGAGTACTGTGTCCAGTTCTGGGCTCCCCAGTTCAAGAGGGACAGGGAACTGCTGGAAAGGGTGCAGCAGAGGGCTACAAAGATGATTGGGGGACTGGAACACCTCTCTTATGAGGAAAGGCTGAGGGATTTGGGTCTCTTCAGTCTGGGAAAAAGACGTCTGAGGGGTGACCTTATCAACACTTATAAATACTTAAAGGGTGGGTGTCAGGAGGATGGGGCCAGGCTCTTTTCAGTGGTGCCCGGGGACAGGACAAGAGGTAATGGGCACAAACTTGAACATAGGAAGTTCCACCTAAACATGAGGAGGAACTTCTTTACCCTGAGGGTGGCAGAGCACTGGAACAGGCTGCCCAGAGAGGTGGTGGAGTCTCCAACTCTGGAGACATTCAAAACCCACCTGGATGTGTTCCTGTGTAACCTGCTCTAGGTGACCCTGCTCTGGCAGGGGGGTTGGACTGGATGATCTCCAGAGGTCCCTTCCAACCCTATGATTCTATGATTCTATGATTCTATGATTCTATGATATATATATGTGTCTGGGTACAATACACTTGTGTTTTTACTAATTATATTTACAATTAATAAAATTCAGATTATGTTTTTCAAATAATTTACTTTCACTCTTTATA
Source organism: Chroicocephalus ridibundus (assembly GCF_963924245.1). Classification (NCBI taxonomy): domain Eukaryota; kingdom Metazoa; phylum Chordata; class Aves; order Charadriiformes; family Laridae; genus Chroicocephalus; species Chroicocephalus ridibundus. The sequence continues at coordinate 29,535,117 of NC_086284.1, forward strand.
TTGGGGTAGTGTAAATAATTTGTAACAAGGAACTTATCTGTTGAATATTCATTCTATTCAGGAGTTCCCTGTGAACAAAGCCTAATTCTTCCCGGTGTAATTGCCATTCATAATTATTTGCTCAATAATTCATGCAAATAATTTGCAGCCATAATTCATTCTTAAGCAGGTTCACTGAACCCATTTGAATTCTGAGCTATGATAGTTGGGAGCACCATCATTCTGTATGTTTCTATCCTTGACGGCAGAGGCAATTGAATCAAGCTTTTCATTCAGCATAATTGCTCTTCTAAATTGGGATGGATTTGCGTGTGTGATTTAGTACTTTTCAGTGATGGAAGCAAATTGACTGCAACTCTTTTAATCAGGTGTCTGGTTCAACCTGAAACTTTTGATGACTAAATTCTTGAATTCTATAATCGGTCTGAAACAAGTTGTGCCGTTAACCATCCTGAATGTAAACTCTTTGCTGAAAGATTGCTAAAAGGCAAACCAATGTTTTAAAAATCAAAGCAATGTTTGGAAGGGTTGTTTTAGTGTGCTGTTGATAACAGCTAGGTTAAAATGTTCTAATTAGCTTAAGAATATGTACCAGTGTATTACGCGGAAAAATCACAGGGAAAAAAACCACCTCTGTTGAAACATTGTAAATTGGATAGCCTCTGAACGAAATCCTCCTCTTTGTGTGTATGTGTGCATGAGAGAGAGAGAAAGATCATTCCTCTGTTGTTTTCAATCTCACGGATTTCAGTGACTAAAACTGCCTGAATTGGACAGAGGAAAAGGGAAATCTTTAATTAATTTCTACTTGAGACAACAATTCAGGTACATTCACTCAGTTAACAGAGGGGAGTTTTATTTTTGTTCAAGTTTTCTTGATTTTGTTAAATTTTTTTTCTTAGTGCTTTCTATTTGCCAATCTTCAAGTTCTTACTAATACCATTACTGCAAAGCTCTCCTAATTTATTGGCAGATAGGACAATAAATAAGCTACTTTAACTATGACATTGTTCAGCTGAGATTTGGCCAAGTTAAAAATGGTGTAACATGGAGAAGTGAGTCCCACTGGAGAGGTGCAACCGCTTCTCACAGTAGGAGTGCTGCTATAAACATCTGAACATATAAACACATTGGGATGATCGAGAACCTACTGCTGCAGAAGCAGAGCCTTAAATGGTGGATGCTAAAATGCCTGATTTGCAACAAGTACCTGCCTGCTTTCAAAAGGCAAAGTAACTTTTTAGTTTTTGCAATATAACACAAGAGGCAAAAACTCTGGCAAGCGGTAGCTCACTGTTATTAGGCTATGTTGAGCAATTTGGGAGCCAAATTGGCTCTTCAGAGGCTGGGACCACTTTGAAACTGCAGAAGCCCCCTTCTTAGAGAACACGGACTGAAACGCAGGGAGAAGACCTGCATCTGCACTGCTCCCAAAGGGGAACAGGGGTACTAAAACCCTCACCTGCCAGCTTACTGTAGTCCTGCCTTAGTCACCTCTTAGGCAGGGTGATGGGACAGAACCTCTCCTGGGGCCATGCACTGGGGGGTTGCCAGGTCCAGGGGCTGCTCAGGCTCTTTGGACACCCGGCAGTGCCTGGGGCTGGTGCTACCTTGGGCTAGGGGGTTGCCACTGCTGTTGCTTCTCTGCTCCTTTGCATTTGCAGCAGTCAGCCCTTAATCACAGCACCTAACATGATCCCACCGATCCATTACTGATGTGCTAAAGGTGGTAACTGGCAGTAAAACTGACAGTCACATCCCTGTTTATTACATTTCCATGTCCCAGTTTATATCCTTTTTTCAATAAACCTTTTAAAACTGACATTTACAGTAAATAAGCTTAATGTGACTTTGCTCATCAATAGCTGCCTGAGTGCCACTGAGGATAGAGTTTTCCCACAATGATAGGGCAAAGTTGATGGAATTTAAGTTCACAATTAGCAATTATTTTCTTATTCTGGTTCTTTGATTATTATTTTTTATCTTGTTAATAACATAAAGACTTGCTCAGTGGATACTTGCTATAGGAATGATCATAGAGAAAAGGTTTAGACCTTTAAAACCAGAGACAAGCAAGGACCACAATCAGAGAAGAATATGTGTAGCAGATATCTACAGCAGATAATTCTCATTTTACTGAAAGCTTCTGCCTGGAATTTTCAGGATTAAAGATTCCATCTGTGGTCTTTATGCTACTCAGTGGAGATGGACCATGAACACCTATATTTTGTCTAACATTGAAAACCTGTTGTCCAGGGTTTGATTCCCAGGCTTTCGGGGAGCCCACTCACAGCTTCCTGGTGGCAACTACATATGTGGCTCTGGGATCAAACTGGGCACCTGGAATTTCTATTAATTTCCTTAGCTATTTTCCTGCAAAATATATACTCCTGATCAATGCTGTGTTGTCACACCCTGGTCTTCCTGACCAGTCCACTATTAGGACTTCTGTTTCTGGCTGACCCGATGCAATGAAGTCCTGACCCAAAGAGCTTATCAAGCAGCATAAAAAGGAGTCTGCTCAACAGCATCAGATACCCTGATCGAGCCTTTCCTGTAGATTTCTGTTTGCTCTTCTGACAGCAGCATCTTTAATTGATGGCTGGAATGGCCTTTCATGTTGTCATTCAAAGAACATTTCCAGGAAAAGCAAATATGATGTCAGGGAAAACACCAATACTTTTTGTTTAAGGACTTTCAGCTTATAAACTAGAGTCCTGTTTTAAAATGAACTCAGCGTCCTCTGACTGTTGCAGTGCAAATTTTCAGAGGAGTTCAGTTTGTTGGAAAACACCAAGTGTAAGCGTGAGGTCTCAGGATTCACTATTCTGGTGGATTGCTCTGGTGGAGTCATGTCCCCACTTGATTTGCCTGATTTCAGTAAATCTTTAATTTGCTATTATGTATGTGTGGCAGACGACCAGCTTTAAAGAATGCAGGAGGGAAAGTCCTGACAAGTTGGGTGGGAGTGTTGATCTGCCTGAGGACAGGCTCTATAGAGGGAACTGGACAGGCTGGATCAATGGGCCAAGGCCAATGGTTCAACAGGGCCAAGTGCTGGATCCTGCATGTGGGTCACAACAACCCCATGCCACACTACAGGCTTGGGGAAGAGTGGCTAGAGGGCTGCCTGGCAGAAAAGGACCTGGGGATATGAGCCAGCAGTGTGCTCAGTTGGCCAAGAAGGCCAACAGTATCCTAGCTTGCATCAGAAATAGTGTGGCCAGCAGGACTAGGGAAGTGATTGTACCTCTGTACTTAGCACTGGTGAAGCCCCACCTCAAATACTGTGTTCAGTTTTTGGCCCCTCACTACAAAAAAAGACATTGAGGTGCTGGAGCATGTTCAGAGAAGGGCAACAAAGCTGATGAAGGGTCTAGAGCATAAGTCTTATGAGGAGCAGCTGAGGGAAGTGGGGTTTTTAGGCTGGCGAAAAGGAGGCTGAGGGGAGACCCTATCACTCTCTACAGCTACCTGAAAGGAGGTTGTAGAGAGGTGAGTGTCAGCCTCTTCTCCCAAGTAGCAGGCAATAGGACAAGAGAAAAAGGCCTCAGGTTGTGCCAGGGGAGGTTTAGATTGGGTGTTAGGAAAAATTTCTTCACCGAAAGGGTTATCAAAGATTGGAACAGGCTGCCCAGGGAAGTGGTTGAGTCACCATCCCTGGAGGTATTTAAAAGATGTGTAGATGTAGCATTTAAGGACACGGTTTAGTGATGGACTTGGCAGTGTTAGGTTGGTGGTTGGACTCAATGATCTTAAAGGTCCCTTCCAACCTAGATGATCCTATGATTCTATGAAATCCTCCCTGATGTCCTGCAAAGATGCTGAGAAAAGATTTCATGCCTTGTCCACTGATGGGGGCTCCATGTGCTTGCTGACCACCAGCCACCTGATTTGCTCTCTTTTTGGAAGCAGACAGAGCCTTCTGGACTGGCTCTGGCTACACAAGCCCCGGCTGTGGTAGTTGCCTCTCCTGTGGATCCATGGGGAAGCAAACCAGAAGCCAGGTTAGCAGAGGTGGTCACTTGCTTAATGTGGTAAATGAAACACAGAACTTTTTAAAGGTATTTAAGTATCTAATTCTGCTGAAAGACTGAAAACTATTTTTAGAGGTTCACAGGACTCAGGCCTGGGCATCGGGTTATTTGCAGCTGTGTACCTGTGCTATGATGATTGGGTTGTTTCTAATCACAAAGTACGAAGTGATCCCTAAGCCAAGGCAAACGTCCGCCATCAGGCTCCCAGGCACCCTGAGAATCCCACCAGCGCCCACTTGAAGTGTATCAGCATTTTGTACAGTCTATCTGATGGGCAATATCTGACAGAATAACCTTGAGCCATCTCTGCTGGGGATGGATTTCAATGTGCCATCTCCAGACGGTCTCACAGATTTCACTATCTGTTCTGGCCATTTGCTTCCTCCTCTCTGTTGTTAAGACACAGATTGAAATTCATATTTTCTGGCCGTGTATTGAAACAGAGGGAACTTTTTCATTGAACCCAGGATTGGAAATTTTATTATAATCACTGAGATGCTAAAAAGTCAGATTTTCAAGTCCAGGAGACTTATAAGGTTTTAAGAGACTTTCACTGAGTCTTCATGCTCCTGGAGAAAAGCTTTTAAAATCAGCCAGAGATGGGTAATTTCTGTGTATATATGTGTATATTTATGCACATATATATGTGTGGTTTTGAGTTCTGCCCACGTCTTCAGTTATTCTGTGGAATGGTGGGTATAATCCAGCTCGGTCTTCTCTTGCAGCGGTTCCTATCAAACAGAATACAGAATAGCTATGGCCTTAAGCTACTGTCTGTAAGAACACTTGCCAACCTAGTACAGGACCTGAAGCAAAATCTGTGTCTGATGGATTTCTGACTGTGCTCTGAAGTCTTTCTTTATCTCTTGTTCCCCACTTCTTAGGAGTTACAGACTCACAATCCTTGGTCTCTAATTGATGATACTTCACCTTCCTTCTCCCCACTGCTCTTTGTTCTTTCTAGCCAGCCGAGCTGTCAATCTGCAAAGAGGAAATAAAGTCATAAACATTGGAGTTGACAAATGCCAGGCGATTCTTGCTGCTCATAAATCAAAATGTGTTTTTCTTATTAAGAGACTTTTTGGATATTGCTTAAATGCTTCTGAAAAATATATTGCTGCTGATACTGAATTCTTTGATAAAGAGAAGGTTACTCAGCTGAGTGCACTGCTGATCTGGATCACTGGCTCACAGGATCTGTTGAAGCGTTGTTCTTCACTTCTCCTGAAACTCTGCTTTCTAATTTTCTGCATTAATAATCCTCTGAGTATCCCGATATACATCCCTAAATACTTCGCAGAGAAACAGTCACTCACTGGGAACTGTTTTTCCTTTTTCGTCAGCATCTAGGGGACACTAAACCTGAAATGAATGAATAGTTGCTACCAAAAAGCAAAAGACTATATGCTACTCAATATCTTTATTTCATCCTTTACGTTGTCCCCCAAGTGAACATCTGGGCATCTTTCTGAGTCACATGCAGCTGTCTGTGGGAGGCCTAAAAATACAACATAAAATACCTCACTCACAACAGATCCTTCAACTATGCTTGCTTGGTTTCTCATTCACTTTCCTTTCAGAAAAAAATACGACATCTTTGAACTGAAATCTTAGTTTCTCATATCTGTATTCCATAAAAGCTGAATATCTTATGTGAAATGATGGAAAGAACCAGGGCACTAAATTATTCAGATGCTCGCTGAGAAGATGTGGGACTTATCATAATGAAGGTTAAATCCCTGCCCAGGTTGCTACTTGCTGAAAATGGCTTCTGCCTTCTTCAGTAGCTGAGGTTAGGTGTGTTGATACTCTCACTGTAGAGCCTTTGTCATCAGTCCTCTATCATATGACATGTCTATGCTGTGCAACATATAGAGAGTCTTGTGATACCTGCTGCAGCCTGAAATGAAACCGTCTGGGTATTAGTAAGCTCTTGAGCACAGAAATGGGGTCTTCCCAGAGAGACTGGAAGTCTGGATTCACAAAGTTCCTTGGTTTGTCATGGGAGGAAAATGGTTGGTGCCATTTACTAGTACCTCTTCCAGCTTGTGAGTTTATCTGGAGAAAGCTCTTATTTGTTTGATGTAGCCCCACTGAAAGCAGAATCATTCCTGCTGTTTTCAAATGCAGAGTCTTGTGGAAACCATGGCCAGTGGGTGGACCTGGCAGGATAGCTCCTTTGGAGGGTTTCGAGGACTTATGATCTGCGTCTATGTTACTAAGTAGAAGAGAACCAGGGAGGAGAACCACAAGAACCTTGTGGTCTTGATGCCAAGGGGCATCAACTGTCTCTTGCCCACACAGCCTAGAGCTCACCATGGAGCAGAGCGGAGTTGGCTGCAATTACACTACCTTGCATTTGACTTTGAGGATTTTCTAGGTCCCATGTAATGCCCTGTGGCTTTAATACATGAATATATTATTTTGTACATTTTTTCCAGTTTTGATTACCTTATATTGTTGTTGCAGATCACTAAAATACTGTTTCTATAGACTGAAACTGAGGACAGGTGCTGCGTGCCTTGGAAGGGGCAGAAGGACATGTGGGAGTGCTTGAGTGTGCATAGGTAGTTTGGACAGCATTAGAAGACCGTGTGGGGCATATGGAGACACAACTGGTGCAGCCTCATCCATAATGTCTTTGCAGAGCTGTTCCTGGTGTGAAATATACCCCTAATTTTGCCCAGGAGAGAACTGGGTGAAATGACCCAAAGCTCAGCAGGAAATGAACTATTAATTAAGCAGAGTGGCCGACCGAGGTGAACTGTTCAAGCCTGGTTCCTGGTTTGTTCTCATTAGTAATGTTAGTGTAATTACTGTCTCTCTAGATTTTCAGGTCTCCTGTGAGTTCCTGGTGATCTGAAGATTTTATGGATGTATCTGTAGCTTATCCTGTGGGGAGGCAGCCACCATCACTCAGGGAACAACAGCAGGATATTTCCTTCTGCCCTCTTCTCTCTGTGAGATCTATGTCAGGAGGTCCATGACTCAGTGACCACGCAGGGGCCTTTTGGCTCCCAGGTGTCTTTTTCCCTTGGTATCTAAGAGTATGTTGTGGTTTTGGCCAAATTGGCCAATGGCCGGTGACAGATTCTCCCCCCCAGCACGGAGAGGAGGAGGAGCGATAAAGAGATTTATGAGTTCAGAAGAAACTAAACTACTTTAATGAAATATTAAGAATAAAATAAAAAGGAAAATAATGAAATAGATACAGTATATACAAAACCGTATTAAGCTCCCAGGATGACGTCACCGTCAGGCACTGGGGAAGTCCCAGGCTGGACTCAGCGACGGGTGAGAACTCCAGAGCTGGAGTCAGGAACACATGGACCGGGATCAAAGGCAGATGAACAGACAGGGTCCTCCTCAGATGTCAGCCATTGAAGGAAGCGAGTTGACCCTTTGATCCCTCAGCTTTTATACTGAGCATGGGGCAGATGGGATGGAATACCCTGTTGGTCAATTTTTGGTCACCTGTCCTGTCCGCTCCTCCCCGCAGGTGGGACCCCTCTACGCTTTTCCGCTTACAACCATCCGATGGGACAAATAACGAAATTAGCTGACCTTGGTTGTTATAGCAATAAGTATAAGCAAGTGCCTCTCTGCATGCCATTCCTTGGCACAAACTGTCTTACCACTCTGAACGAACCGTTTTAGACACAACAGGCTGTTAATTTCAGAGAGTTAGAAGAGGCCTAGCTGAGAAATACATTTACTGAACAGCAAGTTGGTTCTGTTTTACCTCAAACCAGGACAGAGTATTAGCTGCTCAATGACATAGTATGTGATGTCTCACAACACAACAGCTTCTTCCAGTTGCAGAAACAACCCTTTAGTGGTCCAGCCCGTCATGGGAAAGATCAGCCTGCTTCCATGTATTTGATGAGAAAAGGAAGTCAGGATTTGTTTCAGCTCTGCCTTACTTACTTTGCCATTAGGAGAGCTGAAGCCTTCAGACATAGCTGCCTAAAGCATGCCTAAAACCCATTCCAAGACACCAAAATAAAAGGTGCCAGATTTGCAGATGTTCTGAGCATGGGAATCAGAAGAATCTGTACATCAGACACAGTCTTGAAAATAAGGCCATTCTTATAACCCTGCTCTAGGCTTGTAATGTTCAGAAAATCAAGCTGCAAACGTCAAGCTTCTTTCTGCATTTCATTTTGCCGTAATACTTAGCAATACTGATGTGTCTTTGTGCTGATTCAGAATCCAAATTAAAAGAGTGGGGTGCCTGAGAGATGCTGTGATCACTAACGGCTGCTTACCCATTTGCATGGAAAGGCCTTTAAGGCTTCCCTAGGACAACTTTTCAAGTGCTTACATCTTATGATCTACAATAATCTCCTATAAATGCAACTTTCTCAATTTATAGATGCTCTAAGATGTCAGATGTTTCTCTTTTGTGAGGGGACATATGTGAATCCTTCTTCATCGTGGCAGTCTCCTACTTCCAGTGAGTGCTGCAAAGCCAAAAGCATTTAAAAGCACCTCAGATAGCTACATTTCTTTTAGCACCTTAACCCAATTAATGAACTTAAACTTATTTTCTCAACAGTCTATTTTAAAATTAAATACAGTGAAGGGAAGATAACAGGACATGTGGCTAAAATTTCACCTCTGCTTGTCTTGTGAGTTTCTCAGCCTTCCAATAAGTGCTGCCATTATGAGTAAAGCTAGCAGAACTGGGACGAAATTTGGAGGTGTTTTAATCAAACGACCCACTTCGGCCACAAGCTGTGAAGAACGAATCTAGTTTATTTAGCACAGCTCTTGTCACAGTTTTCTGACAAAGCTTTTGTTCTTAGTGCTCTATTATTATACCAGCATTCACCTTTTATTCACCTTTTATTTGGTTCCAAAGGTAAGTTTAAGTAGTTGCTATGGCACATACTTTTTAAAGGGCTTCTTTCATAGCTTCTCTTAAGGGAGAGAAAGATTGTTTTAAGGGCAAAAGCTGTGAGATGAGAATGTCAGTTTTAACCCACACAAATATTTGGGTATTTTGCATTCAGTTGATTGGAGCAATAGTTACTGTAGCCCATGAAGAGAACTGGAAACTGGGAAGCTGGAGACCTCAGCTCTTCGGGGCTCCTGCGATTGTAGTACACATATCGATTCTAGGCTAATTCCTCTCAGCAGGAATTTAAAGAAAATGCAAACACCATTTCCAAACAACACAGATTTAAGGTGGAACAGAATTCTGGAGGAAAAAAAAATAATTCTTTAATTGTCGTCGATGAGTATGCCAAGAGAACTTGTAACAGAATTTAATAAAGGTAAGGGAATAAAGCTGTGAGTAAATATCTTGAAGAGCTTTTTTTAAGTCATATTTGTAGGGGTGAGTCATTATCCTTAAATTTACCTTAAACCTGAGCTTCAGAAGTTTTATTATTAATCAATTTACTACAGCATTTTTTGCAGAAGAATTATTTTTATAAAAATCTCAGCTCAAACTGCAACAGACAACAGACAGCCTCATGACAAGTCTACATCTTGCAGGTAAAACTCTTCTAGCAAAACGTCAGGTTTTGTAAACTCCTCCAGAATACGTTAGGAAAACAAAGACTCAGTCTGTTATTCCACCAATTCTCAGCTGGGATACAAGTCAGAATTACTAGAGGCGCTACCGGAGTAAGGAAGAACTGTGTGTACCCTCCATGCAATCTTAACATAGCGGGCGCGATTCTACTTTGGTCAATGTGATGCTTTGTGCTGTCTTACTGCTGATAATGTAAATTGGTGCTATCTCACAATCTCCATTTTTAAACCTTTTGTTAGTAGTCATTTGCTGAGTATCAGTTGAAAGACAGCCAAGGTTTCTAAACTCAAATATCTATTGTTCCCTTACCAGGTCAATATTAAATGACTTGCTGAATAATTCAAGTTTGAAAGGTTTTGAGTGCTCCTGAAGGCAAGAGAAACAGTAGATGCTCAGATACTTGCGATGCAGACTGCCTGTTCAGGGATCTAACTTCTGGTATGCATTTTTTAAGATCATTGGCTTATACAATCAATGCTTTGCAAAGTCGCAGGAGAGGTCTGCCTCTTATCAGGAAGTCAGAGAGGGTTGATGTGAAAATATGACAGTATTTGAAGAACTTCTTAAGTAGTCTCTGCTTTTGTCTGCAGGGGAAGGGAGAGGGAGTGGAACAGTCTCCTTTCACATCACTACGGTGTAAATCTGCCTAACCCTGATCTTTTGTTACAGCTGCAGTGGTAAGGAAAAGCTTGCACTTGCAAGGTGGTTTCACCTGGACATAGTCTTACGAACTTAACGTTTCTGCAAGTGTTCCATTTAATGCAGTAGCTGCTGTCCCACAGAGCTGTGTACCAGGTGCTTCAGAGACCGGTGCCACAGCTGGGACTTCTTCTACCCCACCGGTAGCTTCTCCCCAGTTCCTGTCAACCAGTAACTGGATTATAGGAAATACGAATGAGGTTCATTTTGGGGAAGACTGTCTATTTATAACTACAGATTTCTTACAATACACATAGATGAGACCTTGGCCTCTCTCATCTCTTGTTTCAATGAATTCCACACATTCCACATACATGAATTCCATGAATACATTCCACGAATTCCACATACAATGTGCTAAAGAGAAAATACCAAAAATCCAGTTGCGTTTTCTTGGGAAGTCCTTCAAAGACCTTCTTTTAGCTCCTCAGGCATCCTCTGAGAAATGCATGCTCATGTCAAAGGTCATGTCTTTTGGACTGTCTGTTGGGAGCGAAACCTGATATGAACAGGAGTTTACCTAAAAAAAACCCAAAACAAAATAAAACAAAGCATACCAACAAACAAACAAACAAACCCCAGCAAAACCAAAGCTCCCATGGTATATGCATTTGAAACCAAACTGCAAAGCTGAATCCTGCAAACTGTGTGAGACAGACTTGAATGCAAACGCTAATCCTAATTTGGCACCTGGGTTGGAGGGACCAAATCAGAAATATGGATCCATGCTTGTCAAGCAAAGAGGTGACTGGTGAAAGCAAATGGGAGTGATGGACCTTGTAAGGGGAGGGTTTGCCAGCTGACGAGAGGTGACAGGCAAACAGGAGGTCTCAGCCCAGAACCTATCTCTGCTCCAGAATTTATGGGTCCTTTAAACTAAATTTCAAGTGTTCAGTCATTTTGAGGTTCAAGCTTTGAAGCTGTTGATATGGGGCTTCATTTTTCAAAGGTCTGCTCCTAAGCAAATGTGAAACCACCCTTGCAGTGCCAGCAGTGTGCCGAATGCCTGGCTACTGCGGTGTTCCCTGCTGATGGGGCTACATGCAGCATTGACACCAGTGCTTCTATTTCTGGTCTGCAGGATTTCCCATAGTGACAGTGAAACCAGGGATGTTGCCACTGAAATTTCTTGTGATTTTCATCAGCTAATTTTAGTAAAAAGAGGGTTTGATACACTCTTACGGAGAAATACTAAGAAACAGATTTTATTTTTTTTCCCACTCTTACGCTTCTTTTTTTCCCCACCCATTTTTCTACTGCTGAATCTTTTCTTTCTCTACACGGGGTCAGTGATCATCAACTATGTCTTTGTAATGCGTGCAAGTTTTGGAAACTTTGCACCAGCAGACTGCAAGCACTTCGCGTTTCTCTTGTGTACCCTACGGAAAGAAAGAGGGTCAAATTATTACACTGGACTGCTTTATTGCACTGGTGTGGAAGAGTGTTGTTTTGTTTTCCGTGAGCTGGTCTGGCTTTGTGTGGCTGGGACAAGGACAAGAACAGTTCTTTGTCCGCAGTATGTGTAGGTTACATAATCTTCAGAGCAGAAGGGAAAGTACAAACAAGTCTGTCTGTTACGGTCACTGCAGAGGATGGGAACGGGCCACCAGTTCTGGGCTCCAGCAAATGTGGGAGGCTCCAGTATGGTGTTGAGAGTTGGAAGGATGATTGATAACAGTTTGGGGAAAAAAAGTAGTTATTGAAAATCAAACGAATGAAGCTCTCATTAAAAAGGACAGGTGAATTTTGTAATTTAAAAAAAACATACTGATGAGTTGGGAAGCACTTCTGGCCAAAATAATGAGAAATTATTCTAATTTTTTGATGGATCCTTATGATATAGCTGCTGTCTCATAAAATAATCATCAGCAACACGGTCCCCACTCCAGAGCATTTACTGTCTAGAAGATGGATGTGCAAAAGAAGTCATCACCGAAGAAGCTTTCTTTTTCTCGTTCAGTTTAGTGGTTGTATAATTCATTTCCTTTCTTGACATTATGAAAGAAGCAGTTCTTTTGGAAGGTTATGAAAGATTAAAGGTCATCAGCTGAAGACAAAGAGATCTTTTATCCCTATGCATATACTACAGACCGACAGCTAGCAGAGAGAGAACTGTCAGGGAGATACACACCTTTTTGCTGAGTCAGTGCTTTGGGGTTTTTTTGTTCTCATGCATGAGCAGCTGCTGACAAGAAGGCAATGGGAGGAGGGACAGGGACAGGACTGAAAGTTTCATCATCTGTTAGGAAGACAAAGATATTAGAAAAGTAGTCACTTCTGGAGGAATGGGGTATTAGGAGGCTGATCCATATCTAGAGAGGCATTAGAGACATTTAATTTGGCTATAGAAGAGTAAATAGAAATGTAAAAGAAAAACAAAACAGTGTTAGATAATCTATAGGCAATGTTGTGACTAGTATACCAACCCTGAAGAGGACTAAATTCACTACGGTTTCATCCAGTCATATTTCAAGTACCCAGGAGAGTGTAGGAATTCATCAAATCCCGACTGAATACAGCAACATCAGAATTTACCTTCATACATTTGTTAGAAGTGTAGGAAAGTGAAAAAAAAGTCTAGTGGCAGAGCAGGAATCAAGGGAAATTGAAATGCTTTAGGATTATTATTAATTGTTTAATGAATGCTTTCCAGAGTCTGTAGCTACATTATAATATAGACCAGATAAGTGGTTCTCTGTGAATTTACGAATTTACTGCTTAGATATTGCTGGTTCGCTCTGAGCTCAAAGGGAAGATTGAAGTTGTGAATAAGACTTTGAAGGAAATACTCCCGGTGGACTTTTTCTTTTCAAATGCATAAGATTTCTTCCACTTGGGAATAACGTTTTCTGCTCACCTACTATACGGGGAAAGGACTTGGGTCAGGAAGATTCACAGCACGGAGAGAACAATCGGTGGACAGCACCCTAATTGCAAAGAGACTCAGTATTTTATTATTTGCAGGCATTATTGTTCACCATATTTGCTACATCCATCATTCTCTGAAAGGTACTAATAGTGACCTTGGTATTGCAATATCTGAGAGCCTCTCACACGCCTCCATTTAATTAGCCACAAAACTCCCTCCTGCAATTCAGGGAAATCACATTAGCTCTATTTCCAGCAGAGAACTGAAGCACAAAGAGCTTAAGCAACCTGTCAGAGATGACACAGGGAGTCTGTGGTGGAGCGGGAAGAGAGCAGCATCCAAGGCTTCAGCCACAGCTCCTGTCTCTCCTGTCTCCCTCCCCAGCTCCTTACTCTCACCACTCGCCCCTAAAGCCCCCTCGTGCAGCCAGAGCTAATGCACTGATGGGGATGCTGGATTGTTTTACAGAGGCACGTAGAATTACTGGAAGTGAGTTTATTGCTTTCTAATGGCTCATCCTTCACACTACTATTGCAGGTAATGCAAAATCTGAAATACAGCTTTAGCAGCGCACTCGGCTTACATCAATGGAGAAGCAAAACCAGAGCTCATCTCAACATAACCCCAAAGTTTCCTTGAATGTAAGTGCAAAAAAAAACCCCAGTCTGAACAGCTCTCAGTGACTCTTTTCCAGTCCATATTTTAAAACTTAGCTTTTGATTTTCTTGCTGCTGGACTGCTTAATAAGAAAGGTTAAATGCTATGATAGAAATTAGAGTTGCTATAATCTTTGAGTAGGCTATTCTGGGGTCTGTTGGTGAGATTTAATGGTGAAGGTTATGCAAAGGTCACTTTTTATGAATTGCAATCACTTTGTTGCTTCTTATCACTCGCTCTCTCTCTCCTCCATTTATCCTCAAATGCCACGGTTTAACCCCAGACAGCAACTAGGACCACGCGGCTGCTCGCTCACTCCCCCCAGCACCCAGCAGGGGAGGGAGAAGAGGGAGAAAGGGAGGGGAAAGCAAAAAAACTCCTGGGTTGAGATGAAGACAGTTTAATAGAACCGTAATGGAAGAGGAAAATAACTATAATAGTGACAATGGTAAAAGAACATACAAAATAAAGTGATACAACACAAGTCACTTTCATGACCCAATGATCAGTTGCCCAGCCCATCCCGAGCAGGGATAGCGAATCCCTGCCCCCCGGCCAACCCCCTTTTATATACTGAGCGTGATGTCTATGGTGTGGAATATTTCTTTGGCCAGCTTGTCCTGTCTATGCTCCCTTTCAGCTTCTATGGGAAGCTGAAACAGTCCTTGACTAGTATAAACATTACTTAGCAGCAACTAAAACAATGTATGTTATCAACAGTCTTCAACATTCTTTTCATACTAAATCCAAAACACAGCAACTACTAGAAAGAAAATTAACTCTACTCCAGCTGAAACCAGGACATAAAAAAACCCAAAAAACACATAAGGACAAGTAATTCTCTGCATAAACTAAGAACCCGAGTGCAGGATAAGCATACAGTCAGTCATTTACTTTTCTAATGTTGGTCTGTGGTTTTGCTCCTATTGCTGTTTGCGTTCACTGCTGACTGTGTCCTGCTGGTCCTGCATAAAATTTGTTGTTATCACAATAAATATATCATAGCCCAGATGACTATTATACTTGCTACACATCTAGCAAAAACATAGATGTTCCAGAGAAGGCCTTCCTCATCTGTTGACTGAGGACACTTGTGAACTGGGACAGATCTCCTGTGAGCCACTGAACAGAGAGTTGATAATATCTGGCCAACCAACACCTTCTGAGGCTCAGTGGAGGAAGTACGAAGCTTAGCTTTGGTCTCTTAGGATCTACAAAGCTAAGCTTGGGATCTACAAAGCTAAGCTTTTCTGCTGCAAGAGGGACGGTCTGGTTGTTGTCATGCCAAAGGCAGGACCTAAGGTCTGTGTTTTCCTTCTGTGTCTCTGAAATGGCTTGTCCCTCAGGTCTGCCAGGAGGGATTACAGAGACTACAGTTGTACCTGGACGCTTTCAGCAGACATGAAAACAGGACCTTCTTTTTCCTTTTCTTCACATTGACAGCTGCACCTTACACCAAAGGGTCAATAGCTACACAAGCACACTCCTCTGGGAGGGCATGAACACACTGAAAGGTGCAGAAAGACTTGAGCATGCCCTTCCCACACACATTTCCAAGTCATGAGACAGCTCTGGGGATTGAATAACCCTGTCACATAAACTGCAAAGAAGAGGTCCTGTCTGTATCTTTCTGTGAAGACAAGCCATGACTCTCTGTGACCTCGCTCATGATACATTAAACAAGCACTTCAATCACAGTCACTCTGCTGCTTCCAATTCAATTCATTGCTTGAGCATGGATTTTTCGGGACTAATTACATCTAATCATGTGTGACTTGAACACATGAGCAAACTAAGGGTTCAGCAGCAAGGCATGAGATGAATGAGAAATTGTTTGGCAAGGTGTTGTGGTTTAATTCCAGTAGGCAGCAAAGGACCGCACAGCTGCTCACTCACTCCCCCATGCTCGCCCACTCTCCCACCCAGTGGGATGCGGGAGTGAATTAGAAGCGTAAAAGTGCAAAAACTCATAGGTTGAAATAAAGACTGTTTAACAATTAAAAAACAAACAAACAAACAAAAACAAAGCAAAAAAACAAGGAGAGAAAAAAACAAAACCAAGAAAAACATGTGATAGAAAAAACCCCCAGTTGCTCACCATCAAACACCTGATGCCCAGCTAGTTCCCAAGCGATGGCAGCCCTGGCCAACCTCTCCCTTCTCCCCACTCCTGCCCGGTTTTATTGCTGAGCATGACGCCATATGTTGCAGGATGTCCCTTTGGTCAGTTGGGATCAGCTGTCCCAGCTGTGTCACCTCCCAGTGTTTTGTGCACCCCGAGCCTACTCGCCGGTGGGGCAGTGTGGGAAGCAGAAAAGGCCTCTGCGCTGTGTAAGCCAATAGCTAAAACATTGCTGTGTTATCGACACTGTTCCCGTCACAAATCCAAAACATAATACCTATGAAGGAAATCAACTCTATCCCAACTAAAACCAGTACCCAAGCATAAAAAGCTGTGAGCTTTGAGCTCTGAAGAGATAGATTGTAGCCAATCCCAAAGAGACTGAGTAAAGCACAGACTCCAGGAAAGAGGTAGAATGTGCAGGACCTGTTTTTAATTTAAAAGGTAGTTATGAGAGGGGAGATTCTCTTCATCTTTGTTTTCAGCCAAGGAGAGGACATGATGCAAGGGTCCATGTCATGAATCGCCTTGCTTCATGAGGAAGGGCAGCAAGGTAAAATGGGCTTTGAGAAAGCAAATTTCAATAGGCTCAGGCAACTGATGAGTAAGATCTCATGGGAGGCAAGCAAATTGGAAATGGAGTAGAGGGCTGTTTCTTTAAAGAAATGCCCTTAAGAGCAGGACTGCCAACAGTCCCAGAGAAGAAGAGGAATAAGAAGTTTAGTAAGAGGTTACCATGGCTAACTACTGATCTCTTCATTGAACCAAGCTCAAGGGGGCACATAGTAAGCGAAGTGAGAAAAGATTGAGAGTGCAACTCTAGAACATAAGCATGAAGGTGCAGGGAAATCAGGAAAAGAAAGGCACAAAGTCAGACACCTCTGGTCACAGCATGATTTCTTGTTAGCTTCTGTAGGAACACCAGTAATAAGGAGACAAACAGGAAATGTGTAATCCATTATCAGTAGAGAGGGAAAGCTATTAACTGATTATGTTTAATGCCTTTTGCTTGCATCTGTATTAAATGGTTTTTTGCTTCCCTTAGTAAAAAGGTTAACTGCAATCAATTGACTAATCATTTCATACCCGTGACAAAGGGGCAAGACGCCCCTCAGGGTGTATTGCAGCCACAGCAAGCACAGAGCTGTGGGAAGCTGCGGAAGATGTGAGCTCCTGGGAGGCTGGAAAGGCATGAATGGTGCTGAGCCTGTGTGAGAGGGCAGGGAAGAGACAGGCAATTCCCGGTCTTCAGGTCCCAGAAAGATCCTGCAACAAATCAGCTTTTTGGAAGCACTTAGAAGAAAGCCAGGTGTATCAACTCTCCTGGGTTTACGGGGATTACTTAGGAATAAATGTCCCCCTTCCCACTACAAAAAGACAGTTTGTTAGAATATGGGTTGGCTTGCTGTCGCTAGCTGAATATGGGGCAGGAATTGGATGGTTTTGAAGAAAAGGAAAGCGTGCAAACACCGTCCCTCAACAGGAAGATAGCCTGCAAACAAGGCAAGGAGTTGTCTGTTTCTCTTGGCTATGGAAAGGTTGGCTCTACATTTCTGTGACAGATTTTTTGTGCTGAAGAGACCAAATAAAATGGTTGGAGGAAGGGAGAAGATATAGCTTATGAGGAAAGATGAAATGAATTGGGGTTGTTTAGCCGGCAGAGGGAGGCTGATGTGCAGGTATGAGACGGAGAAGAGGTGACTGCCAGAAGGAAGAGAGGAAGCTTTTCTCTGCCAGGTGTGGGCTGGGTGGGAAGTCGTGGGCTTGCGCTGCTGCCGGGAAGCTGAGAGCTGCCAGGAGCCGTTCAGGCTGGGAGGACTCTTGCCCCCTGAGACACCTTTCAGCTCTGCCATCCTCTGACTAAGAGAACCTCATCCTCTGTGAGAACTGCAGTCCGAAGGACCTTGCAGTCAAACAGCCCTGTGGAAACAGTGTGGGTGGGTCTGGGTGGGCCGGTCGAGAAAAAAATCTCGTTTCATGAGCAGGGCTCTCTGATGCCATTGCAACCACCTGAGGATGGGCAGTGTTTAATGACTGCTGTGACAAGCTGAAGAGTTTTGCGGGTGTTTCTGGTACAGCTCCTCAGAAACTTTGGTGGGTACCAAAGTCATTAAGACAATGCAATGTCAGCAACCAGCCCTCCAGGGCAAGCCAAGGACCCCACTACCCTGCAGCTACCCCATGTGACAGAGGGGGCTGGAGCTGAGACCTTGCTGCACTTCCCGGAGCTTTGCAGCTCTTGCCCCAGTCACAGCAATGAGTCTGAGCAGCTCCCAAATAAAAAGACCACTTACATAAATCTCTGTAAAGACCTTGCGACTGCTTTTCTCGTTTGTCATAAATACAGTGGTGATGCAGGGACAGAAGGAGATGAGAAAGGCAAGGGACACTTGCAATTTGTGGGAGGTATCTACTCAGTCAAATCACCTGCTACACATGAGTCCACATGGAAACAGGCCCTTGTCCTGACGTGCTAGTGCCAGATTTTAGCTCTGATTACTGTGGTTCAACCTTGCCAAATCAGCTCAGCCAGTGGAGCCACATATTTAGCAGACAGAAGGATCGGTTCCCCACATGAAAGGCTGGATCTTTGCACTGCGGATGGACAGAGCAGCGACAGAATGAGACCCCTCATGTCAGCGTATAGAAACCATCAAGCTGCCATTCAAACGGCTGGAGTCTCTGAAAGGTTAAATTAAACTAAATGAGAAAGGCTGGTTGGGCAAGCAAAAGGTAGCTCTGAGGAGCTGTGGCTCAGTGAAAGTCTGCAGCAGCAGCTTACAGGATGAATCCAGCTCAGGAGATACACGTGAAGTAGCTCGACACTGAAGAGGTACCTCACTGTAATAAGCCAGGTGTAACATCCTAGGTCTGGTGTGGCCGGTTTCCAAAAATCCCATTTGCATTTTTCAGAGGATTCATTGGCTTCTGTATTGCCAGTTTAAGTAGATGTCCCTACCTTAGCAAGCTCAGAAAGGATTTTATTTATATAAACTGTGGTTTCATCATAGGTGTCTGTGAAGTTAAGACCAGAATGCAGAGCAGAGTATTTGCAAATCAGGCAAAATCCTTCTGTGTAGCCTTTGACACATGGCGGTAAGTTTCATTTTAGTATGCAAAGTTTGCCTTGGTCAAACTGCTGAGCTGAAAAAACCACATATGCCACCCTTAAAACCTGAAAGAAACATTGCCAATTTTACAAGTGGTTAAACTAAGCCTGGAGGACTCTGGATTTCTGAGGCAGGAACTAACCATCTCTAACAGGTCCTTCCCATCTCTGCCTTCTCTGAAGCTATGAGTCTATGAAGGCTGTGACTGACAGGCTCATTAACACTGAACAGCCTCAAACGCGCACCAAACAGCTCAGCGAGCTAATTAGAGGAACACTGGGATAAAGAGAGCATGACAATAAAATATTTCTGGCGTTAATTAGAGGAAGAAAAAAAGCAAGGCTGAGCTTCCCGAAAGAAATGTGAGTTGAGAGTGAGTAATCCTGTGGGATGCGCGGAGCACTTGGGGCGGCTTTGAGGCACGGTCCCGGGGGGCCCTTGCAGTGGGGCACGGAGCTGGGACATGGGGCTCCCCACATGGCGGAGGGATGCGCCCCAAGCAGACACCTGGTGAAAGAAAGGGAGGAGGAAAATAGCTTGCGGAAAAGACCTGTCTGGAACAAAAAGTGGTTTCTTTCTGACTGTCTCCAACCTGATACTCCAGTTTTAATTCAAGCAGGCTAAGGTGAAATGCAAAGCAAAGGGGAGGAAAGCAAATCTAGCCCCTCAAAGTAGCAAAACTCAGGCTAAGAGTGAGGAAGTATAAAAAACAGAGAGCGGCTGTGGGGTTTGAACAGTATTAACATGTGCTGCTGTGCATCTTAACTGTCTCCCACAATGTTTTAAAAATGCACTAATGATTTTCCCCCATTCCTGTCCTCTGTCTCTCTCTAATTGCTTCCAGTTGGATTTCTCCAGGACACATTTTTCCCAGGTGTGCTCCTACAGCTTCACACGCTCATTTTTCCTTTCTGTGGGGCTTGGCAATGGTGATTCTGCCCCCTGCAATGTTTGGGGTTGAGCAGAGCCCCACAGAGGGACAGCCCTGGTGGCCACCTCCGCTCCAGCCCTCGCCCAGCCCAGGTTGGCTATGCTGATCCCACCACTCTGTCCACACACGTATACAACTATTTCAAGCAGGGAAAGTGCTACCCAAAACTGCTGGCATCAGCCTGGGAGAAAGCAACACAGGGGGATTGCCACTACAAGGGTCTCTGAGGGTCTTGGTGAGGCAGGAGTACAGCAGTTCCCCTGCCCTGACACCTCCAAGCATGGAGGTTCTCACTAATGAGAAATGGAAATGTAGCTGCATATGGCTTTTCTTTTTTAAATAAAAGAGAAGGAAAAGTGACTGTAACTTTCGAAGACTAACCCCATGGATGTAAAGAGTTCAGCAGCAGACGCAATTGCCATGTGCATCTTGAAAGGTGGTACAATTTCACCTCCTACACATAACACAAGAGGGAAATTATGTGTTTTCATAGCTGATTCTTTCTTCTTCATATCCACTATCTCATTTGACCTCAACATGACATGTGGATTTTGTTATTTTGGGGTTACACTTAAGAATTTTCTTTTCTCATATCCAATCAATGGATGCATTTTTACTTATAGTGGTATTAAATTATTCTTTGTGGTGTCTTTATATTGTGTCATATTTACTTGTTCAAAGGACAAAGAGTTGAATTTCATGTTTCTCTAGTGTGTAAAGCATTCAACTTTTCTTAAAATTCTCTGGTTTTCCCATAACAACTGATTTCAGCATTTGTCATAATTTTTTTATGCTTATTTCTGATTAGATAGCTTGGAAGAAGCCAGCCAGCCAGCATGATTTAGATAGGGATTAGAACAGTATAAATAACAGAAAAATCACGCCAAAAAATCACCAGGGAGAACGTGTTGGTTTTTCTAAAGGCTTTTATCACTATCACATCTAAGTGCTGTGTTTATAATTAATGACCAAAGAAAGAAGAGTTGTTATCCTGCAAGGCACAGTTCATGGGTTGCATAAGTCTTTCTGAAAGCACAGGAGATGGTCAGCCAGCTGTCAAGGTTATATTAAGAAACCCTGTCCAAAGAAATATGTTCTGCATAAGGCTTAAAAGCCGGTGATGTGACAGACTTCTTATGAGGGTGAATTTCAGCAGGAAAAACCTGTCACCTCCCAGCAGCTGCGACGTGGTCCTTCCCAGCCAGGGCAGCCAGAGCCTTCTTGTCAGCTCCGGTCACCGCCGTGGCACTGAGGGCTATTCCTTTTGGGGATATCAGAAGTAACTAAAACTTTGTATTTTTGCATCTGCAAACCAGGAGAAGTCTAGAGTTCAGACAATATGGTAAGAAAACTTGACTTGGGGAACAAGAAGAGATTATAGTATTTTCATTCCGTTTTCCGTAATAGCTGTTTTTCTGCAAAGCTGTAAGAAATGGGCTCTTGCTTTTAATCAGAATTAGGAATGTGAAGGTTTTAGCACACTCCCTCGTGGGGTAGCCACTGTTTTGAAATAATAGAGATTGTTGATTTCAACAGTGGGCAGGGGCTGAAATTTGGGAAAGCATCCTCTGCCGGTGTAATTTGTGTCTACCCTGCTGCTTCCCTGTGTTTGTGGCTCCGCTGCGGACATGCGTGTGTGGACCAAGAGCTCAGTGGTGGGGTGGGAGGGCAGGAGCATGCTTCTAGCGCCAAGGAGGATGCGGAGCCCCAGCCACCAGAAAAAGGTTCCTAAGGCAGATCGTGGCAGGAAATTAAAATAAAAATTGCATAGCCTGCAACGTCATGCACCACAGAAACCGAGCAGCTTTCTTTCTCACGGCGCTGGAAAACAGCACCTGCAGGTCAACACAGCTGGCACATGGCAAACCAGTTGGTGTTTAACTGAGGAGGAGCAACGAGGGAAAAGCGACAAAAGTCACTCCTTAAAAGAAAACTTAATCTAACAGCACACTCCAGGATTTTCAAGCGCAAACGTCTCCTGACTTCAGCCAGGCCTCAGAAGAAGGGCAACTTTAAAGAAGGCGAAAATCCTCAGAGAAGGCAGCCACACCAATTATTCATGTCTCAGGTACGATACCACTGCGCACTGTGCAGTCAAAGCACTCCTGAGTCTGTTCATAAGGAAGCAGTACCTTCCTGCAGCAAAACACTGGCAGTAAGGAGCACTGCAATTATTTACCTATCTTGGCTTCTTTCTCTCAATTATTTTCCTATCTTGGTTTCTTTATCTCCTATTATTCTTTTTCTGAGGGACTGCTTCATTACTTTCCTTATTTTCCTTATTTTTGTGTGACTTCTCCTATCTGCTTTTCACATCTACTGCAATTTCAAACATTCTCTGTGCATTTCAAAGAGCTGTAAACACCCTCTCTATTGCAAAATCATAGGAAAAAGCTCACATCTTCAAATAATCCCAGAAGCAAATAATAAAATATGAAGCACAGAAACACAAACACGTATTCCCACCTCTCCCTCCAAATGTGAAAACCCGTCATCAAAAGGAAACAAAAGCTTTGACATGTCTCCTGTATTTTCATCACTTTACTTTTTGGTGCTAAAACCAGCCTTTGAAATTAGTAGTTCCAAACCTGGGAACTTTGAAACCTTCACCCATTAATTCTGGTAGATTTATTTATTCAGAGAGGGGAAAAAAAAAAAAAGAAAAAAAAAGCAACTGCCAACAGCCTATTTTAAGGGTTTAAACACACGAACCATTGTCTGCAATTATTTGGGATCAGTAACATTTTTTCTGAAAGTCTCTACGAATCATGACTTTCTTTATGCAATAGAGGACTACTCCTCTGTTTCTGGAAACCAGGGGAGCAGGACAAGCAAACAAAGGAAGATATTTCAAGGGATTTAACAACGGAACTGGACAAATTTCATTATAAATGTGTTTCCAGCCACTTTCTGCTAAAGAGACAAAAAATAATTTCAGGATTAAACACACACAGAAAAATCTCCTAGAAAACGTATTATAAAAGTATGGTCTTTCTACACCTTTTTAAACAGCTTATAAACATCCATGAGTCCTGTCCTACTCAGCGTCTTTAAGTTCCGCTAGAGCGCGAACTGAATATTCAGGAAAGAACATAAATCCCCTATGCATATTACTTAAAAAACATCAGTGCATGGACATTAGATATCGATTTAACATTATCATAATCTAAGTCAATATCTATCGACTTCTCCAGGCTTTTAGGATGATTTCCATAGTCCTTCCATAGTCCTTCTAAAACTTGTCAAAATTGCTTTCGACCTCATTTGTTTCACTGAGACCTTTCCATGTAAGAAACAATCTAGATAGGTGCATATTTAAGGCGTTCAGTTGATCTCTGTTTTTGTTGTTGTTCTTCTTCTTCTTGCCAATTATGGCAAGGATATTGATGTTCAGCCACACTATGAGGGAAGCTCAACGGCTTTTTGTCTGTGCTAAATCATCTGTCTCAGAGTGGCTGCCTGTCAGCAGGCTCACTATTGATGCGTAATGCTCATTGGCTTTTTCTCTACCTGTGTGTAGGTGCAAAACACTGGTTTTCAACAGATGTCAGATATAGGTAGATAAATTAAAGATCAGGAGTGTAGCAAATAGTCTTGTGAACATAAAAGCTATAGACATATATGTAATGGCATTTTGCTCATCCACCTTGAATCGTCCAAAAATTTGTGAGTGAGTTTCTTTCCCCGCTTAACTGAGCTCTCTAAAATGTTGTTCCTAGTTAAAGATAGCTGTCTGGGCTTGCTCAAGTCAGAGGAGAGAGTCAGGGGGCACCAAAAGCTGGTTTGTCAGTTTGGCTGAGGGTGGGAGGACACAAAATGCTGATGAGCGTTGCCTCTCTCCATTGGCACCACTGAGGTTGTTCCCTGTTTTTCAAGGGCTTATAGGTAAGGGAGAGCCTCACTCATGGTGATACACCAGCTCCGTTCTGTCCGCCTTTGCTTTGCTCTTGTCTGAAACGGATCATTTAATCTGAGAGTGCAGAAGGACATTTATCTTGCCAAGGAACGTGCAACATGATCTCCTTTTGCAAATAAATGTCTGTAGGTAAATGCCAACTGCTCCTGGATTCTCTAAATTTCCAACCACTTTCACATTCGCTAATTAGATAATTAGTAACTGATTAGGTGCATTTATTGTACCCTGCTCTCTGCACAGTGTCCTTTGTCTTGTGCTAGAGATTAAGAACTGTGTGCTTGCTATAAAAATAACCATGATTGCAATTCTTACTTGGAGTTTTACAGGTATTTTATCTAAGAAAAAAGGCTGTGAAACATGTAGTAAAAAAAAGATGTTAGGATTTTTAAATAATTAAAGCCCAGACTCCTGTGCTTGTCTCTCTCAGACTGGACTGCAATTATCGAAGATGATTATAACTTTTGTTTTGCAAGGCCTCAAGTTCTGGCCATTAGATCTGAATTTACCACAAAAAGTCGGGAGATAAAGGTAGCACTCTTGCTTACTGACCTATGAAACAATACTTTTATAAAGCAAAACCTAGGCAGCAGCTTGTCATCCCTTTCCAACTTGCAACTTTCTTGACCTACTAAGGCAATATATCTATCAGATTTTAAAGGTATCATCTTTGGTAGAGTGCCAAAGAATCACTCCAGTCACCTATTCTCTTACAACACAGATGATGTCATTTACATATTTATTTCTCTGTGGTCATTTATTCCACAGTGCTTTTGGGGAACCTCATCACACTGGTTAAACATAAATTTGTTTATATTACAGCATTTCCACGGTAAAAAATGATTGGCGTCCCAGTGAACTCAGAAGTATGTAATGCACCACCCCGGTTCCCAAATGGCTTATCAGACCACATCATTCAGGCTAAGCACATCCCAAAACAGCTGTTGTGATTTTATCCCTCTCTCACCTGATTAGCAGAGACCAGCAACCAAAGAGAACAGAGTTCTCCTCTGTTAAAGGAGCCTTTCTCCCATTTCTGTAACTCTGTGTAGTCCTAACCCACCCAACGTCAGGGATCCACATCCTTTCTTCATGCACTTTTGCAGCTACCAACCAGCCACATAAGGCCAGGACGGCGCCAGAGCTGTCCCTCTTTGCTGTTTGACGTGTTACTATACAGGGCTAATTTCAGTAACAACTGTTGGCTCTCAAGTTTCTAGAAATACCTGAGCACTTGCAATATATTGCTTGCTTTGATAAAAGACAGATTTAACTGTACATATCGATATTTAAAAATTAATTAAATTAAAAGCAGCTGATTGGCCATTAAATGGCCTGGTTTTGTGATGAATTCTTTGAACTAAATTTTCCCTGAGTATCTTCTATATGCAGTGTAGTGTTGAACAGCTTAGTTGCCTGTCCTTTGACCTCACGTGCCAATGAAGGACAGAGGTTTGGATGCATGTGTATGCCCTAGTGAAGGGTAATGACATAAAAAAAATAAATAATATTTATTTATAAATATAAATAAATAGAGGAGAATGACAATTTACTTGTCTTCACCATGGTCTTCTGGGTTTTTCTCTATGTTGGGATACAAAAAGTGTTATCTGGCTAAACTACAATACCCGAGTCAGAGTTCAGGATATGATTCAAAATCTACTTAATCTGTTTTTTTCTCATAGCTCATCATAATTTGGCTACTACCTGCCAGTGAGCTGCGTGTCTACACAAAACATGACTTTCAGTGAATTTATTCTGAATTCTCATTCACCAATTGATCTCTTCATCTTCCAATAACTATACTATGAAAAATGATTAGCTTTTACCCTGCTTTTCAACTAGAAATCACATCAGCACATGAGAGGGTTTGTTACTCTGTTATCTAATGAACAAAAAGAAGCTGCCTTTTTTTTTATCCTGAAGGCAAAATTGTTCACATTTCCATCTCTTCTATTGCAACTATCGAAACCCCATTTCAGACACTGAGTCCCTTTTGACTTACATTACTAAAATTACTGGAATGTTAATGGAGAGGAAATAGATCCTATATCTTAATGAATAATAGGGAAAGATGAGGGAATTAATTTATTTTACGTGTTTTTCTTCTGTTGTTAATCATGGCAATAAGAATACGCAGAAACCTCCCTCTTGAGGAGCAAGGGGTAATAGATTCATTTAAATACAGGTTTTGGTGTCTCTATTTCAGGACTTAACATTTTGGTAGAATTATAGAAATGTCGTGCAGAAGGGCTATCAACTCTTCAGCACCCTTGGGCCATCCTTGAGAGATGTTTGTCTACATTTCTTTAAAGTGCATCGAGTAAGAAAGATTCTCAGCCACTCCTAGGCCATGGAAAGGATGGCAAGAGCAGGAGTTCTTTAAGTATGATTCGATGAAATCCATCTGACTTGAGGGGTAGGGAGGAACACGACAAGAATGGGCCAAATTTCATTTTTCTATCACTAGTACAGTACACGTCCAGACCGCGCAGTACACAGGGTAAGTTACCTAATGGTGAACTTACTCCCAGAATGGTTTCTATTCATACTAGGCTGTGGCATGGAAAGCAGCTAACAGGTAACTACTGGAATTTCTGGGTTTGCACATGATCATATACGAGATGCATGTGCTGCTGAGGCCAATGAAGCGCAGCCTATGTGCTACGTACAGTTAGTACAACTCTGTTTGAAAGCTTATCAACACCTGACTTCTTAGAGCCACTAAATCAAGACAAGGGGAGAGAGAGATCTGCAGCAGCGCAATTAAATGTTTCAAGTGCCATAAAAAAGTGGTGTGTCAACACAAGCAATTCTGAGATCTAGTTTTGGAAAAAACGAGTGCTGCAAACTCAATCCCCCTTTTGGTAAGGTAGGGATATTTAATGCCGATGTTGAATATTAATGAATACTAATTGATTGGACTTAGTTATTTGAGATGTAAACCCACTCATTTTTGAGCTGCAGGAGCTGATAAGCCAGATAACATGATTATCACCTTTAAGAACTGTCACTAGCTTGTACCTACCAAACTGCTTAACAGGGATGGTAGCCTAACACTAAAAGGTTGCAAGAGGACTCCTGCTGCAAGCCCACCTACACCTCATAGCTTCCACAGTCTTGCTGCTATGCACGTTGAAAAACTAAGGGAAAAAATATATTAGTTATAGCAAAATGCTTCAATAACTAATTGACACAGACTTAACATAGTGCTATGCTACTATATTGGTACAATGACAGCCAACAAAGGAAGAACCAAGCAACAGGAAGACAAAAGAAGGATATTAACCAGTGGTGTCCCTCAGGGGTCAATACTTGGACCAATTTTGTTCAATATATTCATTAATGACCTAGGTGAGGGGACAGAGTGTATCCTCAGCAACTTTGCTGATGATACCAAGCTGGGAGGGGTGGCCGACACTCCAGAGGGCCGTGCTGCCATCCAGTGTGACCTGGACAGGCTGGAGAGCTGGGCAGAGAAGAACCTAATGAGGTTCAACAAAAGCAAGTGTAGGGTCCTGCACCTGGGAAGGAAGAATGCCAAGCACCAGTATATGTTAGGGGCGGACATGCTGGGAAGCAGCTCTGAGGAGAAGGACCTGGGGGTCCTGGTAGACAGCAAATTATCCATGACCCAGCAGTGTGCCCTTGTCGCCAAGAAGGCCAATGGCATCCTGGGCTGCATAGGGAAGACTGTAGCCAGTAGGTCGAGGGAGGTCATTCTCCCCCTCTACTCTGCACTGGTGAGGCCACAACTGGAGTATTGTGTCCAGTTTTGGGCTCCCCAGTTCAAGAGGGACAGGGAACTACTGGAGCGAGTCCAGCGAAGGGCAACCAAGATGATTATGGGACTGGAGCATCTCCCTTATGAGGAAAGGCTGAAAGAGCTGGGACTCTTTAGCCTGGAGAAGAGAAGGTTGAGGGGGGACCTGATTAATGTTTACAAGTATCTAAAGGGTGGGTTTAAGGAGGACGGAGCCAGACTCTTTTCAATGGTTCCCAGTGACAGGACAAAGGGCAATGGGCACAAGCTAGAACATAGGAAGTTCCGTTCAAATACACGGAAAAACTTCTTTACGGTGAGGGTGACAGAGCACTGGAACAGGCTGCCCAGGGAGGTTGTGGAGTCCCCTTCTCTGGAGATTTTCAAGACCCGCCTGGATGCAGCCCTGAGGGATGTGCTTTAGGCAATCCTGCTCTAGCAGGGGAGTTGGACTAGATGATCTCTAGAGGTCCCTTCCAACTCTGAAGATTCCGTGATTCCGTGATTCCGTGATTCCATGATATGTGCTGGTTTTTCATAACCTAATATGATCGCAGGAGATACCAGCAGTCACAACTGCACAATTAACAAAAATAAGCCTTTGTAATCCATTTGGTCTTGCCAAACACTGCACTATGGCAAGGGGAAATCAGAAACAGAAGGGAAGGTGGTGGGTGGCCCAGGTACATCCTTCGTGATTCTTGGGATCCAAAGAAGCCAAATAAAAAAACACAGACATGGAACTTGCATGGAAGCTTAAATGAAGAGAATAGGCAATGAATAACAGCAATGAGAGGGAAGTGTAGCTCAGGTCAACGGAAATTTTGGCACAGACTTTAGAAAAATGAAAGAAGAAAAGGAAGAGGAATTTTCTCAGGTTACATGCAACTAGGAAGAAGGCAAAAATTTAAGCTGCAAAAACAGGACAAGGCAAACAAGGAGCACCTGACATATCCTTGTGTAGATAAAACTGAGTGTGCAGTGTGAATAGCGTCTCTGGCGAACCAAGACTGGAGAGGGCTAGAGAGCTTCTTGCAAATAGAATGTTGTTAATCATATTTGGATGAGGAAAAATACTGTGAAAATAATGTAATATATGTACTAATTAATCCTACAAGCAGGGACAGGAACACTCTTTTTTTGCACTTCATCAAATAATAGAGCACGATCTGCTCTGCCAGTTGGTTTAATAAGACCTCAAAACATTTCCAACCAAGCTTATTTCTGGTTAAAGGAAAGAAAGCACCCTAATAGTTATTTGGATAAATTAAAGACATATTTATTTTAGGCAAATACGCAGAAGTTCAAAACACCTATAATCCAAAGTACTAGTTTTTAGTTTAATTTCCATCAGCTCTATAGGATTCACCTGCATTGCGTGGTTAACTGCTGCGACTGACAGAGATAACTTGGGTGATAATAAGCTAAAATATGCCACAGATGATATCTTCCTTGCTGAAGTGTGAGAAAAGTCTGGACACAGAAAACCACTTACTGCAGACAGGCTTCTTTTTTCCTAGAAATGTAATCTAGGATTGTAAGTGTCAGTTGCAGTAGACTCATTTTTCCATACAAAAAGAAGTTGCCTCACATTGCTCAAGTCTTGGTAAAGCAGGTCCATGGGAGTCGATCTGTCAAAGCAAAATTGGGCCAGGGAACACATTTTATGGGAAAACTGACAGTTAATACACGAAGCAGAACAAGTTTCATATCCCTTTCTGACCATAGTCGTCACAGTAGAAAGCCTGATCTGCACCATCAGATTTTTGTTGAAAAGATTTCTCATTATAAATGTGAAGGACTGGAAATGTGCAAGTCCCTGAAGCCTTCTAAAAATGAGAGGCACCTCAGTGAATGTGACAAATAGCGTCTCCATCAAAGTGATAAGGGGGTGAAGAAACAAAAATGCTCAGTCGCCTGTGGGGGGAACCACATGCTAGAGAGACACATGTGGATGTTTCTTGCAAAAAGTATATGTTTGCAACAAAATATTTTCGCAAACAAATATTACATGCAAAATAATTTGACATAGGAGATCAGCTCTTGCTCTGGTGCTCTGCATTGCGAAGATAATTTGTGTCATAAGAGGGTCATACTCCTATTTTTTGGTTTTGTGAGTTCACTCATACTTTTTAGAAACGAGGCACTCAAAAGTAATAGTAACATTGAAAGCAATGGAGGTGATCAAGTTATTTTTGTAAAGTGAAACTACGTTATGACCCAGGCCATGGACTGTTTGATGTCAAATGGAACCATCAGCAAATACCTGATCAGGATATCCTCTTCATACAGCACCTCCCATAATTAGTTATTTGGGAACAGGATTTTTGACTATGGAAAACAGAAAGGTGGGTGCAAGTTTCGCTGAACAGGAGTAGATGTTGGGAGATGCATCTATAAAATTGTGTAAATTAGCTCCAGCTGACACAGGCAAATAAAAAAATCTACTTAATGTTAGAGAGAAAAAGAAAACTCTGCTAGTAACAAATAAATAACAAGTAATTAACAGGGGACTCTAATTAACTAATTCTTTGTTTCTAATTCTAATTAACTGATTCTTTGACCCTCAACAGGAAGATACTTGCAGGAATTAGTGTTTTAAAAAAGGGAAGAATAATATTGCTTAGTAACTGTTATCGTAGAAGATATATGTCTTCTTGCTCACAATGTCCTTACTCCAGATTTCATTTTCACTCTTCATATATGAGACAGCGTGGGATGAGCTATAATTATTCCTTTTCCAATCCCTGAAGTGCATCCATTATCTAAAGGGGACCCCACTGTGAGAATGAATTTGACATGGTATATAAATAAGTCAGCTTTGGACATAATATACAAACCTACCAGCCTTAAAACTGAGAGTATTATTTGATTACAATGATAGCTGTTGTACTAAAATAAGCAATTTTATGCATAAAGTAGAAAAAAACTTGAAATTATTTTGTATGTGATGTTGATTTAAAAACACATATCTCTAATAAATGTATAAAAATTAAGTGTAATGTTCTGAACACATCTTGCACACTAAAATACTCTGAAGGTGTAACACCACTTGGGCTAGTGAAAGGTTGTATTATTGCACCACGGAGTCAGTGCAAGCATGTGTTTTTCAGATATACAGATGAGTTTCTCAATTGGAAGTCTTTAGGTTCCAGAGTAAATTAAAATAGAATAGTAAGTACAAAGTACGATATGAACAATTTATTGTGGTAACACCAACTGAAAGAGCAGCAGAAATGGTGGAATTCTTTTTTCTAGTGCATAAAACCAATGACACATATTAGTTAGCCCCTAAATAATGATATTCTACTTTTAATATAGATAACATTAATTTACTTGTATTTCTGCAATTTAATACCAGGTCAAATTTGACATAAACTATGGTGCAAAACCAGAGCTGTGTTTCATTGATTCCTTGCTTTTATGCTAAGTCTTATTACTGAAACTAATGAATAGTTTAACTTTGGAACCTCAGTTCTTCGCACATACAGATCCAGCAGACACAAGATGCAGGTGCCCGAGAAGCAGGACCGCCTTGGTAAGCAGTGTCAGTACAATGGCCTTTGAAAGTTTGCCAAAATCTGAGCTGTTAGGAACAAATCAAGATGAAAAAAAGATGGGTGAGGTTTGTGAGACTGTGAAGAAATATCTTATCTGATTAAAACAAATAAACAAAACTGGTAGCTTAAGAACAGGATGAATTCATAACAACTCTAAAGATATCTCTCCTGTTGGTAATATAGGGACTATTTTGTTGCTACTGAAAAACATTAACTGACACTGAGTTATGTCAGTTATCTGATGAATTATCAATCCCTTTTGGTTGATGAACTGGAAGTTTTTTTGAAACAGACAATTTTTTACCTATATGCGGGTTTAACTTTTCTAAATGTTTTCCCCTTTATCTGGCAGGAAAATATTCTTGTTGTAGAGAAAAGTGTTCTTTAATACATATGACCTCTTAAGGCTGTGTTTTCCACCAAAAAGGTCCTGTCGCACACCCATAATTGTGGTTTACACCGATATGTTGGAGGTGTAGGTGACTTCAGATATTCATGCACATTGACAACCCAGCCTATTCCGAGATGCTTTTGCTTTCACAACAAATGCAGAACCAGGTCCCACATCACAGCCCTTCATCACATCCCAAAAGGAAAAGTTCATGGCCAGAAGCAGTTTTCTTCAAAATAGCATTTGGGAAGAAAGATGTGACTGATCCAGAAATAGGACTGATATTTTGAGGTATGGAATAGCTTTACAAGGACATGAGAAAAAATAAAGCCCAACTGTGCAACACAATATTCTCAGGAGTAAGGGACACTCCTTTTTACAGTGGCGGTGGGGTTGGGCCCTGTATTATTGCTATGATCAAGATAAATCTGCTTCCTCAGGGAAGTGAAGAAATATATCCTATATGTATTTTAATTTCAAGGACAAGACCTCAGTCCTGCAGAAGCCTACTTATTTAGACTCCTTGGCCATGAGAGAAACTCCACTAACCCTCTAATGAGTAGAGGCAAGTAGAATGAGAAAAGGGGATTGCATTTTCTTGTAAAGAGTTATAGCAGCAATGGCTCTTATATTACAAGAAAGCAAATTTTAGAGATTACCTGCCTGATTTCCTATGGAAGTGGAGCTGACGTAATCTCGTCTGTCTCATCTGTGTATAACTTCCTGCCTCTTTATATCTTTTCAACATTGGCCAATTTCAGTGAAAAAAATCTCAGTGTTACTAAATCCCATTAATTTATTGAAAATTGGCAATGTGGTGGAGGGAACAGGTTTGAATTAGTTAATGGACTGAGGGAAAGCCTGTTGGGTGTGCTCAGTCATATTATCAGACATTGGAAAATCCACAGGGCAAGAAGCCATGTAGATGAAGGTGACCATTCAGTATTCTGACACAGACCTAAACTAAAGTTTTAGGAAAGAGGCGGCCATTGGTTCCTATTGTGGCACAAAACTACCGACACTTTACACCCTAGACTGGCAAATAACTAATATGATGTTATCACCTGCATTTTTATGTAGGCTACACCTTTGTAACACAAATACATGCTGAGATTTTGCACTTACCTGTGTTGAAACTAGTCTTTTTGATATCACTTATAATGATCTGTAAAATTAAAGAATCCAAGCCATGCTAATGAAATCTGGTGCTAAGGATTAGAAGAGGGAACAAAAAGTGTGTGAAAAGAAAATAATCTGAAACTGTTATACTCAAGAGAAGGAAGAGCATTATAAAAGGGTTCTGCTCAGAAGAGAGCTTTGGATGAGAAGATTTGCCAGAACACACACAAAAAAGCAATCAGAGCACTTGCCTGCTGCTCTGCATTGGGGCTACAAGGAATTCAGAGAACAAAAGTTTCTGAAGGTCTGGAGAAATTCTTACACTCTTTGAAGCTGTTGGCACAATCTTCTCTGTCACCGTTAAGAAGATGTACGAGATACATTATCAAAATGCTTTGGATTTCAGCAAATGTAATGGCTCTTTTCCATATTCAGTTGATTGAAAACACTAGCAGAGGCTCCATTTTTAGCTTTAAAAGCAATTAAAACCCCCTGATAGTCAGCATGAAATATGAAAGAATGCAAATTTTAACAAATGAATAAAAGCCAAAATGAGTCTGTTTCGCATAATTCAAAATTAAGAATTCCACTTCACAAATATTCATTTGCTATGTGTATGCATGTACATACAAATGTAACCATGTAAAAATGTCTCTGTATGGAACTTCTCTTTCTGGTTACAAATAAATGGTTTCTGGATTTAAAAAAAAAAAAAAAAAGCACTAAAATAAGTTAGTATGGGCTGGAATGATGTATTCACATATGCATACATATTTCTACTCATATATGTAGTGCTTTTCAAGCACTACATGTGTGCAAACATGATGTATTTGTGATATATCATAGAATCATAGAATGGCTCAGGTTAGAAGGGACCTTAAAGATCATGTAGTCCCAACCCCCCTGCCATGGTCAGGGACACCTCCCACTAGATCAGGTTGCTCAGAGCCCCGTCCAGCCTGGCCTTGAACACTTCCAGGGATGGGGCATCCACAGCTCCTCTGGGCAACCTGTTCCTGTGTCCCACCACCCTCACAGGAAAGAATTTCTTCTTAACATCTCAGCTAAATCTCCCCTCTTTCAGTTTAAAACCATTAGCCCTCGTCCTATTGCTCCACTCCGAGATGAATAGTCCCTCCCCATCTTTCCTGTAGGCCCCCTTTAGGTACTGAAAGGCCACTATAAGGTGTCCCTGGAGCCTTCTCTTCTCCAGGCTGAACAGCCCCAACTCTCTCAGCCTGTCCTCATAGCAGAGGTGCTCCAGCCCTCAGATCATCTTTGAGGCCCTCCTCTGGACCCATTCCAACAGGTCCATGTCCTTGTGCTGAGGACTCCAGAGCTGCACGCAGTACTCTTGATAGGTATACTTGAGCTCCAAAATACGAGTATTTATAAATCAGGTGTTATTATACCAATATGGATTATTTTTTTTTTGTGAAGGAGAAACATTGTAATGCTCCAAATACAAGCCAGACTGTAAACAAGAAGAAAAAAGATCAAACAGCTTTAAACTCTTCTGAAGCCTTGGTTAATATTTGTCAGGTTTTTTGACACCTGTCTGTGGGGCTGAGTTACCACTTGCCTTTGACACACAATCTGCTGCTGCCGTGGTTTTATTTCTGGAGGGTGCTGCTGGGGGTAACCAGTGTTACCTGCAAGAGATGTGGAACATGTGGAGATGTGGAAGATCTGCAAGAGATGTGCAATATTCATGGGCACGGGAAAAGGTGATGAGACCATTAAAACTCTGGAATTCAATGGCTGCTGGGTCAGCTGGCATCTGCATCCTTGCAGGATGGGCACAGTCACCCCTCTTCCACTTCGCTAATTCCCTTCTCAGATCTATGTTTATCAGATTTATCAGACTCTTTCTAGCTCTGACTTGAAGTTTTCCTTAACTACATCCAGAGAATGGCACAAACCATCCTACCTCAAGAGCTCTACTACTAACAGGTTGGTTTTTAGCCTAAGAGGAAAAAAAACAAAACAAACCAGAAAACAGAGAGGGGAGAAAAAGAACAAGTTCCATGCACAAACACATTGCTTTTCTTCCAGTCATTCAAACGGAGCTGAAGACAGTTAAGACAGGGTGGTTATCACCCCAGATGGACTGTAGTGGTACCATAGAAAAACCGATTCACAGGGGCTGATGGCTAAAAGAGAAAAAGCTAAAGTGTGGATCAGTCAGTGTGCTACACAGCAATAAGAGCTAATGTATAATTCAAAAAGTGTGTTAATTAGTGGAACATAGATTACAAGCCCTAGGAAATGACAGAAGAAATAGTTTCTCTTTGAGTTTAAAAGCATTCTAAACTTGTGCCTGAGGATTATTTAACAGCAGATTTCCTCCTATCAGATAATTAATAATCAGTTTTAAGAAAAGGAAATTTTTAAATTTTTTAAAGCATGAACATCTGACTCAACTGGGTTAATCTATAGATCCCCACATACTCTTAAATGAAAATACTTTTTTTTTCACAGCAGAACAAGAACACCATTGGGAAGAAAGGGAAAGGTTCACTTTGGAAGAGGAGAGTCACCTTCTAGAAGGATTTAAAACTCTGTTGAACCATGTCAGGTCCCAAACAATTGGAAGAAATATTTTCCTATTTCCCCTTAACGGATTTCAGCTTGACTTTTAGTTGTCTGTTTACCTGAGTTTGTCAGCAATTCTGACTGGCCCCCAAACATCAAGCACAATGTTACTGGCCTGCGAGGTGCCCTCTGGTTTCTGCAGGCATTTCCTTGTGTTCTGAGGCCACACAGAGATGTTTTCCCAGGAAGGCGACCGTCTGGCAGTGCTCCCTCTGCTCCAGGCATGAAAGCTACTCCCCTCCTCACCGCCAGCATATAATTTTTCCTTGATGCCAAATATACCTGTACACATCCATATTGCCAGTTTATGTTAAGACGACACCAGTCTCTTCCAACTCCTAGGGAATGTCACTCACAGCCACTTTCACAGTGACTTCTGCAGCAGCAGCAGCAGAAACTATGATGCAAAAGGTGGAAAAAAACAATTTATCTCTCTCTCAGAGCTCACCCTTGGGTGAGCTGGCAACCGCCAAGTCCCAGACAGTCCGATGCCTAACCTGAAATAGCAGCGGCAACTCACCCTTCAGCTGGGCTTACCGTGCTTGGTAAATTAGAGAGGGTGTTATTGATTAAGGAGTGCAGAGCAGGTCTTTGGGGTTTTTCCAGAAGTAAAATGAACCTTTAGGAAATGCGGCTCCCTGTCTGAGGGATGCAAAGCAGGGCTTTGCAAACAGCCTCGGATTACAGGAGAGCAACTTCACCGCCAAGCCATGCAGATGAGTTGATGACTAAAGGGCAAGAACTGTAAGGACTGACTCTGTGACAGAATAACTTCCTGCTGAAAGAAGAAAAGCAAAAAGGCAAGCAAACAAAATAATAAAAAAGAAAGTTTATAAGGAACTGAAAAGAAGGATACAGTTTAAAAAGGCTTGAAATTCACCTATCTGATCTAATGGGACATAAGTTTGTTCCTTTGTAAAAAAAAGTGGTTAAAGAAGAGCTCTGCAGTACAGAAATTATGGTTTCCACTCAGGATCCCCTGTATTTTACATAGGAATCTCAGACTCCTAAATCATGTCTGCCCCCCTCTCTCCCCCACCCCCACTTCCCGCCAAGGCATCCTAAAAGGATTTACGGGAAACTCCCGCTTGCACATGCCTGGGTCCTCGCCCACATTTTCCCCCTTCTGAAACCCCAACCCCACCGATGGGATATCCCGCTGCGTCGGGACTCATCTAGTATTGTATTTCCTTCCCAAGTACAGGGACCAAACAGCACAGCGGAAACCCTAAGAATAAATGTAATGGGCTGACATTTCCTCTTTAACTAACCAAATATCCATACACAAGTTGTTGCTCTTCAGCCTCCTCTTCTACCTTCCCTCCATCTCCCTCTGCTGTAATCCATCTCACTCAGGCCTGCAAAGAGCCATCTAAGTCTTGGGATAAAGAAGTAATATATTAAAGAATTAATAACTCTACTCAAAGAAGCAAAAGCTTCCAACAATGGCTATCCGTTATTTATTTGTTACCATCAAATTAGTAAGCGCTCCTTGTCTTTCACAATATTGCTTTATAACTCTCTGCTATATGCCTTTTATGAAAAAATTAAGGCATCCATTACAATAACAGCCCTTATCACTTGCACTTCATGTTTTCAAAACATTTTACAAGCATTATATTATAAAATTCATGTGGTGTGCATTAAAGTCATTGCAACAAACAGAGAAGATTATTGTTTTCTGACATCTAGCATGCATATAGAATAGGGATGATATGAAGACTATCACAGCATATCCTTTATTTTTATTATATATTCTGAGCAAAGTTTCTCTAAAACCAACCTCAAGCATAGTCCTTTTGGCTCACTTGTTTCTGTCAAAGGTAGAAATAATTTGTGTGAGATGTGTGTGCTCAGACATCTCTGCTCTTTAAAAAGTGTAGATCCAGTACCTGAAGGGGGCCTACAAGAAAGCTGAGGAGGGGCTGTTTGCAAGGGCATGTAGCGATAGGACAAGGGGTAACGGTTTTAAACTAGAGCAGGGTAGGTTTAGATCAGACATTAGGATGAAGTTCTTTACAATGAGGGTGGTGAGACACTGGAACAGGTTGCCCAGAGAGGTGGTGGAGGCCCCGTCCCTGGAGACACTCAAGGCCAGGCTTGATGAGGCTCTGAGCAACCTGACTTAGTTGTAGATGTCCCTGCTTACTGCAGGGGGGTTGGACTAGATGACCTTGAAGGGTCCCTTCCAACCCAACACATTCTATGATTCTATGATTCTATAAGGCATCTGGGGTTCACCTCTGCATCCCTAGGTCCCCCCACTGCCCTCCCAGTCCCCCCACCTCTGTTCACCTCCTGTGTGCCCTCATGGTGTTCACTTGGAAGAGGGGCTGCAAACCCCCAACTGGAGCTGCTGCTTCTGCGTGTAGCAGGTACCCAGGTCTTATACAGAGCACTTTGATCTATGAAGCTATTAAATGATATTTTCCTGTACTTCCATATGCAAAACACTGGGTGCAATTTAACTCTCAGAATATATTAACACTAATTAGACTTCATATTGTAAGAGACAAAATTCTGTCACCGGTCTGTGTTTAACCACTGCTGTCCCATTGTCATTGCTGATGACTCTCTCATTATTAACGTTTTTGATAATCAAAAGCAACAATATATCCAGCCCAGAAGACCCAAAGAAGGACAAAAATCCAATATGGTTTTGCATGAATTTTTTCACCAAAATATGGAACCTGGACCGTTCAAAAAGAATCAAATCATTCATTTGATTTGTTTTGAATGGATGGGGATTTATCCGTTCAATTCCCTTTAAATTCACGGCTGAGTGAATGTACATATGACTAGTAATTTTATCATCAGCTACCATCCTGCTTAGCTTTTAAGTAAAATAACATTGAAGAGTCCTACCATCAGGCTTTATATTGGCTCCAAACTTGGAAATACTGACAAAAGCCTAGAGCCAATATAACGCTTATTACTTTTCTATATCTTAGGTCCCTCTCTGCCTACAGAGTGTGACCTGAGATCAGAAATACTATTATTTACTATTATCTGTATAGTGGTAGCGTTTGGAGGTCAGGCAATCTCATCTCGTCTTGCACAGGCTGATATCAACTCGCCTTGCCAGCAGTGCCCATGGCTGCTACGAGTTTGGCCAGACTCGGCCCTGGCTGCATCTTTGCTCCACTCTGAAACCACTGTACCAAGGGCTCAGGATTGTTTCCAGGCTGCACCTTGCTGCTTTCTCAGCCCTTATTAAGGCTAGGATTGTCACTTTCTTATTAGCGTTGATATCCAACATTTTAATTGTGACAGCTGCTGTTATTTCCTGCATTACATGCAATAGGGTGAACAACCACAGCTTTGGTTTTGGGAGGTGTTGGGAGCAACCAGCACTTTACAGGATTGGCAATGGTAGAAGCAAGGCTACAAACCAGGTTATTTTACTCCCAGTCTCCTGCAGTAACCAGATGACACTTTACCTGTGATATCCTCTATTTGTATGCTAATATCAAAGACTAGATATTAGGACTAATATCCTGGAACAGGTTGCCCAGAGAAGCTGTGGATGCCCCACCCCTGGAGGTGTTCAAGGCCAGGCTGGATGGGGCTTTGAGCAGCCTGGTCTAGCGGGAGGTGTCCCTGCCCATGGCAGGGGGCTTGGGACTAGATGATCTTTAAGGTCCCTTCCAAGCTGAACCATTCTATGATTTTAAATCTTATGTTACCCATCCAAGAACCCACTCTGCTTGTGTAAACACATTTTCTTTGAGCAGCTGATGAATATCAGCGTTTTGTGGATGAAATTTAAGCAATAATGTTGAAGGTAGAGGCATAAATATCTATGAGAGCTTTAATTTGTAAAGTTTATTAAGGTTTTTATTTCTTGCAACTGATGTAACATCAGAGAAATTAATTTGATTTCTGCTGAGTTATTGTGGATGTATACTACTATTGCTGAGTGGATTCAAAAAGAACTTATTTTTCTTTAAATTGCAAGACCTTGATGATGAACTCCCACTGGCTAAAACAAAACAATATGTTTTTAAAATATGTATAATTTCTAAGTTTTTAAACTTTATGAGAGAATTCCTGAAATTTGCATGTATCTAGCTGATTATTAGCATTATTCAGAGGAGAAATAGCATTCAATTGGTTCAGTTCTATTCAGAAGCAAAAAAATTAATCTCAGGGTTTTCAGTTACTGGAGAAGAAAACACCTGGGCAACCATGGCTTTCAGAGACTATTCTAGCTAAAAGGAGACAAAATATACCTCAGAGAGGAACAGTGTTCAATATTACAGTGAAACTATTTGATTAATAGAAGAGGACCATATGAGACTGCTTTCCTAGCTTTTTTAATTTCAGACATAGCCTTGTTCTCCTGACACACATAAAGCACCAGAGCAGTAAGTCACCCTGTCTTGCTCCTTCTTGCACAAAGTTTTGGTCACTGGAATTGTGGCTATAATTTTAGCTACCACAGTGATGAGTTTATAAAGAGTCTGCAGTCTGTAAAGCTGGTATCAGGGCATTTCCCTCCTCTGACTTGCATCTAGTAATTTAATTTTTCTACTTAGGTGTTCATGCTGTGCTTTTGTTTTCAGAAAAGCTAATGAAATTAAGTGCCCTCTTAGAAATGCTTCAGTGTCTTCCAGAATAAGATTAAATGAATGAAAGAATATTCATAAAATAGCACAGCTGGGAGGGATAAATGAAGAGAAGAGGCATATTCATACATGACGGTTGACTTCCTACAGAAGCAAACACGCTTGGGCTCCAGGTTGGTTACCGTCTTAGCTGCAGATGGCAGTTTTAAATACTATAATTATTTTCCAAGGTAAGAATAGAGATATATTACAGAAACTCCGATACCCTGTCACGGCTTATGGGATAAATTCTGGCCTTATCATCCTGCCATGGGATATAGTGTGAAAAAAAAACAGAGAAAGGAAGCAGCATTTACGGCTTCTTGAGATCTTGCAGGCCTCTGGCAACATGCAGGTTTCTCTGAGGTAGTCAATATGTGTCCACCTGTGTCTTTGCAGCCCATGCAAAGCAACCAGCAGTGTTAGTTTCTCTTCAAGTTCAGCAGCCTACAGGGTCAGGGCTCTTAGCTGCCTTTCACCACGTAACACGTTGGCCCCAAACCTGAGCTGCTGTGGGCCTAAGCATGGGCAGAAGTCATCACAGCCCAGCTACGTCCTTCCCATCACTCAAGGGACTTAGAAGATCTGGATCAGCAGCAAGAGGTGCTTTGAGAAGATGATCCCATACTCCCTTTGCTACATAACAAGTGTAGGTGTCCAACATTGAAGTGTGCAATGTCTGATGAGATGAATCCATGGCAGGTGCTGGAGTAGCCTTTCTACTTGTCTCTACAGACCCTCTCAAGGTCTGATGAACAGAGACACCTGCAGTACTGCTGCACACATTTCTTTCTTGAACTAAGGGGCTGTAGTCCAGGTGCACAGAAGGACCATAGAAATCTGTCTGAAAGCACCTCTGGGTTATTTGTCCAAGGCCACACAGCACAGGCAGAGCAGGATGAGGACCGGGACTGCCCTGCATTGAGGGCTCCAGGACCCTGACTGCCCGGGGAGACCACTGCCCTTCTCCACACCCAGCCCTGGGAAAGGAAAGGGTTGTCGCGGCCAGCACCCCTCCTGGTTCCTGCATGAAAAACTACACTCATAACACCACGTAGGGAGATTTAAAGTCTCTGTCCCCTTCCCATGCACTTGGCATCAGCTCCACTGATGTGTGAGATCAGAATCTGGGCTGTTTTTTCAATTTCAGAAGTCTATGGCTGGCACGTACCTGAAGGGGAAATAATTAAAACCACAGACAGGCTGGGTCAGAAGAAAGAGCATCAGTCTGAGCAGCAGGGGACTGCTGCAGGAGCTGTCTCAAAAAGTTCTTTAAAATTTACAAGCTGTGGGGGCAGGTGAAGCAGTGGGCCAGCGACCCACACCGTGACTGAAAGACAAAAATAAGGATCCTGTGGTCATTGCCAGGGAGCCATGGGGCCACCAGGAAGGGATGTGGGGTGGCTGCAGGTGGATGTTCTGTTCCCTTATTTCCCCCGAGGGAGGTGAAGGCTGCCTATCTACCCACCATTCTCTCAGCAGCACAGAGAAGCAGCCGCTTGCTGAACAAGGTGCTTAAAGTCTAAGCCCTGGACACAGGGCTCTCCAGACAGACAGATAAGGAGAAAGAGGAGATGTGCAAGGGTAATTCTTATATTTCCACCACAGCATTAACCTGAGGATTCGGAACAAAGTAAAGGGCTTTTCAGCTAAAAAAAAAAAAAAAAAGAAATAAAGAATCTCAGAGTGATGACAATACTCAGTTTTGTGGCAGGTGAGCTGGACAGGAATCCTTGCTTTGTCTCGCTTGGCACAGAGATCCAAACCTCGCTCACCTCAGTTGTTAGCGAGGGCTTGCTGGGGGAGTAGTTTCTCCTGGATGGAAAAGAGGAAATTTTTATACCTGCAAGTCAGGGTAAGAAATAGAGGAAAATAAAGACTCTTCCATAAGGCAATGCTAGATAGAATTAGTTTGAAATGTATCACTAACAAAGTTAATTTTTTGTATCTGGACTCTGTGTTGCTTGTTCTGGTTTTAGACGTTTGTCCTTTCACTGAACACAAAAGTGTTATTTCAGGTATATATAAACATACAGAAATGGCAGGAATATTAGTAAACAATTTTTTTTCCAAAAAAAATTATTCTGGTATTAGCTAATAACTTAGTGCACTTTGATGAATAGGAATCCAGGAGCTATAGTATCACAACTTGCATGATAGAAAACAGGAACAATAGTTTGATAAGGATTTACTTTGGGGAAAAGTGTGATGCCTTTGCTTTAATTCAGGTGATAACTTTGAATTTTGATAGACCTTTTTTTAAGGCAGTGTCTCTGGCATTCGTACAAATACGTCAAAGTGGTCAAGCAAGCTCATAGGGTTCCAGCCTCCGTGGGGTTATTGCTGTAGCCTACTGAAAGTACACAGGTACGGCTTAGAGCTACCACGTGCATTTAATACTGTTACCTTTGTAAAGTGATTTGACATGAAAAGTGCTGTGTTAATGCATTTAACTTGGCACGGTGGATGGATTGAAACAATCGGTCTTCAGTCAGAGGGACCAGCAAATAACTAGAAAGTGGTAAAACTAAAGACTTCGGTCATTACTGAGCGGTAATTCAGTCACATTACTCAATGTGAATAAGGGACCTCAGGGAAAAGGCTCCAGCATACACCCCCCATTGAAAGCTTGTGAATTTTTCAAACTACTTTTCCATGCTTTTCTCTTTACTTGGGAAAAAAAATAACAATCCTATATTCAACTTATCTTCTGAGAAATCAGCATTTATGCATAATAGTAACAACTCATTTGTTGTTAACCAATTTATAGAGTTTAAAAACAGTTACTTCAGCTTAAGGGTGACAGAAATACTAAGTCAAATCCTTCCTTCAAATGTAATGTTATTTGCTGAGGACTTTGCATCCATTACACTACAGCATGTCCAAACCTTTAAAGGTTGAGTAAATAGCACTCTGACGTTTTCTTGCTTCCAAATGTAAAGTCCTTCACAGCTTATGTGACCATAACCAGGGACATGAAATTACCTTTTAACAGGAAACCCAGCATCTTACTACTATGTATGCATACAGGTATGTGTGTAATTTATGAGAAAGCAACAAATAGTGGTATCATAAAAAGCTGGTGGAATAGTAATTCCATGACAAAACAGATTCTAAGCAATGATGGGCTGCTTGTTGTGGCAGAGGGTGAAAAACTGGCACCAGCCAAACTCCTTCAATTAGTTACTAAGAACAACTTGGAACGGAAATTATAAACCAAATCACAAATTCATTTTACATAGCTCTTCTGCTAACAATAAGAAATAGCTGCCAAACAGGATAATTTCACGGATTTCAATACTGGGAACCTGGCTCAAGAAAACTATCTTCCAGACTGACAACAGGAATAAATCAGTCAGTGTGCGGTGACTGCTCCTTGCAAGGGCTCGGGTTCCTTACAGGGCTCTCTCTTTCTTGCCGTTCATGTGAATCACTGGTGGCCATGGAACTCCACATGCATAAAACTATATGAGAAGTGAATCATACCCAGGGTGCAGCTGTTAGCCCACCATCCTGAAACTGCTAAACCACCTTTCTCAGTCATCCCAGTCTTCTCAATAGTGATGTGTTGTTTTGCTCCATTTTATTGATTAATAACAAATCTTTAGAAAATAAAATATTTTTATAGCACCTTTCATTCCAAGAGTTCTCAAATAGCCTAGCACACAAGAAAGGACATTGAGGAACGCGATGGAGAGGTCTCATCAGAGACACCAAGACAGGTCCCATCGTCCAGATGCCGCCTGTCTCTCCCACCACAGAGCTGGCCCTCCATACACCTTGGGTGGTTTTTAAAAATAAGAATAATGTTTTCCAAGATAGCAAAAACTGAAATCCAGGAAAGGGAAAAATCTAAGATTAAAATTAATCAGACTGACAAAATATAGGAGATGATTGTACTCGTGACACAACTTACATATGGCACAAGTGTTGCAGTACCCTCTCTGTGTTGGTTAGCCATGGATAATAGACTTGCTTCTAGAAAACATAACACTGAAATCTAGTATGAACTAAACAATCTGCCTTTCACGGACAAACCTATCCCTCCAAATGGCTGGAGCAGGCATCTCCTTTTATTGCTCCTGTTCATACTTCAGCAGAGCTTTGAGCTTCCAAGCCTCAAAGGTGCAACACAGGAAGAGCTTGTCTGTCAGGCTTCCTCTGATCTGAAATACAGTCAAAAAGCAATGGCAAAAAAGAATTGCATTTGGATAGGTACACATAAAATTGGATAATAAAGCATAACTATCCGTATCCTGAGTTCTCTTTTTGAAACTTGAGGAGAAACTATAAAGGAGAACCTAAGGAGGCAGGAATAAGGGAACTGTACTTTATAAGTGGTCTGAAGCATGGCTGCATAACATAGCATATATTATGTGCTTGCTTTAGGGTAAGAGTGTAGAAAACTGCAAAACTCCGCTTTCTATAAGGAGATACACACTTCCAGTGAAGAGTTATTTGCCTCTCTGTCTATCAGTCTTATGCTTTAGCATCCCTGACTGCAGTCAAGGGATGCCAAAGGCAAAGGATCTGATGTTAATGTCAATGAAGGACTGTTCTCATGTATTACAAAGTCCATGTTTAGTACTTCTCAGAATCAGATCCAACTTGTTTTAATACTGTCTCAATCAAAAAGCCTGTGAAAATTGCACTTGCGATTAGCATAGCTGTTTGGGGAAGAAAAAGAGCTTTTGTCCCTTTTGCATATCTTTGGT
Source organism: Chroicocephalus ridibundus (assembly GCF_963924245.1). Lineage (NCBI taxonomy): Eukaryota > Metazoa > Chordata > Aves > Charadriiformes > Laridae > Chroicocephalus > Chroicocephalus ridibundus. Next base: position 29,579,747 of record NC_086284.1, read on the forward strand.
GTTTCTGGCCAAAGCTAAGCTGCGATTATTTACCTTTGGTATTATCAGACTCTGAATCGATAGGGAATCCACTTCCCCCCCCCCGCCCCCCCCCCCAGTGCTTCAAATGTGAATAAATCAGAGAAAAAGGCAGGAACAGCTGCTATTTCTTCACTCTTGGTTGGTGACAGAAATTGCATTTCATTATAGGGTTGAAATGAAAAGCTGATCTTCTCAGAGTATATATTCCTAGGCTGGCTTCTGTAGTTGCATACTCAGGCACTGATACATTATCAGAATTATTCAGTCTCCGTGCTAATGTCATAGCATTTTATGTTACCACTCTCTGAATAATTAGCTAAGGTTATCACACAGTTCATAGATTTCCTCTGTTTCTGATGAAACAGGGACACGGCTGGAAAAGGCAACGTTACCCCTCAGGGACAAAAAGAAGCAGCAGCCATTGACCTTTGAGATGCTAAAATTCTAAAATTACCAAAAAACTTCCCACTTCTTTGAATTCTAATGGGCTTTCTTGCTTAAACTGGTTAATGTTTTCCTCAGTTCAAAATTTATTGCTGTATTAAAAAAAAAAAAAAGAAGAAAAAAAAATGTGCCTTCTAAAGAGATAGAGACCCCCTTTGGGAATATTTGAACAGGTTGCCCAGAGAGGTAGCAGATCCTACATCCCTGGAAATGTCCAAGGTCAGGATGGATGAGGCTCTGAGCAACCTGATCTAGTTGAAGGTGTCCCTGCTCATTGCAGGGGGTTTGGACTAGGTGACCTTTAAAGGTCCCTTCCAACCCAAACCATTTCATAATTCTGATTCTATGATTCTATGATTCTACTTCATCTGACACACATGAATAGATGGGCTGCAGTCGCTGTGCTACATTCCCTGGGTAAAAGGCAGCTCTGCATGAGATATGGCCTGTGCTTTGGGTTTGTTTTCCTGTCTCGCTGCCTGCCCCGCAGCCAGCTCTGTAAGGCTTCAGACAGGACGCCCCTGGTGAGATTCGTCTCTTCCATCATCGCTTCTGCTATTTAGTGGGGATGAGATTCATCTTTTTACTGGATCATTTATCTTTGTGATGGAGGTCCTGATTTTCATTTACACTGAGGCCACTTTGGAGTGCTCTGGCAGTGTAACGAGGCTTTAAAATCAGCTCAGATCACATTTCTACTCACTTTAAAGCACTTCTGCTCTGACAGAATGGTATTAAATGGTTGCAGAGTACATGGGCATCAGATTTGTAACGTTTTGATTAACTAACAGCCATATATGTGTCTTTTTAAAATGACATCAACAATAAGACATCACAGGTAGGAATACCAGGGTAGCTCTGCCTCCGGTGTATCCAGTACTTGTAAGTGGATACATGTGCAATAGCAGACAAGAGTATGTCCGTGAAAAGACCTAATACAAAATTATGCCTCGAATGGCACTTTGAGTGTGTATTATAAGGAAAGATACTCTGATCTGGGAACTTATCAATAAGTATTACAGAGAATAGTGTTGACTCATTAATTATGTGAATATAGCAATGAAATTGAGGAAACACGCTATATAGTTGAGACCAGACTCTACAATTTGGAGGCCACGTTCAGGCTGTCGCCTGCCCACATAAAAATGCACATACATATAATATGAGCATAACAACCAATTTATTATAGCAGTAAAGGGCATCAGTATCAATGAAAAACAGGGGTTGTACTGACCCGTACAGTGATATGCTTTTGGGAGAGGTTGGGGGTTGCAGGGAGATTAAATGTAGAGGACAAGACTTGAATTTGGAAATCCTCATTTGGCACTTAAAGCTTTTCTGACCCTACAGTGAGATCCATGAGACTACAAAACCCTTTCCAGAATGCAGTTCACTGCCCCTCACTTAAGTAATCAAAAAAAAAAAAAAAAAAAAAAAAAGGGGGTGAAGGTGCGAGTTGGTTTGGCATTAAAATAATTTTATGTGAATATTTGGGGGTGTCTTATGTGACCTGAGTGCCCAAGATCTCATTATAGACAGTGGACTACTCAGGGGCTCGGCTCAGCTCAGTGCTGTCTGAGATGCCCTTACGCATCCTGCCTGCTTCCCAGTTACCAGGTAAGAAATTTGCAGGCCCTTGTCATATCTTACCAGCACCATACAATGCCTCAGGTACCCTATGATATCTAAAATGTCATGGATGGCTCTCTGTGGGCAACTGAATCAAGCCCAAGATGCCACAGTTTATGGGTTTCATCTGATTTTACCAGTACTTCTGTAAACAAAAAGTCGCTTAACTGAAATAGGGGAACTAGACCATGTGAACTCAGGGCAAGAAACAGCATGGTTCTCCAGGCAGAAAGAAAAGTGCTATCAGGCATCAGAAAAACCACACGTACGCACAGGCACAGACACACACACACCACCTTGTAACAGCTCTGCCTACTGAAGCTTCAAGTGGAGCTTGCGTCTTTGTGAAGACCAGAAGTCACCAGCCTCAAGTCACAATTCCCTAAGAAAACAAGTTTTTGCAGTTCTAGTACCTGCAGAATTAATTATTTATCACAAGGTAGGTATGAATTTCATTGCCTTTAAAATCAAGTGCAACTTTCTCATCTGGCTCTCTCTTACAGGATTTGCTGTTGGCTATTCATGCACCCTGATTCTCGGAGGCAGCAACAGTCCCTGGACATGAGACGACATCACCGTCTGACCTTGGACATTATCCGTGTACTTAATGCACCTCTCACTGCAGATATGTCCTAAACAAACAGCTGACTTACTTATAAACATTAAAAAGATTCTATGATAAATGTTAACTATTAACAGATAGCGCTGATCCATGCCAGTGTTTCATATCACTGGTAAGCAGTACACGAGGCACTTGTCCTTTTATTAGCATGTGAATATATTAATATTATACAAGTGACATTTAGGGAAATGAATAGCCCGTTATTCCATAGGGCTCTCATTAAAGATAACCTCTCCTGAGGTTGCTCGATGGCAAAGTTCCTAAGTGGATTAGTAGGAAGCATGGAGAGAATGAATGAACTTTGCAGTGACTACTCTTAATAATGACTGCAGGTAATTAAAAAGATTAGAGGTATCTGGAGAATTCTAGGTCTAATAGTGGTCTAACAGTATTTTAAAAACATCTAACGACAGAGTGAATTGAGCTTTAAAAATCATTTAGCTGGTCTTTGCATTAACAAGTAGCTTTTATGTGATGGAGGAATTAGAAGTTAAATATTGGCTCAATAAGTCTTTAAAGACTTTTGCTATTTGCAGTGTTGGCCATTATTAAATAGTAATGTTTATGTAAATTGTAGTGTAGAAGCCTTTTCAGTACCGGAAAACGTTACCCTGCAAATCAATTAGCTTTCAGCCACCACGTTCACAAAAAGTACAAGACAAAATACATGCTGGAGGCTGTGCTACAAGCTGAGTACAATCCAGGCGCTAAGACGACACGGTCAGGTTCAGGAAGGTGTCGCTACTCACTTGCTTTCCCCTGGGAACTCAGCGAAGAACGAGAGGAGAGCCAGCATTTCTGGGGAAAGGACTATCGGCCCAAATAGCAAAGGGTTTTATTTTTATCCTGGCTCTTAGTAGACTTGTGTTCTCTATATGTAAGTGTTTAAAGTGAAGATCTCATCTGTCCAGCTGAGGATCTGATTTTCTAGGGTGGGATTTAGCTCATTTAACTGATGTGTGCCTATATCTTAGGGGTGTAATGAAGTAGCCCTTTCTGAGGAAGTCTCTTAGTTCCCTAGATACTCAAAAGGAGAAAGACAAATGGATTTAAGGCCACCAGAAAAGGTAATGTACACCTAACTCACGTGCTCAAACTTAGCTCAAACTTGTAAGAACTCCCTCTGGAGGTTTTCAGAGTCACCTACCACTTCCCATGGACAACAAAGTGAATTCAAGCATTTCAGAAAGACTCATCTTCACAGCCTTAAAATACGGCACTGTTTGATGCATAATTTGGGTGAGCTGCACCCAACAATGTATTTCAATATATAAATTACAGTGTCTTGGTGAGGACAAAAAAAAGCCAGCTACAGATTAGAACCACGAAGATAAAGGGATAAATTTGGATAAAACATTTCTTTGTTGACTGATTTCATAACAGCAGAAAAAGTTCCGCATTTCACATTGTAGAAGCCCACAGAAGGCTGGGATTGTATCAGTTTCTTCTCAAGCTGTGTTACACCTGGAAGGAATACTAAAGCAGAAAAGACATAGTGAAGCCAAGCAGACAGCATCCCCTACAGACATTTGAAGTGGATATAACAACTCTGTTGGCAGACGTTCCAGCAGAGCAGGGGCATCAAGAGTTGCTTATTCCACCACCTACAGCCTCTGAGCAGGTACAGAGAATCATACCAAGACCCATCAAAGCAGTAACAATGAATAATTATAACAACAACAACAAAAATAACATGTAATTTCCCATACTTTTCTGTATTTTAAGACAGAAAAGCCATTAAATCCACTAAAGCCATGCTGTCTCACAGACAGCCAAGGAGCAGCAGGAATGGTACTGAGCTCTGGAGGCCCAACTGGACTAAGCATTGGTCAAGCCATGTTACCTCAATGTGCCCTTTCAGAGGCAACCATATCCATCCAGAGCTCTCTCCAGACCTTCAGCCTGCTGCTCTGGATAGCTAGCATAGCTGACTGTAATGCGTTAAAAAAAAAAAATTAAAATGGCTTTGTAAGGACTTTTTTTTGTGTTCTCACCGTCTGAAGACTCTCCATGCAATTTTCTGCTTTGCTGTTCCTTCATCTTTTTTTCAAACCTCCTCTGAAAAGAACTTTTCTGTCATCCTGTTTCTCTTTCCCTGTGTAATGCTCTAGCGGAACAGTTTATCTTTGCAAAACATTTTGAGATGCATTTTGCATGAAAAATACTGTCCTGAGGAAGGGCCAGCTCATACTGTGCTGTTTGCACAGAAAGCGAGAAGGAGGAAGAGCAATAAAAGAGCAACTTAATTACTTTGGAGCTGCAGCGCTTCCCACGACCACGGCCTCTGCGTGAGGTCCTGACGCAGCCACCAGAGTTGACTGCGAGAGGCATGATCTTGCTGACAACTCCTCTGGTGCTGCTCTACCCAATGTCACCGAGCAGCTCACGGCAAATGGACAAAGAGCGGCAGGACATCAGTGATGTAACCCAAGCTAAAAAAACATCAGAAAATACCAGTGACCTTCGAGAAGCACAAAAGCCTTTCTGCCCCATTCTCCTCTGCTGAACAAATGTGTAGCCACTTCTAGCAACACTATTCCTCTCCCCTCGAGAGGTGCTTTATTCAAGAAAAGAGTGAAAAATCAGAGCACAGCTGCAAAAAATGAATTCCCACTCATTGCCTGAGTGCTGGTATCTTTTTGTAGCTATACAAGCTAGGATGACACGACCTAGCCTATATTACATAGGTTGAGATTGTGAGACGTACTGAATAGAGCTGGATCTGGCTCCTGAGTTTCTCCCAGAGCCAAGGATTACTAGTGACTATGCTGATGCTGTGGGGTAAGAACATTCATCAGTAGAAGGACTTAGGAATCTCCTCATTCCTCAGTGGATTAGGCTTTGAACTACAATCCACTAAAGTAAGAAAAGTCCAAGGGATCACAATTTCTTTTCTTTAGAAAGCACCGGTTTTTTTGGCCAGTGCTAGCAACTGCATGCCTGGCTTGGCAGCCACTTCAGTTCTGTTGCGTTTGCCTTCCCTTCTCCTCTTCCTCCCGCTTGACCTCAGGGGGAAATTCTTGCTGTCTGTCCCAGCTTGCAATTCCACTGCTGGAATAATTGAGCTATAAGAGACGTGCATCTCTTGGCGTCTTTCTTTTGTCAAGATTCAAACATTTTTGCTTTACCACTTTTGCTTCTCCCGTCTCCTTAGAGTTTTGCACCTGGGCCCCTGTCTATATGGCAAAATCAATGTTGAGAACTTTAATCCACCATCTGTCTCTGTTTACATCCAGTGACATCCCAGACACGGGACTGGTACCAAAGAGCCCTCTAGTCTGAGTATACAAATAAGAAAGTATATAGAAAATTCTCAAGATTATTTTTTAATGGTTTCAGCAGGATTCTTCACCTCTAATCTAATCATTCCAGTAGTGTGGTAGGTGTCTACAATATTCCTTTCATTACAGTTTCTACCGGCTTTGTGTGTTATTGCCTCAACAGCTCGTGTAACCAGCAAGTCCACTGTCAAATGTGCCCTTTTCTGCAGCGGCTGCAAGTTGAACTGAGCCAGTGGTCTGCTTTCAGGTGAGGGATATCATAGCACCAACTGATACTCTATTCTTCTTGTGTTCATATACCATGCACATGACTTTTCTCCCCGAGAAGCCAAACCTAAAAACCCAAAACCCTCAAACCATAAAAACACTGACTTCCTTTTTCACAGGTGAGATACGGAGAGGGCATTTTTGAAAGACAAATCCATGTCTTTTGTATGCCACTGCTTTGACGGGTTATTATCAAAGAGGAATTTGGTTCATTCTTTGGGAGTGATTTTCCCCTTTAAGATTTGTATTTTATTTACTTATTCATATGTCGTGTTCAACCAAAACTGACTTTTTTTCATGGCATCCCAAGTTACTCTTCTACTGAAACTCTATAGACTATATCAAAGAAAGCACATCTCACAGAAGTGCCTCCGCAGCACATTACAAACTGCGCAGCTCCCAAAGAGCAATTTAAAATGAAGAACAACCTTTTCCAACATCCTTTTCAGAACTGCACATGGACATTAGCCAGACACAAGACTGAGCTGCAGAGGGTGCATTAAACTCCCCATCTGCTCTTCACAGTGCTCATCACTGATTTATAACCCACAGTAAAGTCATTTGGCCAAAAAAAATCATAGTGGATGAGACAAGTGCACCAGAAGACAGCTGAGCCTTTCCTCCCACAGTGTCCACGGAAGGAAATGTGTCCCATCCAGACAGCTTTTTCCCAATATTTGATTCCAGAGTACGTGATATCTGTAGGTAAGTCACTCTCCAAATGAACAAGTGAAGCCAGATTTTGTTCTCATTTACGCTACTGTATAGGCATTATCTCAGCTGGTCTTGGCATGACTATTAATTCAGTCCTGCGTAAATGATGTCAAAGTATCCTTGAGGGCCTCAGCAGCTTTCCTGAAAACTTGGAAGAGTTTTCGGAAAGACACCTGCGAGTTTCCACTTCCCCGGGAGCCTGTTTTTCTAACCCACTCCCTCGCTGTGCCCAGCCCCTGGTTGTGGCGCTGCTATCTGACCCTCTGCAGACTCTCTGCCCCTGAGGAGCCCGCATTTCCCATGAGCTGCTTTGCCCACTTAGGTGTAGAATCATAGAACTGTAACATGGTTAGAGTTGGAATGGACCTGAGAGATCATCCAATTCCAACCCCCCTGCCATGGGCAGGGACACCTCCTGCTAGACCAGGTTGCTCAAACCCCATCCAACCTGGCCTTGAAGACTTCCAGGGATGAGGCATCCACAACTTCTCGGGGCAAAGACTTCACCTGGTCTCTCTTTGGAAAAGGATCAGCCTCTGGAGCCCGAGAGCGACGCGTTTCAGCGGTCTATCCCACGGGGCGCCCGTGGGACGGCAAGAGCCAGGTGTCGGCGTGGGTTTGTACGATGACCGATAAATCCCGGTGACTTTCATCCTCCCAACGGCAGGAAGACGGAGGGGGCTCGTCCCCCCGCAAGGTGAAGGAAGCACCTTGCCCGGACTCACACACTGAGCTGGCAGCCTGTCCCCCAGCCCCCGGACCCACCGCCTCCCCACGCCTGCGGCCCCGGGGGCTGGGGTCGGCGGCCGGCGGGCGGGCAGCGCGGCGGGGACGGGCGAGGGGCGGGCCGGGGGCGGTGCTCCCTCCGCGGCCGGCGGGACGGCGGCGGGAGCCGGAGCCGGAGCCGGAGCCGGAGCCGGGGCCGTGCGCGGTGAGCGGGGCTGGGTGCGGGAGGGACAGAGGGAGGGAGGACGCCGCGCTGCCGGTTACGCCGCAGCCGAAGCATTTCGGCGGGGTCCGTCCCTCTCCCCCTTTAAGGGGAGGTCGGCAACTTCGGGTTTGGGGTGGTTTTTTCTCCCCTGCGCTTTATTCGTGCCCCCGGGTTTTGAGTTGAGGCTGGGCTGGGGAGGGCTGGCCCGGTGCGCTGGGAAGTGTCGCTCACCTTCCCGCAGCCCACGAGCACCGCTGCCCATCGCTGCCCGTCCCTGCCCATCGCTGCCCGGTGCCGAGCGGTGCCTTCCCGCCCTGAAGCGGGTCTCCCGAGCGGGGCTGGATGCCGCTGTGCCCTCCGCGCCTCACGGGCGGCTGCTGCTCCGGCAGAGCCCTCCGAATGTTTTGTCTTTCGTGTTCCGTAATCAAGGGCATCTGATTTTCACAGGCGTTTAACCTAGGTATGTGTTAGGCCTGTGTTTGGTCGTTCCCAAACGCGTTTTGGAAAGAACCTGTTTTTTGTCCTTACTGACTTCGTGGGTTGTCAAAGTGCTTGAATTGAATGAATACTTTTCCGTTTTGGAGAAATTGCTTTTGCTGGCGGCAGAGAGGGGAGCGCTCTGGGAGAGCGTGGGGACAGCGTCTGGGGGTGCGCTGCTTCGGGAAGGAGGGATGCCGAGAGAAGGGAGGCACGGGTTGGTTTCCATTTCTGAAAGATGCCGCAGACGCGGGGTTTGATAGTGCAGAGCGTTGGGTCATCACTGTGCAAGCACATTTTTGGCTCTGGGGGTATAAGCGTGGATTGCCACCCGTGTGCTCTTTCACATTGTTTGCAGGAAGATGACAGGAAAGGAATTGCTCCCTCTGCAAATAAATTGTAAAATGCCTATCCGACCTACTGGGAGAAGAGCTGAGCTTAGACAGCACAACGTGGAAAAAGAAAAACAGCATGGATGCACAAAAACATGCCCTTTCCAAACACTTTATGCCTACCTAAAAGCTGCAGGCTGTTACAGTATCGTTTCAGTAGGTAATGAAGTTTGGGACAGAAAGCAAGTGAAGCAAACTCTTCCTACCTTTGCAAATGCTAAACAGTTAGAGGGAAATTGTGAAAATAGTGGTAAAGGGCTGAGCATTTGCCATGTTGATTAACATTTATATAAGCAAAGAAAATTAGGAATGCACACTGAGTATTATTAAATTTAAATCTCTGGTAATTGTAGCAGAATGGGAGAAAGATGAACAGGAGAAATGTATAAAATCTGGACCATATAGAATGTACATGGTACTGGCAGTTTTATTCTGATAAGGGATCCAGCTGGAGGGCTGATGTCTGTTTCCTTATGATTTTGCTTTTACTGTCATTTTGACCCCGCTCTGACTTTTCCGTGCCTGAACAGACTGAAATGAAGGGCAATCTGAAACCGCTGGCCTCCTCTCTGCTATAATGCCTAGAAGGGCTTGTCCCCCTTAGGGATGGTCACTGCTGGTTGTAGCTGGATACCGGCTGTCTTCCTTCCCCACCCCACCTCATCCTCGGACTGGGTCATCCCTATCACCCAAGGTGGGGGAAGGAGAGGCAGGCTCTGTCACCCCCATCTCCCTTGTGTTTCCCCAGCTTTCCTCTGCTCTGGTGTGCAGGCTTGCCTGCCTGCAGACTGCTTCTTGCTATAGCCAGTACGTGTGCATTGCTGTCAACAGGAGAAATGCTGTAAGACCTTGAACTGGTGGGGAAGGGAGGGGTCCTGGACTATTTCAGCATTCAAATCTACTCTAGTACTATCACCAAGTAGGTGCGTATTATGTATATGAATATATCTGGCTTAGGAAGTTATTGCTGTTTGCATTTTCAGATGTAAAAGGCTGACTGGGACAGCTTGTGTCTGCCAAGTGTCTTGGTTCATAATTGGGTCTTACTGGTGCAGCGCAAATTATAAATGGTATTCTGTAAATTCCACATCAGAGGCAGGAAGCAGTGCAGTTTTCCTCCTGGCGCCCCATCTACGCAGAAGCAGAAGAGGAATTAGTTCAATGAGAGAGAACATCCAGAAGTTACTGAAAAATGTGGTGTTTCTGATAGGTTTGAGACTTGGAATTTAAATACTAAAAAGTCAAGACATTTTCACCTCTACCTCCTGCACTCTCTTGCAAGCATTCCTCCCCTTGTGTCTTCATGGCTGCGGTTACCTCCTTTTCCTGGCGTGTGTGAAGGAAATCCTGTTACGGCATAGTTGATCCACGGCGCTGCTGCAAAAACCCACCTCTTAGCCTGCCGCTTCGGCTGCCTCTGCCCTCTTTGTCAGTCCTGCTCCCCCTTCTCCCCTGTGTCGGACATGTCAGTCGCAGGCTTCAAGTGTCCTCCGTAGTCTCCCCATACGTGATGTCCCACCTCTTTACCAAGACATACCCCCTGGGCTTTGGTCAGCCCTCAGCATCTGTCTCCCTCAAGCTACCACCTTTGTATTTCCCCGAGCTTTGCCTTGTGCTTACTTGTAGCTTCGTGTAGGCACCTTATCCATCATTTCATTAATTTCCTTGACATGTCCCAGCACGTCTGCTTTTGCTGTGATGCCTTCAGCGGCTGTCTGGTGAGATGCTGAGACAAGCCCTCACCCGTGCTGCCACCATCCCTGTCACTGGAATTAGTCTGGCTCTGGATTTGAGCACAACAGTGTCCTCTAAAGCTAGGACACCTGCGAGGCAATGTCGCACACCAGCAGAAGCTCTCCTTCCGTAGTCCATGTTCTCCTCACTCGCTCTTTTTGGCATTTCAGGTGCAACCCTGCCCCCTTATGCTTACACATCACAGCGTGGTTCACTGCAACCCCCTTTGCAATAGTGTCGTATCTTTGCGTAAGTTATTGCAGACTGTTTTGCAAACTGTGACAACGTGTCAATACTATGCGCACAAATACAGATACGATAATGGCACGGACTCTTTGTCAAGGGAGGCCCTGCAGCCTGCGTTGGTAAAATCAGGAATGGCATGAGGATGGAGATCTTTTCTGTTACACCACCGAGGGGAAACAGAGAATCAAAGGAGAAGGCTGTTTTCTTACGTCTCTTGGTAAAGCAGGCTGAGGCACCGGAGTCAGGAAGCAGAGTTACAGCGATTGGAGTTACTGTGATAGCACATCTGTGCCTCAAATTCCCTTGACATTTAAGTTCACAGTACGTAGTCGGTACTGAATCTGCTTTTTTGGGGGGGAGAAAAAATTCTGAAACAAAACGATATGTTAACAGAGGTTTCTGATGAATCAAGTGTACAAAATTCTGTCCTAGCTTTGTATTGTGCCGAGATTTCTTGGGAGGTTAAAATGAAATCTGCCTTGACATTTTAGGGTTTGATATGGACCATATACTTTGTTTGTTTTTATAAAATATATTGAAGCCTGTGTGTCAGCTGACTTTTACCATAGGAAAGTGTTTTCTTATCACTCTGGACTCCACTTACTGGGTCACAACTTCATTAGTTAAGAACTAATAATCCCTTTGCTAGTGAAGTTAAGGGCCACTTACTGTTCAGCAGAGGCCCTTGCTGAAGTCTACAAGGAGGGCTCCTGAGACTTGCTGGCACGATGTGCCCACCAGGGGTGGACATGACCCATGGAATGCGAGAGACGGAGGCTTCCAGCTACACTCCTGTGTGCAGCCACCTCATCCGTCATCTGGCAGGATGCTGTGCCACAGCACTGAGGGGGAAAATAGAGACCTTAAATCCATTCACTTCCAGATTTAGCCACGTTTTGTCCTGAAACTTTATTCCTGGTAGGTGAAGGGGACCGTGCCTGATATTTCAGCTGCTTTTTCTCCCCCTTTACCTGGAGGGATGCTGAACCTGAGGGTCTGAGCCCTGCAAGTTGTTAGCTTCACAGGTGAGTGTGATGGAGAATGAAAGCAAGCTCTGATAACAAGGACTGCTTGCCCTGGGGCTTGATATTTTATCTGGTAGGTTTTGCTCTGAGTAAATGGTGATGTGGAGGAGCTGGAGCACTGCCCCATGCAGTTTCAGGAAGGGCGAATGCAGCTCACAGCCTTCCGCTGCATCGGCCGCTTTCCCCCAGGTGTGGAGGCCAGCGCTGGTCCACTTGTGTTGAATACAAAAGGTGGTTATCGGGACCCCGCGCTAGGAGTCAGGTATGAGCTAACAAAGCTCGTAATTAACTTTTGTTTGTTCTGAGATTAATTGTATCACCACCGCCCCACATGTGCTGGGTGGCATCTTCTCCCAAGAGGCTTATCAGTGTTGGGATACTCCACACAGCCGATTGCAGCCCCTGCAAGGAGGGGTGGCAGGAAGGGGATGACTCAACTATGAAAGCAGATGACAAGACAGAAGCAGTTGAAATATTTTCATATACTTGTTCCACTGAGGGAAACGGGCTTTAACTGTTTTTTAATTTTTTTTACCTTCCTTTCTTTTTGCCCTGTGAAAATGTACATTTCTACTTAAGCGGCCATGCCACCCTACACTACATTTTCTCTTTGGACAAAACTTTCAAATTTTGGGGTTCCAAGAAATCAAACAAGAAGTCATTCCACAAAATGAAGAAATTAAGGAATCCTGATACTCACCAATTCCTCCGTCTCCCCTGGCTAACCTTGCCCTGGACCTCCTTTACAGCCTGCTGTCTCCATGGGCACCCGCGGTCTATTACTTTGGCAGTGACATCTCAATGGCAGTGTTTGACTGTAGAAGTCAATTACTGAGACCTAAAGCTATTAGGAGGAACCAAATGGCTATGTGAACCTTCATGTCTCCCCTTCCTGATCATCTGCTGTCATTAAACTGTAGGAGCTTGACTGTCTTTGAGGTTTCTGCCTGGGGCTGGATTTGTCTGAAAGTGGCCAACAGGAACAAAAGTTATTCAGAGCGGGAATAAAAGGAATAAAGCTGGGACTAGACATTGAGAAATCAAATATGACCCATCACTGTGGTTAAGGAAGAGTGGAACTTTGAGGTTTATTGGGTTAATTTTTTTTAGCAACCTGTAATTTTTCACAGGAAATTTTCAACAAAAGTGGGAAATAAATATTATTAGCAAACTAACACAGGAAGGACACTAATTTTCCTGGCAACTGTGTGTCCCTTGGGTGATGTTCAGACTCACACTCCCATGGGAGGCAGGACCATGGAGGGTCTTGTTTCCCCATCTGATGTCCCAGATGTACAGCCATGAGACTCCTTCCCCATTCACATCCCAAGAGATACAGGGAACAGATAGGTCCCTGCTCCCTGCTTATCTTATTGGTGATGGGGAGTGTGTTTGGGCCAAATCCTGCTGTGCCAGAACATGGTCAGTGCGAGCCTTGGCTGTAGGCTGCTGCTGCAGCTGAGACTGTGAAAATAGCTGTGAAGGGCGTAAGACCGGTGCAAATGATGTTCTGGTCCAAATATTTCTGTGTTCTTCAAAGGTAATTAAAAGCTCAGACCTCTCCATCTCACTGTGTACGCTTGTCATTTGAATATGAATGCACGCATTTAAAGAGCCTTGAGGATGTATTGTGTTTTGCACTGCATCTCCCGAGTGTTTAATCAGCTCAAGATTTGGTAGGCTCTGTTCCCTTCGCCTTGCCGGGGATGGAGGCATTGCATTGAATGAAGGGCTAAATGGACAGGAGCAGCGCTCTGTGTGTCTGGGGGCAGGTGAACTACAGAAGATCCTGCAGAGACAAGAGAGAGCTGGAGAAGAAGCAAATTCATTTATATTTGTCTTGTTTGAAGATACAGTCCTGGTTGCAGAGATCCGTGCCTCTTTTCCTGCTCTAAAAGAAACAAAGGGAAGGGAAAGGCTCTCTGCTACGAGCGGACAAAACTGAGGGGCAGAGGATCGAGCTCTTTGTGACACGAGGCAGATTTGCCAGAGAAAAGGTATACGGGGGCTGTTGCATCCCCCTCTCCATCCCAGTACCACCACCTGCCTCAGCCTGTGTGCTTCTGGGCAATGGGGTGCGTGCCCTCCCATCCGGAGACTGTGCTGGGTCCATCCCCGGGGAAGCCGACATCGGGGTTCACCTGCAGCCTCCCACCTCTCCTTCTACACAGGGAGGGGGTCAGGGAGCCGTCCGGCTCCCCTTGGGTGGAACATTAGTATAATCAGTGTTATCAAAACATTTGTATTTCAACAATGCTGACTTTTAACAGCTGCACCAGATAATTTTCTTTATTGAACTTGGACAGGCTTAAACCATAAGTGATGCAGTGATTGAAGGGATGAAAGCAACACAACAATGCATTAACATTCAACCCCAGAGATCTGCTTCTCTAATGCAGTTCAAACCAAATGTGCTGAAAGGGTAGAGCTCCGAGATGTGTAATGATTGTGCAAGCGTCTTTTCTTCCCCAGAGGGAGAGGATCTTTTTGAAAGTAGCCCTACTTTTGCTTCAGTCTGCGTCGTCTGGGATTGTTTCTTCATATACAACCAATTTAATTTGCTTTATTAAAAACAGTTCAGGGGCCACATTTTAATTTTAGGTATCGAACGAATGTAGCACGCACAAAATCTGCTAGTTACCCTTGTGCACAGACAGTGTTCAGTTTGGGGATTTCAGGTAAGTTGACTTAAACTGCAGATTGTCTGAAATAAAGAGAATAAATAAATAATGGTGTGTAATACAGAAAGACCTGATTCCTGGCAGAAGTCTTTAGGGGATTATGTGAAATGAATTGGAGGGCAGATACAGTGCTCCGGTGCTTAAGGCAGTGCCGGGGGACAGCAGGCTGTCTTGGTCCTCAGGCACTCTGCAAAAGAAGAAGAGAAAGGTGTTATCAAGGCATGGCTATAAAGCAAAGATGACGAGATAAGCATGGTTTTTATATTATTCATGCAGTGCTGTAACTGGACAGCAGAAGGATGTGGCCAGCAGAAATAAAATACAAGCCAGGATTCCAGTTTTTTTGTTTTCTTCTGAAATTTCTGTCACCGAAAGCAGTCAAAATTCAGCAGTTCTTCTCCCTCTTTTTTTATTAACGCAGTTATTACTAAGCTCTTCAGCTTTAATTTGCTTTTTTATAGGGGCTTTACTCAGCATGCAGTCCCTTTAGATCTGGGCGTGATAACTAACCACATCCTGCGCATCGGACATTTGGCTTGCATCCCCATATCTGCCTGCTTGTAAGTATTTTATTCATCCTCTTTCCTTGTTTTTCTCTTACTTTTAGGAGCAGATTCAACTGACAGGCTCTGGGTCTGATCCCGGGTCATGATGCCTTTGCTTCACACTACTATATATAACTCTATGATGTGCAGATCCATGGGAAATGTAAATGATACAAGCATTTGATCCTATTGAATTAATCTGAATTAATCTAAGTATCCTTATGACTCTGAGGTTCCTTTTCCCAGCCCCACACAAAACCCCAAACAAAATATAACTCAATTTTAACCTGCAACCAAGCCATCTGGGCCCTTGTCTTCGTAGATTTTAAAAGTCGTAAATTTAAATCATATTAAATAATAATAAAAAATGAAATTAGATCATAAATTAAAAGGAAGACTTTGCTTGTGGCAGGAAATAGTTTTTCCTTTTCCTTGTGTGCACTGTTTTATTGAGTCAGTTGATCAGACTGATCCTGTTTCCCAGGCAGAGAGGTAAGAGAGATAAAGGGATTCTGTGCTCCATCTGTAACAGGAAAAAGAAGCATCCTACTTATTTGTGGTCTTTCAATTGGCGAAGGCATTTATGCAAGAATAAGAAGTATCAAGGATAGTATTCTTGCTAAACTCCCGTCTAGCAGACATTCTTTGCCTTTCCTACCTACATTTTCAATGGAATAAAACGTTACTCACTTCTGTTCTGTCTAGAGCGACTGACTAATTTAGTTGTGTGATGTTAAATTGCTACATTTTTCCAGTCTTAGAGCAAATTGCCTTTCAAGGCTGAAGGGTTCCCTGTATGTAAAGTTCATTCAGCGCTTTAGTATGAGCATGCAAACATATTTTTATTGGCATTAAATGCTTGGCGTTACATGTTAGCTGGAAGGACGATACGTAGTGATATAGTGCTATATGCAGGAAATAAATGTAGAAAATGAAGGCGGTGAGGGGAAGATGAAAGAATTAAAGCAGAAGCTCACTGTCCTTCGTACGTATATCGAATTAGTGAAGATCATGAGAAACCTTAATCTTTGTAATAAATCTAGTGAAAACATGCTGCCAGCTTTTGGAAGTAATCGTTGTGGTAACAGGACTTGGGGGGGTGACACACCTTTTTGGGATGAGGAGGTTTCGTCCTGGAACTGGCACCACCGTTATCACCTGGGGTCTCTTCTGGGAACCTGCACAATCCTCCTCCTGCTCTTCCTGCCCTGATGCTGAACGAAGGAGAGGGGGTTCTGGTTTCAGGTCATGAGGGGATGATATCATTATCTGCTCACTCCTGGCTTTAACTTCCCAAAAGGGCAAAAGAGAGCAGAGAACACACTTGTGAGTCCTTTCATACAGATAATCAGTGTCATCTTTAATGAATGTCCTCTACCTCCCCTCTCCTACTCAAAACAAAGAGCTCATACGGAGCAAGCAATTTCTGCACAGATCCAGAGTACCACCTAAGCAACTAATCTCCCTCTCCTAGACATTTCCTAGACACATTAATGGCCAGTAATTTCAGTGCCATTTGCACCAGATCCTCCCCATCAGGGGGACAGTCTCAAGTCATGCCTTGTGGGCACATTGTTCTTTGACCCTCATCTCCATGTCTCCCTGGACACATGTGTGTGCAAGCATGGGAACTGTATCCGCAGGAGGACAGCATGTGCAAAGAAATGAAGGCTGGCGGCCAGAGCCTCCTTCTGCCAGAATCCATGGACACCTGACAGGCGAGCTTCTTCAGCTGTCCCGCGCTTTGAAGAAGCTTCTTTGAAGACGATGGTAGAAATCTAATCTTTCTGTTGCATTCATCCTCTGCCTTTCTGTATACATTGGGCTGAAATCAGCCAAAAGGGTTTTAGTTTTTTAGGGAAGGATGGCAGATACAATTAACAGCGTATTGATGTCTGACAGGACAAGGGACCTCACTGTTGTAACTCTTGTAAAAGCACATTAAGCTCTCCTCTGTTAGGAGTTGTTTACAATAAGAAAATGACTTTTCAGAATACCTTCTATCCGTAAAGAAAAAGTTGATGGGAGATTGTGACAAAAATGTTAGTTTATGTAGCATAAAAACACAGGTTTTCTTTGATGTCAGTTTGTCTCTCTGCTTAAACATTATGAAACCTCTGAAATAGCCATATTTCTCAGTTTGTAGTCACAAAAAGCCAGGAAGAACCAAGAAAACATAATGTTTATCTATGGTTGATAATCTCCCAAGAAAATGAATCTGCCAGACTTATCTTTGCTCCCTGCTCCTCAATTTTTAGGGCCTCAGTGGTTGTGGGTATGCTCCATTAAATTATATTTCACTGAGCCTGGAGAAATAGAGTTGTTGCATCAAGATATGCAGAGAAATACAATGCAGGCAACTGGTTGGTAAAGGATTTATGACATTGGGACTATGAAAAAGCTCTCTGTTTACTGCATGCCATCCCGGAAAGTGCTGCAATCTCTTTTAACATTCACCTTAGACTGAACTGGGAGATGACTACTGTCTCAGCGATGCTCAAGATTAAATTGCATGTTACATATAATTTGGCACTCAGGGGATATGATAATTGATGAGGCCTCTGCTCCTGACCCCATTTCCATTTTCTGAAAAAAAAAACAAAAAACAGGTTTTATGACAGGTGCCATCAAAGATACAAAGAGTTGATAGCTTTGGCATGGCCACCCAGGCATGATACTGCATGGTACCTGGGATTTACCTCTTACACAGTGATGGCTTGCTTAATCCCTCACCTACCCAGTTTGCCCTGCTTTTGGTGAATGCCAATTTGCCTGTCTCCCACTTACCACGGGATAAAAGAAATGATGAAAAACTCCAGCTGAGCTTGCCTGCAGTATCTGCAGGTAGCCCTGCCCTTGGAGGAAGAGTGGTTGTCCTCGCCTGGGAAAAGTGATTCATACCGAGGGCATGAATGGCGGAACAATGCCCAGCTGGAGGAAAATACTTCAATAGTGATTCTGGTTGAAAAGTGAGGATGTACAAATGACACCACGAGCAGAGCCTTTCCTTGTGTGCCAGATCTCATATTTGGGGACTGACGTAGCAGAGCAAGGTTTTGCTCCCTTGTGCATTTAAAACCAGCAGAGCGGGAAGGTGGTCTGTGCCTTCTTGGTACGGTGAGTAGTTTTGCTGAAATGAGTGAATCTCTCCAAGCAGTTTGCCCATTAGAGCAGCAAGGCTGTGTAACAAGGGAGGAATAGCAGCGGGAAAAGTCAGACGGTGTTGGAAAGGCAGAGTATGACCTGGGACTTCCTACAGTGGTGGGGTGGGACTCGATGACTCAGGAAGCCACCTCAAGCCACCCATCCCTGTCCTGGGATTGCAGAGGTGCCTCTGAGGTAGTAATCTGGATCCAGCTACACCACAAAATCTGAGTTCCCCAGCAGACAGGTCCCGGTTCTCCTGTTCCAGGAGTTTTCAGGACTGGTTATTCGGGAAGCCTTATCCTGTCAGAGTCAGGGTTCCTCTCCATCTCCAGTCATTCAAAAACAGCACTTCAAATTCAGTCGTTGCGTTAAACCAACCCAGCTTTCCAACAATAGATGAGGGAAAGGTAGGGACCAATACAGAATTTGAAAACTTTGGCTCATTAGTTGAATTCCATGATGGGTTTACGGCTCTCAGAAAGACAATGGATTTATTGGGGTCAGCCATTCTTAATTTTGCCGTTACACTTCAAAGTCAGTGACAAAATTCCCAATCATTTTTTTGGGACCAGATTTGGGCTAGATGTTATAATGGTGTTCTGTTCAGTTTTCAGAAATGCTCAAAACCAATTTCCAAACAAGAAGGTGAAGCTGACACCTGACTTCATTGGGGGTTATTCCCCTGGAAGGATTAGGGTAAGAGAGACAAATGGTTATGCCACTTACCTTCGTCTCCCGGCAAAAGCAGGAACCTGAGCCGAAGCATTAGCTGTGGTGCGCTGAATAAAATTGCTTGTGAGTTCCCCTCTTGAAGGCTGGGAGGTCTGATTCGCGGCGAGGCAGAGGTTCGGGCAGCCCGAGGACTGTGTAGCTGAGTTTCGGTCCAGAACAGCATTTGCACCCCTGCACTCATCCTGGCCACTCTCCAGTGGGGTTGCTATGCTGGAACAGCACCAGGGAACATCATCAGGGATGAGGGTGGGATCCATTTTATTTCCGTACACGTTTTGTACCTTTCCTATGAATACTACTGAGATGTCAGGAACTCAGATATGTTCACACTCTGTAGGATTTTGCTGTTTTGCTCCCAACAGGGTACAGATGGCTGGTAAAAATCCTTTTAGACTGAGTAGGACCTTACACTTTAGGTCCGTATTTTTAAATGTGTGATTAAAACAACACTTTTTTTTTTTTCCTTCCAAAAATATTACCCAAAGAGCCACTTTAACTGAAGCTACATTTTACGGTGAGATTCATTTATACATCACATCACTACGCAGTGTGAGTGAGGCAACTAGGATCTGGGCCATAGTCGTTTGGAATCAGAGTTTACAGTGTCTCTGATCTCACTACGAAATGCTCAGTTAAAAATAGCCCAGTTGACATTGTAAGACCTATAAAGGCTCTGATCTAGCAAAGCACTCAGATCTCTGCTCATCTGTGAGGTTCTGATTAGTCCTTTTTAAGACCATAAATCTTCCACTAACTTCAAAGAAAGTCCCATGACATAGTTCTCCCTTGTACCAGGGCCAAAACTGTTAATGGTAAAAGTAGAATGTAGTGGATTTCAAATTTGTGAAGAATTTAAAGGCTTTTAACTTCTGCCATGTTAAAGAATTTATGTGAATTAATTCCTTAAGTTATTCTAGAGCAATTCAATTAATAATGGATCTGCTTTTCATTATGATGAGTAATCAAGGATAAGCATCTTCTGTATCAAAGCTTATCTTTTAAAAAGGATAAATTAGCTATAACACACTTAACTACTTCCAGAACATGAAATGAACATGTATTGTTCCGTTAGTTAATTTTGGATCACTAAATTAAAGACAGTTCAAAAGGAGTATAATCTCATAAGGATCTCTCTTTGTTCAGTCTATTGTGACTTATTTCACGAGGTACATAAAATACTGTTTCTTGTGGGGCTAAATACTATTAGGGTCATAAAATGGTTTTGTTATAGTATATTTTATGCATCAGTATGAGTTATATACCACCAGGGTAAGAATAGTTTTATCTGGTATTTGCAGATGCAGTTTTGTACTCCTGCATATCTTGTAGGCTATCAGGATGCTTGATTGAGACTACCAAAAGCTCCGTAATAAAACAATAAATGCAATAAATAAACAATAAAATAGCATCTGGAATGTAACCTTTTATCCATGAAAATACGGATGTGTACGTAGTAGTAAATTAATCCAGGTCAGGGAATAAGCCTGTCATCATCTCTCCTGTGGAATTAGCAAGCACACCTGACATGGTTTTGGCCAGCTAGCACCCGCCAAGCCTGGACGTATTTGGGGCTAGGATTGGCCATCATTCATTCCCAAAGGCAGCTGTGATTTGGCCATCCTGTCCATGTGGATAAAAGGGATTTTAACTGTCTTGATGCAGTGTACCACACAAGTTGTCCCTGAGACCAGAGAATAGCCTTGACCTGGTTTATGTAGTCTAGATGTAGTTCTGAGGTATAGAAAATAAATTGGGGTTTAAAAAAGTAGAATTAGATTCTACCTACTGCTTAATGTAGTCCTTGTTTACTCAGGCACTTGGGTCTTTTCACAGCATATAGCATAGCCTCCTAAATTTAATTTACAGTGCAATAGTACAGTGGGTAACTATGCAAATAGCTTCAGTGACTGCAAAGCAAACTTCTTAGCATTTTCAGTGGGTGCCTCCAAGGCTTCTGTGTTCTCAGAGAAGAAACAGCACCAGCAGAAAAGTACCTTATCCTACTTAAGGATCTTTAGTCCAGGTTGGGTCCCACCTAGTGTCAAAAAGTGTCAGCCTCTTGAAGAAAGAGGTGCTTTTCTAAGTTAGCAGAGGTAGCACATTTAAAGGAAAAATGATAAGGCAGACCATTGCCGGGAACAGTGCTGGGACCCTTGGGTGGGAACTCAGAGACAACCCAACAACACTTGGGCAGCTGAGCGACACATAGAAGGAGAGACCACAGACACTCACAATCATTACTTCAAGGGCCTGATTCTGTCTTTCTGGTTGATGCTGACAGTGTTTACTCTCTCTGTCACGATAAAAATCAGTGAGATTTTTCTCAAAGCCTCTAACTGTGAGTTAGAGATAATTGTATTGAACTGGGACCGCAGGATGAGGCTGAAAGCAAGGTCAAGATGAGAGGGACCACAGTGGGAACATAGTTCTGTATGGATATTGTCTCCTTCGTGGGAGGAAAGCTCGCTGCCTTTCCTTGTGGTGCCTGAATATCTGCAGTGAGAGGTTGACCATGGATGGATGGACAGAAATATTGCATGTGGAGGATTATAGGCAGAAAATGAGCTTCATTTCCTACATGCTTGCACCTTGCAAAGGCAATGGATTACACCATGAAATTCAGCTATAGCATGTCAGCTTTTTGCAAGCAATTCCGCATCACCAAGCCTTCTCTTACACTTCCAGACTGCACCTGGGCACTAAATATGTCAGTTTGAAGAAAAGCAGCTAAGCAAACCCTGGTCTACGCGTCCTGTGCTTTTCTGACCTTTGCCAGCACCTGAGCTTCCAGGTTCAAACACAAAGTGGCTGGAGGCACTTCAAAGATGGGATCTCTTCCCCATTTGCATTCGCTGCCCTTAGATAGTCTCCTGGTGTTTGCTGAGCTGCCAGGGCTGCTCATTCCCTCGGGATTTTGCTGGTATCACAGAATCACAGAATGGTTCGGGTTGGAAGGGACCTTAAAGTTCATCTAGTTCCAACCCCCTGCCATGGGCAGGGACACCTCCCACTAGACCAGGCTGCTCAAAGCCCCATCCACGCCTACATGTTGTAGGTGTCAGAAGCTGCAACACTTCACAGAAATGTGCCTGCCATTGAGATCCCTGTGGCAGCATTACAGCGAGTTGCATTTTGATCTTTGAAACCATTTGATCCGTTTCTTATATAGTAAGAAGGCAAGTCTGGCAGAATTTCTCATTCTGGGTACTTCTGCCGAGGCAGTGTGGAGTAAGTGACTAATGGCAGTGGATTTGTCATCCATCACGGTGTTGAGCAGCCTTGCTCATCTAAATTGCGAGCTGAAGTCCTGAGAGGGGTTTTTGTTCCTTGAATAGCTTTTATCCACAAGACAAAACTGGATTCCAATATGCCTGTCCCATATAAAGTACATTTTTGATTGTGCCATTCCTCAGTTAAACAACTCATAGTGGGGAAGGGTCAATTTTAATTCATTGATGGGTAGGATTTCTCCTAATCCCTGCATTTTGGGAAACAGAGATATAAAGATATTTGTTAGCTAATGCTTTAAGAATTGAAGCTTAATGCTAAGGAATAATAACTTGGAACTCTTAAGAACTAGATTGTCTCAGGCGCACATTAAATCACATTACCTCCTAGTAAATTAATCTTGCTTTTTTTTTTTTTCCCCTTGCAGTTCCAAAGGATAACATCTTACGTTGTCCTGGGCTTGAGCAGTAAAGGATAAATTTCATCACTGGCTGACTTGTTATCTCTTCCTTGCGATGAAGAAATGGTTGCCTAAAATAACCCCTTTGTTATGCTGCTAAACCTGCCTTTGAATCCAAGATCTGTTGTGATTTTTAAAACACAAACCCAAAAATGTCAGAACTCGACCCGTCTTCTGGATTTGTAGGAAACATGGAAAATGGGACTTTTCTGGAGCTGTATCCCACATCCCTTTCAACTTCAGTGGATTCATCGCCTGGCCGTTTATCCAACGTCTATGTCTATGTTTCTATATTCCTTAGTCTCTTAGCTTTTCTCCTTTTGCTATTGATCATTGCACTTCAGAGGCTGAAAAACATAATTTCTTCCAGTTCCTCCTACCCAGAATATAATAGTGATGCTGGAAGTTCTTTCACTAATTTAGAGGTTTGTAGTATTTCTTCCCAGCGCTCCGCCCTCTCAAACCTTTCTTCATGAAACTAAATGAAAGGAAACGCACGGGGAATGGAAGAGCTTTGTCTAGTTTCATGGGGAGGTAGTGCATGCAACATTTGCCTTAGAAGACTATTATGAAGAGGTGGCTTTTAAGGTTTCCTTAGTTGTTGGGTTTTTTTTCTTTCTTTTTCTAGTCTTCATTTCCCCTTTTGCTAATGTTCTTCTTCATTTTGGACAACGGATAATGACACGATCATCGTTTCATGCCTGTAATAGTGATGCTGTCTTTTTCTCACACATACACGGTGTTCATCGAGAGTATTCCTGCCAAATTGTAATACAGTTCTAACTGGATGTGTCATTTTTTTGCTCTAGTTGTGACCCTTTCCCTGGTTTTGTATGAGTAGTGTGCTGACTACTTTTCTTTTTCCTTTTTCAATTAGATAAGGACTTGTGGATGAAATCTCTATTGCAAAAGTATAAAAACTCAGCTTAAATTATAAATACTGGGACAATTTAAAGTTGTTGGTATTGTTTCTTTTTTAATTTTCATGTCTTTTTCAGTATTTATTGATGTTTATAAAACACAACTAAAATCCATTTCCTGAAGAATGTTACTTTTGTTTATTTGTACTCCTAACTCATTCTGTATAAAGTCTCTGTATTTCAGTTTTTGAATATCTTTGGTTAACGTAGTAAAGTGACTATAATAACAATGCTCGCTGCTGAATGTGTGGAGGTGTTTTTAGGACCCCATTGCATCTAATTTGCTTGATGACTTGTTCCTCTAGGGGGCAGCTTTTGCTGCTGAATCATAAATATCACACAACTCCTTCGCATCCTTCACTGATACTGTAGTTTGTTCTTACTGGATACCAGTACAAAGCAGTGGTTTCTTTTACAAGATCTGCATACAACAACCACAGCTAGCAACGGAATAGCTCCTGTAACTGTCCTTTAGGCATGGGTGTTTGTACTGGTGAGGACTTTCTGGGCCGGATTGTGTCCTGTAATTTCACAAATGCACACTGGGGTGGAGAGGGGACACAAGGATCTGCGTAATGGCCAAGCAGGCTTGTGCTCTGACACTCAGGGGGTGCAAGGTGTACCTGCAGAGGGTAGAATCATAGAATAGAATCATCTAGGTTGGAAGGGACCTTTAAGATCATTGAGTCCAACCATTATCCTAGCACTGCCAAAACCACCACTAAACCATGTCCCTAAGCACCACGTCTACACATCTTTGAAATACCTCCAGGGATGGTGACTCAACCACTTCCCTGGGCAGCCTGTTCCAATGCTTGATAACCCTTTCAGTGTAAAACTTTTTCCTAATATCCAATCATCTAAACCTCCCCTCCTGCAACTTGAGGCCATTTCTTCTTGTCCTATCGCCTGTTACTTGGGAGAAGAGACCGACCCCCACCTCTCTACAACCTCCTTTCAGGTAGTTGTAGAGAACAATAATGTCCCCTCTCAGCCTCCTTTTCTCCAGGCTGAACAACCCCAGTTCCCTCAGCCGCTCCTCATAAGACTTGTTCTCTAGACCCCTCACCAGCTTCGCTGCCCTTCTCTGGACTTGCTCCAGCATCTCAATGTCTTTTTTGTATTGAGGGGCCCAAAATTGAACACAGTATTTGAGGTGCAGCCTCGAGGTACGAGGAGATCAGAAGGAAAAAGGCAGTTGCTCTGCCCCTTTTCCCCATCACCATAAGGAGAGGCCAGAGATGAGAGGGTAAGAAATGGATGATCTTTCACAATCTCACTCCTCTTTGCGATTCTGGGTTACGATTTCCCCCCTGCCTGAAATGTAACCCACCACTCAATTTCTGCAGTAAAATAACTAGCAGCATCGTGAACAGTATATGGTGGTCAGCTGGGAATTAAATCAAGCCAAACAATCAAAGAAATGATTCGAAATGCCAAGTTTGACCTGCTGGGACTGCAGCCCCACGCTGTGCTGTGCCGTTCCTCGCTGTCCTCCCTGCAGTGTGTGAGCACAGCCCGGCCCTGCCACTCCACTCCATGCAAATTTTGCTCTCATGGCGGGATCCAAGTCACTGGAGAGACCCAAGGAGGGGTACGGAAATGTCACAGCTGTGACCGACTGCTCTCCCCACACGGCACTATGGCCCAGCTGGCCGAGGGGTCAGGGAACTGCAGAAGACCTCCACACCAGATCTGTTACACATACTCTCCTGCATTCTGCCATTAACTGCACAGGCTTTAGAAGAGAAATGGGGAAAGCCACATCTAAATATAATCATTAGAAACACGTCTGTTCAGTGCCAAGCCACAGACGGATGATGCTGGAGTTGGTGTTTCCAATTTTTAAAAGTGAACCTACATTAAGTGGTAATGACTTATGGTGGTGATTAGCTCCTTACAAAGGTCAAAGATCTTGCTGACTAATAAAGAACTAAAGCCTGCAGGTTCTCTGAGCCAAACCGGTTTGATGAATGTATTTAGTCTCTGGAATATTTTATTCATCTAGACAAAAAGTCCTTGTAAGTCACTTTTCACTGTAATTGATGATAGCCCTTGGGAAAAGACTTAACTATTTTAAAGGGATCAGGTAACATTATTTGCTTTCTGAAAGCTCTTCCAAATCCCAAACCTGCAACAGAATGTATTTGTGTGTTGACTGGTAGATAAAAATAAATGAACTGTAAATCAAGATGGAGCAACTGTTCAACTATCTTCTCTTACCTACAGAGTTGTAAATTTGTTGCTTCCTTTGCTGCAAATGCAGGAATTTAATCAGAACCAGAGATGAGACCACAGTCTGAGATGGGTATTTATTCCCAGAGATATGTTTCCCATTACGATTTTATGCTTGTGGATGTAGAGACATTTAATGTTAAATACAGACTGCTGAAAACTGATTGGCTTTGTTCAATGATCTGTTATTAAACTTCACAAGAGCAAAAAGTGTTTTTCAGACTGCACAAAGTAGCAAAGGTAACTGAAACCACACATTTGATTCTGCTTTGTAGTTTACTAGATGCTATTAATTTCTTTTTCCACTCTGCAGTGACATATGGGACTATATACAGTCATCGTGATTTCAGCTGAGTTGCACCTGTTCTCATCAGGACAGATCTGAGTAGAAACAAGTTGGATCCAACAGAATAGCATCAGGAGAAGCCACAGGCAAAAAGCACAATGGCATTTTTGAGGATTAGTAAGTATTTATTCTTCAAGATAAAAAGAAAAAATAAAAAAGAAAAATAAACAAAAACAAACCCAACCTGAGAATCTGAGCTTGTGTAAACTTGAGCTAGAGCTGCAGGGATTTTCCACCAAGCTAAATTGAAAACCAGATATGGTTCTTGATTTTCATCAAATTTATGTGATTTGTACCTCACCCTCTCTCTGTCTCCCTTTCTTTCTGTCACTTGCAAACAAAACAGATATGGACAGGCTGGAGAAGTGGACAGAGGGGAATCTCATTAAGTTCAGCAGGGGAAAACGTAAAGTTCTGCACCTGGGGAGGAATAACCCCAGGCACCAGGACAAGCGGGGAGCTGATCAGCTGGAAAACAGCTCTGCAGAAAACAGCCTGGGGGTCCTGGTGGACAACAGGTTGACCAAGGGCCGTTAACACACTTGCTGCAAAGGAATCCAAGAGCATCCTGAGCCACATTAGAAGAAGCACTGTCAGCAGGTCGAGGGAGGTGATCCTTCTCCCTCCTCAGCAGTGGTGGGACACCTGGATTGCTGTGTCCAGTTCTGGGCTCCCCGGTACAAGAGAGATGTGGAGCTACTGGAGCGAGCCCAGTGCAGAGCCACTAAAATGATTAAGGGACTAGAGCATCTCTCATATGAGGAGAGGCTGAGATAGCTGGGACTGTTTAGTCTATAGAAGGCTCAGGAGGATCTCATCAATATACAGTAATACCTCATGGGAGGGATGAAGAAGAGAAAGCCAGGCTCTTCTCAGTGGTGCCCACTGACAGGACAAGAGGCAGTGGGCACAAACTGAAATACATGAAATTCCATCTGAACACAAGAAAACGTTGTACCGTGAGGGTGGTCAAACGCAGGCACAGGCTGCCCAGAGAGGCTGTGGAGTCTCCGTATGTTGACCTGGGCAACCTGCCTGCAGCTGACCCTGCTTTGGGCAGGAGGGCTGGACTACATGATCCTCAGAGGTAGCCCATCCATACTGTGATTCTGTGATTCATGTCAGTGCAAAAACTCAGTGGTTTCTAGCTCGCTGCCTCCTCCTGATGTGTTTTATCAGCTCTGGAGCTGAGTAAACAACATTTTTACCAGGGGGTGATTTGTTCAATAACTTGTTACTGAGGAGCTGCTCTGTTCCTCCTCCTGCCTGTGGCCACACACTTCTCCAGCTTTTCTACTGCTTTCTTTTGTGGAGTGGGTTCACATTTCACAGTCGGCTTTTGCTGTGGGTCCCTTTTATTTTTACTAAGCCCTCAGACTGCAATAGCGCCATCAGCTTCAGTAACCCATGACTCCAAGACTGCATGGCTTCAGCTAGCTGCAAAGTATACCTTGAAATCTGTAGAAAGAAAAATACCAATAAAGCATGGATAAGGAAAGAACAGAAGGAGTTTCTAGATCACACAGAAAAAAAAATATTTTGCTTCAGTTCAACAAATACAGTCCATTTAATTGCATTTAGTCAAATCTCTTGCACTGCTGGCCACCCTGGCCTTACTGTCAGGTTAATCCATCATATTCGTCCATCCTCAATGTTACTAAGTTATTCCCACTGCCATCTTGGAACAGCGTCGTGCTCTTCACTTAGCAGCTCTTCAACTCTGTGGAGAGTTTATTCTTCCGAATGAATTTTCTGCTTTCAGCCCTTCTCTGTCTGCCAGCTGAACTGAAAGGTTTGTCCCTCCAAGCTTAAAGTCCTGCCAGAACTTCCTACAAATACCTTTTAACTTGGGAAGAACTCTTACTCCTCTTCCATGCAGCTTGTTCACCCTCCTCTTTCACTGTCTAACCCTGTAGTACTCTGGCGAGGCTGAATCCCCACGGAGCATCGTGCTCCACTGTACTTGACCATTTTTCCTTCAGAGTCTTTTTTTTTCGTGAGATCACTGGGAAAGACATCTGCATGGGAAAGTTATTTACACAGTCCATATACCTCCCATTCTTCTTGACAGGACTATTTTCCCTGCATCTGTTATGTTGTCTGAGGAAACATTGTGAATTACATCCCAGCTGCTTTCCCAGCTGAATGGCCTTTTCATGTCTGCAGCCCCTCGTACGCTCCCAAAGACAACAGCCCCACTCTGTGTCTAGAGCAGAGGATTACATGCCCCAAATTCAGGGTGCAAAAGTATCCTGAAGAAGTCCTTTTTTTCCCCCCCCCTCTAAGAAACATGGCCTTTCTCTTGCCTCTGTCTTTGGCATAACATAGAGCAGCCTTCAAGCTGCTTTACACTAAATGAACTATGTGATGCCAGCCAGTCTGACGTGCAAACAAGACCCACCTGCAATCACAGCCCCGCTCTCACACCATAGCTCCATAAAACTCCTGGTTCTGCCAGACCACTCATGAGTGGGGTGGCCCAAACTGGCCAAGAAGCTGTCCCAGGCTGGGGCTCGGCCAGGGACACTTTGCTGATACTACAGGAAGATGTTTTCATGGCTCCTCCCAGCACTGGAGACAAAATCAGCATCCCGTGTGTGTGCTTTCAAGGTCAGGTAAGGGCATTAGTGTAATCATGGCAATCACCACCCAGGTGACAGCATGCAGGACTAGGTGAGATAAGCTGTTTTTCACTTCTTTGGGTGTTTTCTTTGTTTTAGATCAGTGGGAGCTGATCACCCACTGTAAGCCTGAAAATCCTGGCAGGTGGCCATCAGCAGGTCTAGGATCTCTATGAGCCTTCAGGAAATTGGATTGGGCTCCTTTGCATGGTTTAAGTTCTCCTTCTGTGCCTTCTGGACAACAGCATAATGGGTGCATTTGTTTCAGCAGTTAACACACTTGCCAAAAGATGCAGCTTTAATACAAGTAACTTCTGTGAGCAGCTTCAGTGAAAAAATTAGAAGCAAAAAGAAGTCTGTTTTTTTAATTATAACCTAATGTATAATTTTTTTTCAAAGAGAATTCAGAAGTTTCCTTTGGAAAACTATGTTTTTGCTAAAATATCTATTTGTAAAGAACAGTGGGAAAACTATTTAGTTGAATTATTAAAAATGGATCATTTTATTCCAGCTGTGCTGACATAAGTATTTTTGCCCACAGATTTTTCTAAGACATTTTACTGGTTTAAGGGGCATATAATTACTCTATACTTTTATTCCTCTGCCTTAGCGTCAATAAACAGGTGTAGGTGTCTGTCAGTGAAATTATGCCACAGGTATTTACTTATGAAGCTGCACTTGTAATACCGCATACTGGTTTTGTTGTACAGACCAAGTCCTAGGATATGTTTACATTCATTCTTTTTGTCATAAAGTATTATTAGTAAAGTATAAGATGGAGACTAAGCTGTTAATGAATTGTACCTTCACTGCCCCTCAAACACACAGATCAGTTTGTCTATTGTCTTAGAATATTAGTTACAGCCAATAAATCATTTGCCTGGCTTTATCTTGAGCCCAGGCTCAGCAGTTACTGACAAGTAAGAGATAAATGCAAAGGACATATGTATGTCAGAGGTTCCCTGCATGGTTTGCTCAGGGCGAATCCAGCTCCTTGGATGCTGCTCCAGTGCTCGGAGCCACGTGGCAGGGGCTGTCTGCCGAGGTACCCCCACCACTGTGCCCCTCTTCCCTAACATCTTCATGGGGATGCAGAAGATGGAAGCAAACACTGAGGCTTGCAGATGATATTAAACTAGGACAAGCTGCAAACACCTACCAGGACGAAGGAATAATACAAAGACACCCAGCTAGAACAGAAGCATGGCAGGGAGCAAAATGAGATGCAGCCTGAAAAACATGCAAATTAACATGTCTGAGGCAGAAGTAAACTGAAAAAGGACCCCTGGTGGTAGGAGAAACATGGGCAGCAGTGACAGAAAAGCATCTTCTGGTGAGATGGGGTGGTGAATTAAGTACAAATGGGCAATACTGCAGCAAAAAGATGAGTAGGGCTGCCATCCCCTTGGAGGGACACAGTGCCTTTTCCTCCCATCCTCAGTGCTGGGGGCCATGCGGGGACAGGTAACAGGCAGGGGTGCACTGACATTAGTACCTGGGCAAGTAACTTCAGCGGCCGATGCACGGGAAGCCCCCCCTTGTTGCATACCTCTTAAGACCTCCCCTCCTGCTGCAGCTCTGGCTGTCACTGCTCTGCGCACCAGGCCTTCGGCAAAGTATTTTCTGCTCCGGGGCATGCAAGAGTCCTCCTCCTCCCCTTACGCTCGTGCTTTTTTGCTGTCTCTTTGCATTTGAAATCTCTGAAGGATTGCTCAATAAACCCCACTTCATCTGGGATGCCACCAAAAGGCTTTCCCAGGCTGTCATGATGCCTCTCCGCACAGCCAGGGCTGCAGGGCAGGAGCCAGAGCAGCCGCCTCGGGGCAACCCCTAACAAAGCCCATGGGTCTGCAGCCCCTGCTGACCCCGAGACACCGAGAAGGCATGGGGACTGCTGTGACCGATGGCACAGACAGCCTGGCCTGAAAGCCTAGACCCAAGTGTGGCTTCACCAAATGTGGATTGTACCAACGTTGTGGCCCGACAAGTACCTTGTCTTCTGGAGACACTGAGTTAGTGTATCTCATCCTACCACCTGCTAATGTAGCTGTGCGCTTCGGCGCATCTGGAACTAACTGCTTTTCAAAAAACAGTTCTTTACAAATATGGAGAGGGCTTTTTCGATGAGAAATGCCTCTATCCTCACAGTGATTTTGCATGCTATTGTGACACTGTTGGAAAACCCACAGGACTGTGCCTAGTCTCTATGGTAAAAAGGCTGAAGAATGAGTAACATAAATTTTCAGCAGTTTCATTAACATAACAGCTTCTTGATTGTTTTCAGTTTCCATTCATGCTATGAGAGGTTGGGTTTATTCAGAAAATAATTCCTGAGTGAACGCGTCATTGTATCACTGCAGGGATAACTTTCCTTCATTAACTTTTCTATCTTCGGGGAACTTGCAAATACACTATTCCAGATTACACCTCTGTGATATACTCATGAAGAAATTACCAGGTTTGCAATTTCAGCCGTCAGCATGAAAACAAGTGCTTGTGGGGGGAAAAGGGTAACACCAATGTCTGATCCCAACAGTGTGTTAAGGACTGGGTTAGGTTTGCCAGAGAATTTTGCTAGACCCAGGTGGTCCCAGTTTCCTGGTGTGTGTTACAAGGCATGGAAGAAACTGTCAGCCCTGCTGATGCAAAGCGAGGGGCAAGTCAATGCTTTGCAGCAGGTGAGGGGAGCTGCTGTGGTCCTGTCCTCACCCAGAATGGGTGTCTAGCACACAGACTCCCTCCCACACTGCCACACTCTCCCCCATCCTCTGTTTTTGCACAGGCTGGTGGCCCAGGGCAAACCCGGTCCTTGCACAGATGCTCTGGAAGGACTGTGCCTGGGATCCTGGCTTGGGCAAGTCCATGCTGCACGTGGTTGATGGGCTCTGTGACTCCAGTAACCTCCTAAATAAACTCCATCCGTTGCCATAGGTGTGTTTTCTACCTCCACATGTTTCAAAAGAGCAAACCCAGTGAAGTGCCCCCTTAGCAAGTATTACACACCTTGCCCAAACTGTGTTCTCAGTTACTGATGTGAGGCCAACAAAGTTGTTCTGGAGGCACACAACCAACGACAAAACAAACATCTCATCCTCTGTTGTTACTCATAACCACACTTGCACCGCACCTCTGTCAGCCCAGCTGGTGTCTTCAAGTGGCTTTCTGTGGCTGTTGGCAAGTAGGGTCAAATGTTACTGACTAAAGGACTCTGCCATCTCCTCTTGAATCTCTGTTTTTTTCAGCAGTTCAGTTTCAGAAGCAAAGTTTTTTTTCTGGCTTCCGTATCATAAAGACTGTTGTAGGTAGATAAAAATGTTGATTCATTGATGCACGCTTTAGCTGGCCTCAGTAGGTTAACCTACATGCATGTATTGAAAAGGGACCCTGGGATTACGTATGTAACATAATCAAGCCCACTCCCCAGAAAAACTTCCAGAAAAAAATACTGGTAAACTCCCCATTGTGTTAGAAAACATTGTAGCTCATGTTGAAGGTAAAGAAGATTGGACTGACAGATTTATAATTGGTTGGATCTACTGAGAATTCAGAACAAGGCAAGCTGTTTGACCAAAGGCGCTTTCTAGTGTCTAACTCATCAGCATTCATTAAGTGGAAATGTAGGCTGCTGCGATGAAAAAGAATATCAGATACAGTAGCTTGAACCTCGGCAAGATCAAAAGCAATTAGTTAGGTACTAGAGTCAGAGTGCTTCATTCCAAGTGGAAGAGAAGACAGCAAAAAAATATAGCTTTGCATGATTTTGTATTACAAAAAATGAATGTAATTTTCTAATACAAGGGTGGTTACAGAGAGAAAGGGAATGTGGAAAAAACAGTAAGACAGACAGACAGACTGGCTGATAAATGCTTTTTTTCACTTAGGTCCTCCTAGCGTCTGTCATCCAGATTTGTTCAAAACGGCCATCAAAAGGGCAGAGCTTTGCTGCTCCCCTCTCCCATGCCCTAATCCATCTGAGTAGATGTCCTCATAAAGTCACTCTGCTGGGATGATCTTCTAGGATGGTTTTTAGTTTGCTTGGCCAAGGACAGATCCCAGCAGACAGAAGAGTGAAAAGCAAAAACCAAGGAAGTTTAGTCAGAATAGAACCAGATACATAAAGAAATGGATGCAGAAAGACAAGAGGAAAAAAAATAGAAGAAATATTGCTTTGTGGCAAACCACCCACTAACTACTTCCTATTTACAACTAGAGACCCACCAAGCAAAATAGATAAGTGGAAGGGTAATTAGGAGAATGGATATGATTAAGTGTTTGGGGAGCACGGTATCTGCTCTGCCCGTGTGTTCAGCTGCTCCAGGAAATGTGCCAGAGAGAACGGAGAAAAAGAGTCATCTCTTGCAGACAAGAAATAATGAGCAGGTTGACTCTGCCTTCAGTAACGCTGGGATCCGTGAGCTTTGAGTGGGGTTTGAGCAAGTCAGGATCTGCTGCTCACCTCCTTCCACCTACACCATCTCCAGGCAGCCTCAGGGACTGTCCTGGGAGCTTCAGGTGCCCACGGCTGGTGGCCACTGGCCACTGCCTCCCCTCTCCCCACAGCCAGGATGTTGCAGAAGCTGCTGGGAGATAGCGTGACTCCCCCTCTGAACGTCTGCATACTGACCAGCTATAAACGCCTTCGGACAGCTTCATGGTCACCTAACGGAGATATGTGGCCTATATCTTGCTTGGAAAAAAAAATTTTATAACCTTTTTCTTCCTGCTTTGTTGGTTTTGTTTTCTTTAAAGCTAAGACATAAAATTAACTTGGAAGAGCAGACCTCAATTGTACCTGAAGATACTCACTTCTGTTACACCGCCATTGTCTGCTACTACAGGGACTGTGGCAAAGGGAATAAAGAAATATAAGCAAATGAGAGCAAGGCGGAGTACAGGAGTGAGGGACTGACTTCGTCTTACATCATTCCCAAGGATCCCAGGATTTGCAGTTGATTTAATCTGTTCTTTTTTGAAAATTAAAACTGTAAAGAAATTATGATAGAAGCAACCCAGCTGTTCCCCCCAGCCCTCACCAGAGCTGTGTTTGCCCACATAGTTTGTTCTGCACAAGTGGGTGCAAGACGACCCAATGATGCATCTGCTCCTTGGACCCAGGCCAGCGCTGGTGTAGGGGCCATACGCCTGCATGGGTGTAGTGCAGTCCCAGTCCTATAAGCCTATATAACCTCTAGAGCAGATCTCCTCTTGACCTTCTAGCTTCAGAGCATTAGGAGCATCATAACCATCTGTATCCATCCCTGCAGACACATGCTTTCAATCTTCTTTCTGTTGTATTGGTATATATATCAGGTAATAAATTATAGGTACATGCTATAGAGACTGTGAAACACTATCCCTGGAGATACTCAAAACTCACCTAGGGAAGGCCCTGGGCAGCCTGCTCTGGCTTTGAGGTTTCCCTGTTGTGAGCAGGCAGTTGGACTAAATGATCTCTATAGCTTCCTTCCCATTTAATTTTTCTGCGATTTCATAATATGAGTTAATTATCTGAGACCAACACTGAATAAGCAGAGAAGAAATTAATGTAGAAGTGCAAAGTTTGCCCATTGCTATTGGCCGTAACACCAGCATTTGCACCTAGTAAAGTCTAGTTTGGTGTAAAACTTAATATGGATTCCATTACAATTCAAGCAGTTCCTATCATTATCCTTGATAGTTTTATTTCATAATGTTGTAAAAGTCCCACTAAAAGTAGAAGCCATGCTAGTTCATGCACTTCTTCTAGGGCAAAGAGAGGAAAGTGATCTTTCCAAGTCTGTGAAGGAGGCCACCATCATTCCTGGAGCCCTGAAGATCACTGGCCCTACAGTAACTCCAAGCCTTCAGTGCAGAAGTGGATTTTTGGTATGTCAGCACTCTCTGGTTCCTGAGGTGGGACACCAACCCAGCCTGTCATACGCTATCACTTTGCCTGTTCTCTTCTCCAAAAGATGTTTTGCAGATGTATTAATGCACCAGTTTGTGTCTCCGCGTATTGCAACTGAGAGAGGCGGGAAAAGAGTAACGCTATGAGCATGACTTTCAATGGCATTTTTCCCAGTTAAATGATTAGCTTTCATTGACTTCATTACCCCTTGTAATTTGTATTATAATAGTACTCAAGGTGACTGATGCCTCACTGTGATGGGCATCCTGAAACACAAAGACGGGGCTCTGCCCATCTCCACATCACCTTCATCAAAATGATTTTCACTTCAGTCATGTCCATGTCTCAACTCCATTGAAAATCCATCAATGACCACCGTGCCTTTCAGTCATTATTTTCATTGGGAGATCCTGTTATTACTCAGTACCATTCACCTTATTGTCTTCTGCTTTGCCCTTACAGCTAAAGATAGATAAAATTGCTATGCTTAAAACAATGTGGCAGCTCGGGAAGCAGGGTAGGAGGCTCTGGTTTCAGCAGAAAGAAGATTAGACACTTGTATTTCTGAAACAAATGATGTGCAGGCAGCGGGCAATGATTCTACTGGAATTAACCTGCACGCAGCCAAACCTGCAGCCGAGTCCTATGCAGATATTTCTTATCTTTTTCCATCTTCTCCGTTCACTGAAAAATACAAGTTAAAATTTACTGTGATGAGCTTCATGCACTTCTTTCAAAATTGTTTGTGTTAAATAAAACGCATTATAAGTTGAAATGTTTTATTACAACTTTTTTGAAACAAGCACTCTTCTGAAAGAAAATTGTTTTGAACTATATTTAAAAGTGATTCAAATATCTCTGATTTTAAAAGAAATATCCAAAGCATGTCTACACAGATTAAATGAAACAATTTTTTTTTAACCTAAAAGTAGATTTTTTTTTTATTATTTTTTTTTTCAAAAATAGGGTCATGTTTTTGTGAAGAAAATTTACTTCAGATTGACCTGTGATTAATTTTTCCAATTATTTAATTCATCCGGAAAAAAACAAAAAGTCAGTTATTTATAAAACCTTAATTTAATTTTCTTTCTTGACTTGATCCTAATGCACATTTGCACATAGACCTCCTGTTGACCTCCATGGAAGTTACGCATCTAAAGGGAACGCAGAACCAGAGTCAGCAGACAAAATTAGTGTTTTTCTAATTGCTTTAATTGGTGTTTAATTTTTCCGCTGTTTAGAGCCCAAGTTACTGACTTTTAATGGGAAAAAAGAAATGCATGCTGGAATGAGAATGTAATCAGATAAGATGAATGGTTAACATTATATTAGAGCTCCAGAAACAAAGCAATTGGTAAATGTGAATGTTTTCATTTCAGTTACAAATACCACCAATTTCCATTTCCGTTGCCACTTCAACTAATTTGCGTTCAGAAAACCACATCTCTGAAAATGTGTAAAACATCTGCTTTGAGAAACCGAGTGTCGATAACTAAACCGTGAGCACCATCATACAGAGACCTCCGGAGCCATAAAGAAGAAGACTAGATCAGCTGTGTTAAGGACAGTGAATTGTAAATTGTCCACAGGGTGGATTTAATCACATCATTCATTAATTCAGCCTACGGGGGGAAAGAAGTGACTCAAAATTGTCAGCAATGACACAAGGAAATTATGTTGTTTTTTTTCAGATGAAACATGGCAATGACTTTAGCTGGCTCCCCTTTATGCAGGTACTTCAGGAAGGCACATTTTTCCTATTTTCTTTAGGTTTTCTTATTTTCTTTAGGTTTTCCTATTTTCTTTCATTTTTTTCCAAAATTACTGCTTGCCCTAGGTACGTGGCGCTTTATGCTAAGCAATCCGAAACCCTCTGGTGCAGTAACTTGGTGTGACTTCACCTCCTGCTGATTTACTGAACCTAGAAAACCTACGCAATAAAACCAGCAGTGAATCAGGAGGGTAACTTGACGGCGGTAAATAATACAGGCCCTTCCCTCTCCAGTGTACCTTTACCAATGCCCTTTACTGAATATTGCCAACTTTGTTTAGCATGCAAGACAGGCCTTCTGCTGATAATAGGTAACATCTGCTTTAGATCAAAAGGGTAGGGAACACATACTTCTTGCCGGCAGCCTCTGTTTGTCCTGGTTCTCTGCAGCAAATTTTAAGTGGAGCTGGTGTACAACAAAAGTCACAGCTGACAAGATGTATTTTTAGCCACATACCTGTCATCTGGATATTCATATACAGCACCTCATTTGGGCTTTGGATTTGTAACAGTAATGATTCTCCAAGCGACTCCTGACTCCTAGTAAATTCAGTGTGCCTACCTGATGAGCACATAACGTGAAAGGTCTCTACAGTTAAATAGGGAAGCGTATAAATTCCATTTGGGGCAATATGTTTGCTAGGTGAGATAAAGATCAATTACTTTCAGTGCTTAAAGGTGATGCCACAATTCTTTACAAAGCCTTTGTATGAAAATGCTCTCATCATCACTAAATGTTCTATCACTAGTAACTGGGACTGGTTCTCTTTAATATCTTTATCAATGATCTGGATGAAGGGATCGAATGCACCCTCATTAAGTTCGCAGATGACTCTAAGCTGGGCGGGCGTGTTGATCTGCTTGAGGGAGGTTGGTTCTGCAGAGGGATCTGGACAGGCTGGACCAATGGGCTGAGACCAATGGTATGAGGTTCAACAAGGCCAAATGCCGGGTCCTGCACTTGGTTCACAACAACCCCATGCAGAGCTACAAGATTGGGGCAGAATGGCTTGAAAGCAGCTTGACAGAAAAGGACTTGGGAGTGTTGGTTGACAGCCGGCTGAATATGAGCCAGCAGTGTGCCCAGGTGGCCAAGAAGGCCAACAGCATCCTAGCCTGTATCAGGAATAGTGTGGTGAGCCGGACTAGGGAAGTGATCATCCCCCTGTACTTGGCACTGGTGAGGCCCCACCTCGAATACTGCGTCCAGTTTTGGGCCCCTCGCTACAAGAGGGACATTGAGGTGTTGGAGCGTGTCCAGAGAAGGGCTACAAAGCTGGTGAGGGGTCTGGAGGACAAACCTTATGAGGAACGACTGAGGGAGCTGGGGTTGTTTAGCCTGGAGAAGAGGAGGCTGAGGGGAGACCTTATCACCCTCTACAACTACCTGAAAGGAGGTTGTAGAGAGATGGGGGCTGACCTCTTCTCCCTGGTGACAAGTGATAGGACGAGGGGAAACGGGTTCAAGTTACGTCAGGGGAGGTTTAGATTAGATATTAGGAGACATTTTTTCACTGAAAGGGTTATTAAACATTGGAATAGGCTGCCCAGGGAGGTGGTGGATTCACCATCCCTGGAGGTGTTTAAAAAAAGGGTAGATGGGGCACTTAGGGACATGGTTTAGAAATGGCTCTTGTCAGGGTAGGCTAAAGGTTGGACTCGATGATCTTAAAGGTCCCTTCCAACCTCAACAATTCTATGATTCTATGATTCTATGATTTCTTCATTTCTATACTAATCATTCTTAAATATAGCTAGATTTCCCAGGGTGGCTGCTACAAAGAAAAATACTCATCCCTGAGGTATATACAGGGCCCTTTTCCTATATACAAGCACTGGGAAGGATGTATGATTGAACATGGGATTCTCCGAAACTAGCAGATTACTGCTCCTAGAAGCGGGGATGAAGAACGTAGCGTAATCCTTTCCTTCCCCATCCTAAGTGTAGGACAACCTGTGCTTGCATGCAACTGCTCTCTCACAGTTCATAGCTACAAACTCAGATCTGGAGAGAGCCTTTTTGCCTTAGACACCAAAAACGATTCCAACCTTCCTTTAAAAGGATGAAAAGGTTGCCCATCATGCTACAAGGGCTGGTGTCCAGCATCATAGCAAAGCTGGCAGCCAGGAGAAGGAACTGCCAGCACATACAGCTCAGCCCTTTGAGCCCCACAGCAGAGGCGCTGACTTGTTCTACCGAATGCCCCACAGGCATTAACGTCAGCAGATGGGGGCTTACATAGTACAGAAAGACTTCAGGGAGTGAATTTGCCTGATTCTAGCAGGCCCACAACAAACCCAGATGTGCTAGCTCAATGTTTAGGCCTTATAATTTTCCCAAACTTGGAGAAATTTTCATAGGAAACTCAAAAGGAGTATCCAAAATTCATGACTCAGTGCATGAAGGCACACACACAAAAAAAATCTTAGTGAAAAGGGAACTTGGGAAAAAATAATGCATTTTTTCCTCTTTTCTTTATTTTTTTTCCCTCTTGAAACCCTGGAAAAAAATCATCTCAGTTGGACACCTAGTAAGGAACTGTCAGCCTAAAGAAATAATATCTGGCAATACAGCTGTAAGCGTAAACAGGATTTTGCAATGGAAAACATTGTTAGTTACATTAACAATAATTGGGTGCTATATCAGATCCATCTTCATCGAAGTTTTACAACATAATCCTAATAAAGTACAGTATGATAAAATGATAAACAGCTCATAGTTAAAGCAGTAGAATATGCTTACCATAAATTAACACTTGAGAACGCAATAGTCATGGTTCCTTGAGGGCATTAGACATATTGAGACTTCTCTACTGGCCACAGCTGTAATACAAGAGCTAAAGAAATGTATCAGTATTTTCTATGAAACATCTGCGTCCATAATCTGGAAGTAAAATTCTGAGTAATTTATATCTCTGGGCTAAAGTCCAGTGAAGGAATTGTTAAGTAATCCTTCAAAAGCAATTTCCTTTAGTAGAGGATGTCCATGAGTTTTAATGGGTCGTAAGTATACAGTAGCGAGGATTTTGTTTCATGGTATGGTTTTCCTTCTCTGAAAGGAAATAATTGACAACTGTTCTTGAATACACTTTAATACACTTTATGATTCAAATGAATTCCTAGAAGCCAGGCTTTATGGGATGGGATCACCTCAGAGACGATTCTTTCTTTCTCTTAAAACACTATAATATGCATTCTGAAAACGTTATTTTCGAAGTTCTTTCAGCTACTTTCTATTTTGTTTTCATAAATCCCCTATCTGAATAGTTAGACCTCTGCACCACTGCATCCTTCTTTTCTGGAAGTCCCCAAAGATTTGTGGTTTTGCAGGGTTGAATTACAATGTGTTAATTAACAAATCATCCTTATTTATTATTTAGGGATCATTTTGGTCCCCTGCAAAATCCAGGAGTAAACTCTGGATTAAAAACATTAAAGAAACACTTTCAGTCCAGGTTTTTGGACTTGTCAAGGCTTTGATCACACAAAGCTACGGCCTAAAAGAAGCCTCCCAATGATGATTTTCAGAACCTATGTATGAAACACAGATTTGTCTGACATCCTGCAAATGTTTGTTGACAATGCCAAATGGGTTCATTTTACTTTCTCTCACACACACATCTACATATTTGTGTGCCTGTGTGTATGCCGCCAAACTCCTCCATCCTCCCAGTCGCTTCTGCCGCTCTTCTCTGAATTTGTCAATCGCTTCCGGGAAGACGCTCAGCGTCCCACACAACGTTGCAGCTCCTGTCACCCCACAGGCATGGAGAGCATTTGCTGGATTCCCACTTTGCAAGGAGGTGCCTCTGCATAAACAGCCCCAAATTGTCCATACAACATGACAACCTCACATTTAATCATTTTTTGCTCCTCATCTCACGAAACCTTGTTACACTGTTGCCCTGGTTTCATGCTCCTATTGGGAATCTCTGCCTCAGCCGAGCTTCCCCACACACTGTGTCTTACCTTTTCCCAGTTTGAACTTCATTTTGTTTTGTTCTTCCCACGTTTTTCATGAATCATTGTTATTTATTTGCCCATGGCGCTGTAAAGCCACAAAAGAGATTGCCTGGGGCCCTCTCTGTGTATTTGAAGTGTTTCCAATTAAGCAGAATTCAAGGAGCAAGTGCAGTTATCAGTGGCTTAACCCATGGATATACAAAGTACAGAGAAACCATCACCCCTATCCTCCAAACCATCTGGGTGAGTCTAAAATCAATCAGCGCCATTGAAAGCCTGGACAGAGGGAAATTGTGCGTGATATAGTCAGAAAACTGAACCCTGGTCCACTCCATTAACCCCAAAGCCATCGTTTCCTTTAGCATCTTTTCACCACTTCTTGGCCTCCGCTGTGCTCACCTTGTCCCAGTCCAGCTTGCCCTTGGGATTTATTTTAATACTCTGTTTACTCCATCTAGATCATTAAATAAGGTGTTAAACAAGCCTGCATGTAATACCAGTCTTAGCAGTAAGTCGACAAGCACCAACTTGATACATCAATGTTTATCATTACCCTTTTGTTTACAATTCAGGGAGTTTTCATCCCAATCAAATTACCTATCAAGACAATTATGAGAGTAATATTTCATAAATGACTCTAGTGCATTACTAAATTGTAATTATATTGGTGTAAATTGTCAGAGCTATCAACAGAATTAGGCATGTTACATCTGTAGATCTGCTGCTGTTACCTCCTCTGTTTTTCTTCTCCCTAATTTGCCTGTCTGAGGCAAAGCTAAGGCCTAGGAGCAACAGGGGAGGTTGGGCAGAGCCATGAGATACTGGGGAGAAGATCCA
The DNA here is from genome assembly GCF_963924245.1 of Chroicocephalus ridibundus. Classification (NCBI taxonomy): domain Eukaryota; kingdom Metazoa; phylum Chordata; class Aves; order Charadriiformes; family Laridae; genus Chroicocephalus; species Chroicocephalus ridibundus. The sequence continues at coordinate 29,620,903 of NC_086284.1, forward strand.
GCTGGGAGAGTTGCAGACTGCTGCATTGGAAAGTCTACAGTACTGTCCTCTGGGGCTCCTGCTTTCCTTTCACAGATCTCTTGGAGTTTTCCTCCCTCTGCATTTTCTCCATTGCATGATGAGGGATGGGAGCTTATCCCCATCCAAAGGGAACTTAGCCAGGATCGTTCCTCCCTTCCAGAGAAAGCAAACTACATTTGACTTTCCCTTTTTGTTCATATACATCTTGGAGCACAAGCTGCCTGGCTAGGGAGTTTCCTGCTCCCTGAGGCCAATTCCACCAACTAACAGACAGTCCCTGCAAAAGACCTCCCCTTCGTGCAAGATCCATGGAGTGACAGCGTTTGCTTCGCTGCTCTTCATCCACTTCTTCCCGGTTCAAACCTTAAAAAACTCTTGGAAGTCTCTTGCAAAATGTGCCTTTTCTGCCTTGTCTCAGCAGCAGCCAGTCTTTGGCCAGGAAGCACATCCAGCTCCGGGAGCATCACTAAAGCTGCTTGGTATTGATGGCTTCTCCCGAGCACTGTCTCAGCTGTCTCGGGGTCTGCCGGAACTGGCAATGTGGCTGCTCCCAATTAAACCCTACATTTGCTGCATAAATGCCACAGTCCCCATATGACCTGAATCTACTGACTTTTTTATGTTTATATTTTCCGGGAGTCCATGTCTGGTTTAGCAATTAACAGGTCTTTTATTAGATCTCCTTTACTTCCTAAATGCTCTTCTTTTTCTTTCTCATTATAGACATAATCTTTTTAGCATCAGATAAAACTCTTCTTGTGCGAATTTAGTCCCCTCACTGTTTTCTGGATGTTTTCCTTTCTGGCAGCCTTTTTCAGATAGGAAGCGGCCTTCATTAAAATGTGTTATATTTTTCATTTGTCCTTTGATCGCTTCCAGCTACATTTCTACTGGCTTTCCTACTTACACCTTTTCCTTAAACGCCTTAGCCAATTCTCTCTCTTCATTTTGTTTTGTTTTGTTCTTGCAGGTTTTCTTTAATCTCAGTTCTTCCGTGCAGCTCATTAGTCTAGACCTGAAGAGGAGGACGGTGGGGAGGAAGTAAAATAAAAAGCATTCCTGAGATCCCAGCCTTAAGCACGAAATTAAACACTTCATAAAAGGAGCAGCACCTTCTGGTACAGATTGCTTAGCAGTGCTAGAGATAACCCTACTCCTGGCCACTGAAAGCACTCAGCTTCCCAGCTCATGGCGTGCAACCTCTGAGCACGACAGATTCAGAGCATAATACACACCTCCACTTGTATTTGGAGAGAATATTTGCTGATATTGCTATTAAGCAACGGAAAAAGTATGAAAGTCGTGGAAGGGCTCTATTTTCTGCAGAATCACAAACTCACCTCATCACTTCTGCTGGGGTTAGACTTGTTTTCCACAGTAAATTCTGTCCTACCTAAGTTGACAGTGGAGGTTTGAATGGAGAATCAGAGCCACTCAACCAGAGCAGCTGAAAAATAAATACTTCAAGGTATTTTGTCATCTCAGAGGCATTTGCCTTATCACAAGAAGCCATGCCCTGTGAGGTAGCCGAGTACAGCAGTAATGTGTTTTACTTTCCTTTCTTTTAAACATTAAGACTGTGACAGAAGACTACCTAAAACAGGGAGTATCTGAGTCTCCCTAAAGGAAAAGTCAACAGGGCATGAAATACTACATTGCAGGCCTGACTGCATTATTCAGGAGCGGGGGAAAGCTTTAGTTTTATTTTAGAGGACTTAAAATAGTGTTTTCAAATATGTGGCTGGTCACTTTGTCATCTCAGCAGTCAATGATAATATCTTTTGTGATGACTTGCAAAGCTACTTCTTAAAAGAAATAGATAATTTTAAATTGAAGCAAAATGCATGAAACAGCAATAAAAGCAAAATCTTTTTGAGAGGATTTTTGGAATATTTCACCATCCAGCTTGGATCTCACTGTGGATCTGAGGCATGAATATATCTACATACATGGTAAAGAAATGGGGAAGGTCATTGAAATCAGAGAAGTGTTGCACATACCGCATGAACAAAAAGCCTTTGCCAAAATATTACTCTTGCAGTCTCTGTTTACCGGCTCATCCATTTCAGGAAGCAACAATTTTTCACAGCGTTCGCAAGATCCTTCCTGCAGCAGTCAGGCTGTGCAGCCATCACTTACCATCCACGGAGCCACCGTGTTGGGCAATGGAAACCATTGGCTCGCAGGAGTCACAGTTAGACTCACCGTGAGGTGTACCAGACCAGGACACCTTTGCTGTGTGTTTCAATGGACTTTTGGCTTTGCTGCTTATTTGATTGCAATAGCACGCAGGGCAATCCTTGCCCCCAGAGCATGCCCGGCCTAAACACAACAAGAGGGGAAAAACACAGCTATTTTTCTCTTTTACAGATGACTGATTAGGTCGTTCAAGTGGGAAGTTAAATGCCTTTCCCAAAGTCATATTAAAGGCATATGGCAAATCTAGGAATTGGACCTCAGTATCTTGAATCCTTGGCCAGGGTCTCACCTAGAAGGATCTCTCCTCCTTTGACTGTTCAGTTAGAAGGCAGACATGCTTTGCATCTCTCAGCCCTGTGTCTAGCACAGCAAACAGAAGCTACATACACTTGGTGCTAAGTAGCCATATCTTTTACACATCAGCAGATAAAAGGTGACAAAACATTACGGTGTTAAAAAAGGCTCAAGGTGGGGACCTGCACTATCAAAATTACTTTGAAGTGTTTCAATTTTCATTCTCTTGAAACAGGGTTTTTTGTTTGGTTGGGGTTTGAGGGGGGTGGGGTGGTTTGTTATTAACTGCTAGTTATCCAGAGAGAATAAACACCTCCTACTGAAGGTGAGATATACAGGTAAATACACACAGTGGATCTATTCATCTAAACATAAACACTCTTGTAAATGGTCAGTTGTGTAACTCTCCAGGCTTCATCAGTGGTATTGACCAGGTTTTGATCACCTAGACCAGGTGCCAAGGCACTGAAACTGTTTGTAAATACCCACATGTAGAGTCTTTATCTGCAAGCTGAATCCCACCCTAGTTATCTGCAATGTAGATATCCACTCCTGGAGTAGCCACTCCAGTCTCCCTGGACAATTAATGGAGGGAAATAGGGTTAATGGAACAAAACATTCCAAGATCCAAGGCATCTGACCTGATTCAGATGCTTGTTTTCTGAGGAGGTGTTTCATGACTTAGAACCGATTCTTGGCAGTCGAGGGAGTCTACACTGAAGAGCTCAGGTGTTGACACTGCAGAGGTTTACCCTGGGACAGATGACTTCCACACACCTCTGCTCTCTGAAGGCCTCGCTTCCTAAACTATCACAGACAAGCTGTCGACTTTGCATCTCCCTTTTCTGGCCATATCAAGCCCCACCAAACAGGGATCAGAGACTTCTCTCTTTGTGCAACAGCTGAAAACATTAGTGGAGATAAAGTTTCATGTTTGCCTTTTTAAACCCATAAACTCCACAGCTCCTTTAGCAATGTCTGCTGGAGCAACTTTCATTCACTTCATACCAACTGGAAATTAGCCATTAGATAATTGAAAATAACAAGCCTCTTCAGCAATGCGGTGATCTCCAATGGAAAGATTCTTCTTGTGTTACTGTCCACCCCTGAGATAATGTAACGAGGGAAAGCTGTTCCGTTCTCATAACTTAAACCAAATAAGGATTGAAGCAGTTTATTGATTTGTTAACCACACGTAACTCACCAGCAGCACATTCGGGATCAATATCAGTAATACAACAGATAAATCACGTCTCCTGCAAGAGAAGAAAGGTCCCTCCACAAGCCCCACTACATGTACCCTGGGTGTGGGTCCCCACTTGTTGCACCCCATACCGTCACGCCACCCACTGAGCACAGGTTCCACAGGGCATCCTATGGGGGACGATGCTCTGTTTGATGGAGGTGGAGGTTGCAGTGCTGGCAGGGCAGCTTCTGGCAGTGTCAAACCAGGTTTGACTATTGCTGGTTACCCTCCAAGGTGTCTCCCCCACCCTGCTACCAATTTTCACACTTCTTTCATACTTCTTTTCAGGCTGATTCCTTCTTCGTTTCAAAGCTCTCTTTGAAGTTCCCTGGCCACTGTTTAATCCACTGATGGTCTCTCTTCCCCTTTGACACCATCAACTGGGGGCTGATAGTCACCTTCACCTTTAACGTAATCAGTTAACATGAACAAATGTCCTCCAGACAGTTTTGTGTAGTCAACCCACAGACGCTATTTATGCTCACACTCTTGTGTTACCAGGTGCTGTTATTCAGGCCATTTGCCAAGGGTGGGCTGTGTGAGCACCCCCACAGTTATTTTTAAAAGTGTTGTGAATATTCATTTCTTCCCTGTATTTTTGTGTTGTTGTTTAATGGATTTTGTGGTTTAATTTTGTATCTTTGTGGATGCTTGAAACTATGCACTCACCTGTACACTTGTTACTCATTGAATCACTGTCAGCAGCACTTCCACCAAATTAAAGGTTGCATATTTTTGCTTCTGATAATTATAAAAGGAAAAACAACTGCAACCATGCCCAGGACACTGAGTTACTAAACTGTTGGTAAGACATACAATACAGAAGCCATATTATCATCCATCAGTTTCGTTGCAGCCTAGTGGGCTGAGCAAAGAGTGGGAAGCTGAGGAATCCTTTGCTTCCATGCTTGCCCTTGCTGTTGCTGCACCATGATACATCAAACACAAAGCCAGTGCAGGCTGTCAAACTCTACTGCAACCTCTTCAGCTGATTGAATGGGCATTCACAGCAGTGGAGGGATCTGCTCCAACTTCAGGGGAAACAGCAGCTGCACCTGGCCTTAATAAACCAGCATCTCATGCTTCCTATTAAGAAACTAGGGCACCAGAGCTAGCACATGTCACGGGAATGTTTTATACTCTGCTAATTTTTGATCCTCTGCCATCCTAAGCTTGTTTTCAGGTTCCTTTGGACCATGACAGGAACTAACAGAATCTCATGGATGCTTTACTTTATGCTGGCTGGCTTCTCATCCGTGCCAGCTGCTCAGACTGCGTCTCCTGGGCCTGCCCCATTGGCCTCGTAGCCCATGCTGGGGAAGCCGGACCTGACTCCTCAAGCCACCTGAAGTTACTGTGCAGAGGTTCATCTCAGGACAGGACTGAGCCCAAGCAGAATGCACAGGCAATTTTGCTCAGCTACTTATTGAGTCAGAGTACGGCTATAGCACAGTGCATCAAATACTGGCATGGTTTGGTAACAGGCATGAGGAACAAGCCAAGGGGAAAAAAAAAAAAGAAAGAAACTGAGAGAAAACAGCCAGCTATTATCTGCAAAATGGGAAAATCAAGGCTCCAAGCCAAGTTATACAGTGGTGTTATGAAGATTTAGAATTTATTAACCAAGGGGACTAAAGAGTTAAACAAACTTTTCTCAAGAAAGAGATGACTTGCTAGCAGGAAGACCAACAGAGACACTGACAAAAGGAGTTACCTGATGCTTTGCTTCGAAAAGTCTTGGAGGAACCTAAATCTTAGAAAAAACTAACAGTATGAGCTTCAACAAGGCCAAGTGCCGGGTCCTGCACTTGGGCCACAACAACCCCATGCAGCACTACAGGCTTGGGGAAGTGTGGCTGGAGAGCTGCCTGGCAGAAAAGGACCTGGGGGTTCTAATTGACAAGCAGCTGGACATGAGCCAGCAGTGTGCCCAGGTGGCCAAGAGGGCCAATGGCATCCTGGCTTGTATTAGAAATAGTGTGACCAGCAGAAGGAGGGAGGTGATTGTCCCCTTGTACTCAGCACTGGTGAGGCCACACCTTGAGTATTGTGTCCAGTTCTGGGCACCTCAATATGAGAGAGATATCGAGGTGCTGGAGCGAGTGCAGAGGAGGGCAACAAAGCTGGTGAAGGGCCTGGAGAATAAATCTTATGAGGAGCGATTGAAGGAGCTGGGACTGTTTAGTTTGAGGAAGAGGAGGCTGAGGGGAGACCTCATCGCTCTCTAAAACTACTTGAAAGGACATTGTAGAGAGGTTGGTGCTGGTCTCTTCTCACAGCTAATTCGTGATAGAACAAGAGGGAATGGCTTTAAGATGCAACAGGGTAGGTTTAGGCTGGACATTAGGAAAAAATTCTTCACAGAACGAGTGGTCAGACACTGGAATAGGCTGCCCAGGGAGGTGGTGGAGTCACCATCCCTGCATGTGTTTAAGACTCGTTTAGATGTGGTGTTAGGGGATATGGTGTAAGGGAGAACTTTGTAGAGTGGAGTTGATGGTTGGACTCGATGATCCCAAGGGTCTTTTCCAACCTAAATGATTCTATGATTCTAACTGATCTGGCAAGGAAGGTCTAGGATCAAGGCTCTGTTTGCTTTAATCTTGTTCTCTCTGCCTGTTACATTTCTATGAATAACAAAATCACAGTAGTCTGGGAAGCAGCTGTGCTGGGTTGTCTTGATATCAGAAAATGTAAGGGTGGCAACCTGGTGTGATGCTAATTTTGAAAAGGACTCCATGGAGCTCTGAGGAACTCTAGGTCTGTAATATTGATACCTCTACCAGGCAAATTAATGGAAAGTATAATGAAGATTAGAATTAGTGGACACCTGGATTAAAATGTTCTATCCTAGAAGAATCAGCATGGGTTTTATGAAGAAAAATCTTGCCTTAAAACAAGTTCTTTGAGGGGGTGAACAAGTATGTGGACAGAGGTGATCAAGATCGTCCTACCTCCTTGGATTTCCAAAAGACTTCTGACTAAGCCCATTGCCAAAGATTGTTTAGGATACTAAGCCGCCATGGAGCAAGCAGGACAGTATTTTTATGGACGAGTAAATGGTGAAGAGATAAGAAACAGAAATGAGGAGCATTTGCTCGCTTTTCAGAGGGGATGGAGATGTGTGGAATCTTTTTGCCATTTGACATAATTTGTGAATGAGCTGGAAGAGGGTGATGGTAATAGGCAGTTGTGATATTTACTGATGAAGCTAAGTTACTCTGGGTGGTAAGGATTAAGTCAACAAAGAAGAAGGACAGATATCCAACAAGAGTGAGTGACTGGGTGGGATATAAAGGCAGATGAAATTTGCTGTAGGTAAATATAAAGGGATGCACTTCAAAAAAATAGCTACCCAAACGTGACACTTGATGGGTTCTGAGCTGTTCATGCCCACCTAGGAGTGAGCATACTTCTCTGCTGTGGTCAAGCAAACAAGGAAATCAGGAAAAAGCAGTGGACATCCTCATGCCTCTGTACAGATCCATCCATAGTTTGCCTCTACCATGAAAACTGTGTGCAGTTCTAATCTCCTCATCCCCAGAAGGTTTTAATAGGACATGAAGAAAGTAGGATATTGAAAAGTATGAAATGGCATTTATACAAAGCAGCTAAGACTCTCCAGGCTGACAAAGAGAGATTGTATAAGATTATTTGTGCATGGAGAGAATGGATGGTCATCAATTGCTAATTCTTTTTTGCAATGCAAGGATGAGGGAGCAGCAAATGAAGCTAGTAGGAGACAGACAAAGGACAAAGCAAAGCAGTTGATCCATCATGCAAAGGACCACAAAGAATGTGGATGCTAAAAGTTTATATGTTTAGAGTTCCTGAATAAATACAAACAGTATCGGGCTCAGAAGGTCTGTGACCTGAAAATGGTTGGAAGTTGAGAGAATATTAGAGGAAGTTTTATCTAGTTGTCTTAATTATATATTCTTCCCTAGGTACCTACTTACTGCTACTGCTGGAGATAAGATACTAGACTCAAAGGACTTCTGGTGTCACCCAGTTCTTATATCGCTTTCTTTCACATATGTCCTAGGGAAGATCCAAACTCCGTTAGGTGGATGAAAGTAACTAGAATTATGGAATAGTGGATGTTTCAACATGATAACCCAGACAGAACTGGGGTGCTGAAAGGCATGCAATTAATTGTGTGTCTATCATTTACAAGAAATGTCCACAAAGATTCTGAGCGTGTCCTTCCACTTCTCTACCCCAAGGCAGCGCATAGCAGAGTTCTCTTTACTGGAAATATAAAATAAAAGCAGATTTATCTCTCTAAAACTAACCAGAATTACAGGTGTAATTACTTTTTTGTTGCCACTTAAGCTCTGGGAATGAAATCTGAGACCAAAACATATGAAAAATAAGAAAGAAGGACTGCCTTTCTGCGTGTATTCTGCAGCATTAAATATACAGCTGCTGTAAAAAAATAATAGGCCATGATAATTAAAAAATTTATACTGAGCAGTGTCATAATTATTTTCTGGGAATGCTATAAAAATGGCAGCAGGTGTGTTAGCCTAAGGACTTCTCTCTACAAGGAGGTTATGTCACACAGAGCTGGGATATGCTCAGCATTGCAAATTGGATACTTTTGGCTATGTAGTCAGCTATATCCTCCTGCAGTTAAGTCATTGCTTCTCTGCAGCAGAAATTTTCTTCAAAGTAAATTTTCAGCATTCAGGGCAGATATCCCAGAGGCGTATGTGCTACAGGTTGGCCCCTACACATCACAGAATTCTCCCTGGGGACCATATCGGAATATATAGCAAAAAAATTAGGCAGGAGTTACTCAAATTCTAGGACTTTGTGGACAAGTGCAAAACATTCATGACCTTAGCTGACAGAGATGATTTTCAATATTTGTAGCATGTATCTTACTGAGCATGGTGTAGTATTTAGAGAAAAATAAGGATTATTTAATAAAAATGCTGGTGTGTGAAAGTTATACTTTCACAGTGTGATCTTATGGAACTACCATTATCAAATGTTCACTAAAACGTTAACGGCAGTTTTTGAAGTGTGATACAGGTGCATTTTCTACTTTCTGACTTCATTCAACTTCACCCACAAGTAAGGAAAAAACTTAAATAAACGACACTAACTGCTGTTCCCAACAAGACGGCATCCCTGCAGGATGGCTTCTGCAGGGGCTGTAGCACAGGAAGGGCCTGAGGGCTGTGCTAAAGCAGGACTCTTTCTGCAACATGACTGTTGGAGGAATGGTCTAGAAGATACCTTCACATCTCCTGTCGCTGAAACACAGAAAGAGTGTTTCAATTCTTTCGTGGTCTCTGATGACCGTATAGGAAATCCACATTGACTTTACTCTTCCAGCAAACCCAGATCCATCCCAGCAAATTTCAGCCAGCCAGCCAGAGCACTTATATTCCTAGGTAATACACAACAACAACAACTGATCAGCAGGCAGTTCATTCATCCAAGGTACAGATGGTTTCATTCTGCAGTCCTGCTTAAGGTGTGGGAAGGAACAAAACTGAAGCGTGTCATTTGCTGGATAAGTGCGAAGAAGGTTAGGGCACTATGTAAAAAGATAAACTTGCTTTCTCTCTCTGTTTTGGAAAAGAGCATTTGCTGGCAATTAATTTTGTGTAGGCTTTTATCTGAGAAGGATATGAAAAATGACTTGATTTATAATTCCCAACTGCACTTAGGAGTCAGTTAGGCATCTAGCAGATAAACACCTCAAAACAAAGTGCTTTTGGACTTGCACAGAAGCATGACTTTAGGTATATTGAGAACAGTGCATGGAAAACCAAGCGTGGTACAAAGTACACGCGCCTCATGCTTAAGCAGCTGCTGAGTAGAAACAGAATTCAAACTGGACCTTGGCAGCAGCTATGTGTGCACTTAGGGTGCGAACAAGAAAAGTGGGACAGATCTTCCTCTGGTGAACAGATCTTCACCTGTCTCAACCCTTGCTAGGCCACTGGATCCAGCACGAAAATATTTTCCTGCCATTGCAGTTTAGGGAAGTACTCTACATGGAAGGCACAAGTGGGAAGAGATTCTGCTTTCTATCCTATATAAGCCTTCTACAGCTAACAGGCATAGAAAGACTTGGTAATGGTCCTTTGTGACACGTCTGAAGAGCATATGCTCAGTAAAAATGTCACCTGAAGTGACAATATTTATTAGCTCATGAGAAATTGTCCAGTATGTGACTTTTTAGGAGGGGAACTGATTTCTAAATTATTGCATCACCACTTTTAATTATAACACCAAACTTCCATATCTTTTCATATTTGTTGAAGTTGAAATTGGCCTGTAAACCTAATCAGAATGACTGAATTGTATCCATGGTTGAGTTGATGATACACTGAAATTATAAGGTTATGTGAATTAATGAAGGAATGAAGCAACATTATTAAGAGAGTAGCCTTGCTAAAACTCTCTTGCACAATAAAATGGGAGACTGGACAACTATGGCTTAATTTTACAGTGTTGTTTGAAAATGAAGAGTGATGTAAAACTGTATTCTAGGTTTCCATGTTTGTTATATCTTAATTACTTTCAGATCAAACACACTCCTTTTATCAATAAGAGATGTACTGTCAGCTCTGTAAAATCTGCCAGCCTTCTGAAACTCAGACTAGCTTCTCTTCTCCTTATGTCTGCTTTGATAACTATAGAAATTCAAGCTATGAATTCATTCAAGATTCATCAGCCCTAAGATCCGCCAGCTGTTCTTTTCTAATATTCATGCATAACTCCATGACCCCAGGTTTGGTGATCACCGTGTTGAGAATGCCCTTGAGGGATTCAACACATTCGATTTTACTGATGTTATGTATACAAGGTGCTTGCAGAACTGGGACACAAAAAAAAGTATTTTGTATGCAGATCAGACTGTATGTGCACAGGGAAGTGATCTGTTGAGTAAGAAGATGGTATTTTTTCATATCTGCTTTCCAGAGTATGACTACACTATAATTATTTTTGACCATACATCAGACTAATGTACTCTGATATATTCTGTAAAATTAATGAAGCCATAGTAAGAGCAGGTAGAACAGCAGCACTTTACTGTTAAATCCTTAGTGAGTGGTTAATTATAGAATTAGGGACTTCTCAGCAGGAACCTGTCCATTTTCCTGCTAGCGCAAGTAGAGTCTCAAGGGCTTTGGAAAACAGAGATTTGTGGGTTAATGAATTATAAATTAAAAAAAAAAAGGAGTAAAATAAACTACTAAGGTTCATCTGTAATAAAAGATGGAAGATCTCTTATAGAAAGAGATCAAATTATTCTGTTCAAATCAATATGTGTGCACTTGTGTCATGGTTTAAACCCAGCTAGCAGCTAGAACCATACAGCCACTCGCTCACCCCCCACAGTTGCAATGGGGGAGAAAATCAGGAAAGTAAAAGTGAGGAAAAACTCATGGTTTGAGATAAAGACAGTTTAATAGGTAAAGCAAAAGCCGCACACACACACAAAGCAAAACAATAAATTCATTCCCATTGGCAGGCAGGTGTTCAGCCACCTCCAGGAAAGCAGGACTCCATCACATTTAATGGTTACTTGGGAAGATAAATGCCATCACTCCGAATGCCCCCCCTTCCTTCTTCTTCCCCCAGCTTTATATACCGAGCATGACATCATATGGCACGGAATATTCCTTTGGTCAATTGGGATCAGATGTCCCAGCTGGGTCCTCTCCCAACTTCTTGTGCCCCCCTCAGTCTACTCGCTGGTGGGGTGGTGTGAGGAGCAGAAAAGGCCTTGACTGCTCAGCAACAACCAAAAACACCACTGTGCTATCACACTATTCCCATCCCAAATCCAAAACATAGCACTATACCAGCTGCTAGTAAGAAAGTTAACTCTATCCCAACTGAAATCACGACAACTTGCTAAACTGATCTGTTTACTGTGACCTGTTTCTTTAGATGCCAGATATTTTTTTCTGTGTGATGGTAGTCACAAAGGAGGCACAGCTATTTTAGCTCCTTCACGGAGTCTTAAGAGCATTTATTCAAGCTTTTTTTTTACCCCAAGAATGAGTTGTCTGCTGAGAGCGCATGTCTTGCTCACTTTGAGATGGAGTTTTACTCACTGTAAGTGTGGGAATAAACAAAAACACATTCCTTTTTTGTTGGATGCCTTCAATCCAGGAAACAATGTTGATTTAATGTTCCTGAGTCAGTAAATTCTTTTCTAAACAGAGAAGCATCTAATTTTGCCTCCTAAGGGAGGTCCTTGAGGATTTTGTTAAGGGGTAATAATTTCTGAAACTACATGGGCAGTGAAGGTAAATCCTGTATTAGCTCACTGAAAACCAAATTGAGATATATCTGGAGTACTGGATGGTTGAAACACGAAGCAGATGGCTTGGCAGCTTGGCAGACTGTAGTTCGTACTCTGTCAGTCCACCTTCATAAGTTTTTAAAGCCTATGCTAGTTCATACCAAAAGACATCAAATAGACAGAAAATGTTGACGTACCATCAGTGTATTCTAGTAATAGAATCATTTTGAATTTGATATTTGACACTTAAAGAAGATAAGTCACTCTAGTACCTTCAGGGCAGGCCAGGGAGCCAGAAATTCACTATTTCTTATGCAGAGTGCTGTTGTCTACTTCCCCGTACAATTCTGCAATTTCATGCAATTAGGCTGAGTCAGTCCTACGTACATGCTTAGCTTTAAGCTTGCCTGTTGACTCCCCCAGGATTGAACGTGCTTCCAGGTACAGACTAACACCATTGACTCCACCAGAAAAGCTTACAGTGTACACTGGTAAGCTTGTGCAGAGCTCTCTGCAAGAAAATACAGGAGAATGCTGGCTGTATTGCTCGATGCTAAGTGAAGAAAAATGCTTGCATTAAAGTTCGTCATGCATGGTAGGCAAATAAGACTAAGTGGAAACAGGATCTTAAGACTTTTAGAGATGTTTAATCAAAGTAACACTTACCAACACTTTCACACTCAAGGCTGTATTCTGAAAAGTGAAGCATTTACCAGCAAGGTCATGAGAAACAGCTGGTGAGATGGGAAAAATCAGTTAATCATATTCACACAATCTAAGAATAAATTAATAAGTTCCCTTTACCATGGAATCATGGAATTTCAGAGTTGGAAGGGACCTCTAGAGATCATCTAGTCCAACTCCCCTGCTAAAGCTTTATCTTAGTCTTATCATTTGACAAATCTTCCAACTGAGCAGATAAGAAAACTTTGGCAAGACTACAATACCAACAACTTCTTATTTTTAACCTGCTGGCAACAAAAACGAGCCACAGAAATCTAGTGATAAAAAATTTACAGACCTTTTTCTACATTTCTTCTACCTGGTAGACATGTAGAACATTTTAATCTCCACTGTATCCATTCTCATCAAGTGTGTTTCTAACAGAGATGAGAAACCTGGCACTGAAGTGATGTTAGCTATGGGCTAGTGGGGAAGAAATGGGCCCATCACCGATGAAGGCTGTCAACATTTTCTTTGGGTAGGAAGTTGCCAGCTTCTGTTAAGGAAATGACAGTACCACAGCTACTTAAAATGCAACTCTGGACATGTTCTCACTAACTCTTTGTTGCCCAGTTTCTACCTTTCTGTTTCTGGTAAGAGTACTGGAGAGGTAGGTCAGTGTGAGAAAAACTTCAAGTTCTCTGGCTGCCTCTGATCTTGTCAGTGGGGGCATGACACAAGGTCCAGACACACAGCTAACAGAAGAGATCTTTGAAGCTGAGGGTTCAGATATTCATGATGATTTTTTAAAACCAATTTTGGATCTTGAGGACATGAAACACAGCCTTTTTTTGCGCAGATATCTAAGGAGAAAGGAGCAGCTAAAGGGTGGCAGGGTATCTTTTTAACAGGATACTAAGTATGGCATAAAGGGGTCCTAAATAGATTTGCACCCAGAAAAGCCCCGTGAATCTGTGTCAGTACCTTTGAGGAGGACACAGTGATGCAGAATTTACAAAACGCCAGTTCAACATAGTCCACTATGTCTTAAGGTTTCAAGCCACTTTGGGATTGCCATTTGTCAGCCAAGCATCTGAAATCCTGTTCCTTTCAGTTTTCATTGCTTTGTTAACATCTCTTTGTGCAACAAAATTAGATAAGACACAAAAGTCACTATGTATAGCTTTAAAATCTCTCGCCCAAATTGTCTGCCTGTCATGGATTTCATGCTGACTTGCCACAGGTAAGAGCAAAACAAGATCCTGACATGGAGTATCCTGTCCTTCAGTGATGGAACAGGTAGAAGGCAGCTGGTAAGTCCCATTTCATTAAACAGATTTCAGAAAAAAAGCTGAGTAATTAAAGTTTCAGTACACAGTGGTCACAAATATTCATGACAGCCTCGTATTTTTATTTTAAAAGACCATTCACAATAGGCACTTTACATCATTCAAATTACAGAGCAGGATACTAAAGCTCTTTGATTGGCATCCAAATATTCTTAGGGTATCATCAACCAAAATGAAGTCCAAAATCACCCTATCTTCTTATATCAGAATAAATTAGCATTGAAAAGTATTAATAATTTACAAAGGAAACTACATAGACAAAGTGAACAAAGCAACACAACACCTCTGTCATGGGAATTCATTTCCTGAAAGCACCTCTGCTTCCATGGGCTTCTAATGTCCCTTTCAGTGGTTTTATGAGTTAAATCTTGATGCCCCTCCTCAGTATTTCTACAGTCAAAAAGGCATTGGTAGTTTTGCCTCAGAAGAACATCAGATGTGGTTACTGACTTAAGACCTCCACAAGTCAAACGCTCTTCTCCCTAAAGTCCTCCTTTCCCCACAGCTGGAGGCTCACCCTCTCAGTTTTACTGGCGGACTGGGTGAGACAACTGAATAAAGATGTATATTTTTGAATTTGTTTTGAGCTTGATTTAGTTCCTTATCACATTCACGGCATATCCTCACAAACAGCCCCGCTGGCACAACTGTAGGGGAACTGCCTGGTGGCGCAGAGGCTAGGGATGGGGAAGATGGCAGTGCCTTAACGCATCATTGAACCACAGCATTGGATGCATGTCCTTTCACTAGGGAAGTCTTTAATTAATGCATAGCTTGTGGTAGTGCTTCTGTAAGTTATGATGATATATGCAAACAAACTAGTGGATTGATTGCCAGGTCATGTAAAAATAAGCTGGCTGTATTACTGATTTAAGAGTACAAGCTGGTTAGCAACTACTGCAAGTAGTTCACAGTTTGTCAGCCTCATTGACAGCAGTTACCAGTGCTCCTCAGACAAAGATAGCAGACAAAGATAGGCTCCTCTGTCCAAGGAATACTTTTGATGTTGCACAAAGTATCTTTAAATTAGTATTGCATATAGCAGAGAACGAAGATTTATTATTTCTGTTTAATACTGGTAGATAGAATTGGATGCAGTACTTGGAAAATAGCGCTTCCATTAGTATCACACTAATGTCAGCATGAAAATCTGGAGGTGAAATTAAATACCATTGCCAAATCCATTAAACATTTTGCTGATGGAAGGGAGAATTTTGTCTTCTCCCTCTTTCCTATGCAGCACCCACGTGAGGGTCCTGAGTGCATCGCCACCTTCACCCCGCTTCTCAGGGGTATGGCTGCCTATACATTCAAGGTATTTTCATCTTTATGCCAATTAAATTTTGTATTAATTTTACTTAATGAAGAAGCCACATTCCCCTAGAAAATTAGCCTTTTCTGAAGGACCTCATGTCAGGACACCAGCACTGGTAAATGAATGCATCTGCAGCAAGAACCATCCCTCTTCCTTCTCTTCTGTAACAAGGGGAAAAAAGATTTGCTGTTTACTCTGCTGTGGTTGGTCATATTGCTTTTTCAGCATGGTTATCTCTCCACCACAAAGGGGCTCAAAAAAGCAGCAATTGCTTATAATATGCTCTTCCCTTCATCAGCTAGAGGGCTAATTGGAGCCTGCCCAGGAAGCAGTGATGTTGAGAGCAGCACAAAAGCTATTAGGAGAAAGGAATAGCTCAATGCCTAGTGAAGCTGGAACGCCAGAAGTCATAAGAGGTTTTAGAAACAACAAAACCAGCGTTGGATGATACAAAAACCACCTAGGTATGCTAGGTACCAACTTCAGAGCACCCGGGGCTGCCTTTACGACCAGTGATGAAACACAGGCACTGTGAGGGCATGCACAGTCAAATGGTCAGATGTTTTTAGCTATTTATTTAACAATTAACACACTTATTCACTTGGCTGACAGAAAGGGAAGCCTAAAGTGGCAGATGTAAACATCCCAAACATTATCTCTTGCATTTTCACAGATACCCTTCAAATAGAAGGATTGAGAACAGCCCTGAGGAGAAGGATTTGCGGGTGTTGGTGGATGAGAAGCTCAACATGAGCCAGCAATGTGCGCTTGCAGACCAGAAAGCCAACAATATTCTGTGCTGCATCAAAGGAAGCGTGGCCAGCAGGCCCAGGGAGGTGCTCTGCTCTGCTCTGGTGAGACCCCACCTAGAGTACTGTGCCCAGCTCTGGAGCACTCCACACAATAAGGACATCGACCTGTTGGTGTGGGTCCAGCAGAGGGCCACAAAAACCATCAGAGGGCTGGAGCACCTCTCCTGTGAAGACAGGCTGAGAGTGTTGGGGTAGTTCAGCCTGGAGAAAAGAAGGCACCGGCGAGACCTTATAGCAGCCTTCCAGCACTTAAAGGGGGCCTACAAGAAAGCTGGGGAGGGACTTTTTACAAGGGCACGTAGCAATAGGACGAGGGGTAATGGCTTCAAACTGGAAGAGGGGAAATTTAGATTGGATATTAGGAAGAAATTCTTTACTGTGAGGGTGGTGAGGCACTGGAACAGGTTGCCCAGGGAAGTTCTGGATGCCCCATCCCTGGAAGTGTTGAAGGCCAGGCTGGATGGGGCTTTGAGCAGCCTGGTCTAGTGGGAGGTGTCCCTGCCCATGGCAGGGGGTTGGAACTAGATGATCTTTAAGGTCCCTTCCAACCCAGACTATTCTATGATCTTACGATCTCCATTCTAAACGCAGGATACTTCTCCCTGCAAAAAACACTAAAAAAAAAAAAAAAAAAAGAGAGAAAATCAGGTTCACTGAAAGCAGAGGAGCAGAGGACTAGAAAGGAAATGTGAAGAAACTGTCCCCTCCTTTGTGAGGGCTTTTACTTCACATTTAGAACTTTTATTTCACGAAAGGTTAGTGCCTTTTCAGAGAGATGAAACCCAATCGGAAGGTGTCTTAGCCCTATATGGATAATTATCATGAATTAAAGCAATTTGTCACGTTGAAATGCAGTTTTGTGTCTCATTACAGAGATTACAGTCAGAAAAAGTGTATCCAGTTCAGGTATTAAATGAATCTTCTCACTGATTTACAAATGTTAAATGGTCTGAGGTACCCATGCTATGCCTAGAATGAAAATAAGGTTAGATTCTCTCAGAGTAGCTACACATCCAGTTTATTAGATGTAAGTTTATTATTTTAGTCATGGATTTCCAAAGTCAGTGTCATAGAGAGCTTCATTCCTTACTGAATGCTGACCAAATGTGGCAGATATACCTTCTGGGTCAAACAGCTGAATAAACCTGTGAATGTGACAATCAGTAGTTGGCATTTTTTTACCGATTTTAAATTAGTTGGTTTGGTTTCAAAGTGCCAGTCATCTGAGGAGAAAAATACTTGTATCTCTACAAAAGACTGTAGCATGCTCGCCCAACATGGAGCTATTACTTTGGGGAACAAAAACCCCACAAAAACACCTACTTCAAAGCTAGGTAGATCTACGCTACATTTGTGGTCACAGCAGTAACTGTGGCTTACACCCAAAAAGACTACAGGCTGTATAGACAAAAAAGGTAAAGAGGACTGTTATTGCCTCCTGCCTTTGTTCCTCAATTGAGGAAATGAAGGATTAATCCTAGATCCTCAAAGATGATTAATCATGGAAGTGTGGGACTAATTATGCCTGAGGATCAGAGCCACAGCGATTTGCTAAGGGTTATCAGGAAGTCTGTGACTGTTTCAGAAAAGGAACTTGAACCTGATGAATATGAATCCAAAACTGTAACTACTCTTTCTGGCTTCTGCTTACAGTATTTAGGAATCCTGAGGAGACCACTTTGACAATAACTTCTCTGATACTTTGAATGCAGCAACACAAACAAGCTACTGACAGGTGAGAGAAGCCGTGACTTTGCAAAGTACCAGTCACCCTGCAGCGACTGTTCTTGAAATTGCGGTTAAGTGTCAAGTGGTTTGTGCCTTGGTGAGTACAGGCTAAGCTACCTCACGTTTGCTGTGGGGAGAAAACGTTCTCACAGGCTCTCCCAGCAGAATAGTTATTGTGGTGCAGACTTGCCTTGTGGTAACTTGTTCATGCAGTCAGCCGCTGCTTCTGCTAGCTTCCAAGGATTAGCAGAAGACGTGC
Source organism: Chroicocephalus ridibundus (assembly GCF_963924245.1). Lineage (NCBI taxonomy): Eukaryota > Metazoa > Chordata > Aves > Charadriiformes > Laridae > Chroicocephalus > Chroicocephalus ridibundus. The sequence continues at coordinate 29,639,067 of NC_086284.1, forward strand.
CCCATAGGTGAAAAGTGGCCACATCTTTTTATTTGATCCCATTTTTGGTCATAAAGTATATTGAAATATTTTACGGTTTTTTTTCTTTTTTTTGCTTGTCTCGTTTTGAATATGAAATAGGCTTAGTGCAATTCTGTGACAGTTCTATCATTGCTAAGCTGATTAGAAACCCAGGAGCAACACAGCTGAGCTCTATTATAAGCTATCAGTAACAATCACCACTGGGAATTACTGCATACTCCTGAAGAACAAAATCCATTTAAAATCAGAATGAGAGATGCAGGACAGTCAAGGAAGCTTGGAAGGTGACTGGGTAGTGTTATCAATTAAATGAATTTTATAAAACATCAGTTTTTCAAAGCTTTACTCACTGACATGGTATAAGACCAGGTCCTCAGGGATTCTGCATCTCCTCAGGGGCAAAACTTGGCAGCAAAGAGAGAGCTGGGCTATAAATTGTTCCTGATGGCTTGGTTCCTTGAAAGCCTGCAGCAGCGTAATCACTGAACTTTTCAGAGTACTTGATCACACAGCTTGCATGCCCTAAAAGAGGGTTCCAATACAATGCCTCCCACGTGCATTATCAAGTAGTGTACAAAACTGCTGCACATGCAGAACCCTGGGCATGAATCAAAGCCTTGAAGGTTGCATTCAGCTGATGAGGAACTTTCTGAAGTTGAAGGACATTTCACTCTCTCCCCCACCTATGTCTGACATCATCATCATGATTTGTGCCCAATGCAGGCCAGCTGTGCGCCGCTGCAGGAGTCTGCGAGCTGACAGGGAACAGGCCAGCAGTTCTGCTACAGAAGCAATCCTGAAGGCTCCATTCATTGAACAGCACTGGGTGACCATACGAGAGCTCATGGTGGTGTGCCAATGGCAGACTCACAGAGGGTTGAGCAGAAACTGCCTGCATCCTTACCTTTCTTGTAGAACAGTTGATCCGATAATTATTGCTTCCTCTTCCTCCTTGTCTTCTTCTGAAATGGATTCCTGTTGTTACCTTGCTGCCATTTGATCCTTACCATGATCTCGGCCATCTCCCTGAGCAATCATTGCTGCCTCTTAATATGGAAATGTGGTTTTAAGTAAGTAGCTAGACTAACCGGCATTAATCATACAGCAAAATTATTGCAGGTTTCCTCTGAATTCTTTTTTGAGCTACTTCCTTCCTAATTTGGAAGAATTATCTATGTTTGTAAGAGGGAACCAAAGACTCCTTATAAATCCATTTTTTTTCTCCGTTGAAATAGCTAACACACACAGCAAGACAAGAGGTCTACAACTGAGACAATTCTCTCTCTACACAGACCACCAAAGACCCTACAAATTCTCCATTGCCAGTGATCTGGGCCAGATGGCTCAGAACGATCACTTTTGAAGAATGTCTTGGAACACACGCTTGCTTGCTTCTGAATCTAAAGCTGAATGGGCTTGAAACTTATGTCAAAGGGTCATCCCAAAGCCCCAGCTCCCATGACAACCTCATCCTGGAGGTCCCTACAGCTTGCTATTCCAGTATTTCCCCAAGACCCTGCACTTAAGCATTTTTTTTGCTCAATGTGACCTCCTCTGGGGACCTAGATGCCTACTTTTTATGTAAATCTCCAGACAATGAAAGCTACCATACCAGAATTTGGCAGTGACTGACAAGGATCGCTTTACACGAGATATGGGACAGACAACGTATGCTGTTGGGTGTGGGGACGTGGGGATTGTGGCTCCTGTTCACAGCGTAACTTCTGGTTTTATTCAAGGATTCTGTAAGCTGTGTGATCACTTCAGAGGAGGGAACCAAGGTCTTCAACTTATAAACTTCTCAGCTGTGAGACTTGGGATCTCTTTGGGGACTCATCTCTTGACCCTGTTGCGCTTTCCCTCATGGATGCTTAGAGATTTCACTTGGAGACAGCTGCTGTGGGTACCCTGCCCCTCTCACATTTACAGCCTGGAGGTCAACACACTGTTGGAAGGAAAGGTAGATGATTTGTATCCTCTGAGATTAATGAGGATGTTGAATCCAATTAGCACACATCCTGGATGACTTAAACTCTTAGAAGATGTGAATTCTGCTCTGTGAAGTACTCTTGTCTGGATGTAGCACTCAAGTGGATTGAGGTACTTAATGTAGGTTCCTATCTCTAATGGTAGAAAAGAACTGGAGTTCAACCACCCCTTTTCCCATGGACTAACTCCTGGGCTTTCCGGATTGCTCTTTGGAGATGCCCTGCGACATGCCTATGCTATGTGCAGAAAACAGAGTGAAGTGCTGGATGTTCTTCTGCTTTTGGGTTCTACCACCTCACTCCAGCATCTCACGGCTAACCAAGACTCCAGCACTGCCCCATAATGTGCTCCATGTCTTACCTCTTCACACTGTCTGCCTTGGCTCCTGACTTAGATGCTCTGGCTCGTTTGTAGTTTTCATCAATACCACTGGCCAAAGGGAAGGGGTTTGAAAGAGCCAGTCAAATATGGTAAATCAACAAATCATTACAGGACTGGTGCCACAGACAGCGGTTTGGCTACTTAGACCATGGGACTTGCTTTGAGAAAACTGGCCTACTCATGGGCCATGGGGTCAATCTATCAGAGAAGGGGAAGAGCATCTTCGGTGAGAGGCTTGTCAAGATCATGAAGAGGGCTTTAAACTAAAGTTGCTGGGGGACAGGAACCTCAGTCCATCCCACTCCTACCAGTTTGATGCCAGTGCCAGAAATAGATGCCCAGAGCCTGGAGAAGGACCACAGGAAGAGCACCTGGAGTGCAGCACAAAGGAATTACAGCCACTCCATTCAGTAAGTCAGCTTCATCATGAGCCCAACTTAAATTCCTCTATGCAAACACATGTAGCATGAGGAATAAACAAGAGGAATTAGAGATGTGTGCACGCCTGCAGGGCTATGATCTTATTGGCATCATGGAGACACAGTAGGATGGCTCCTAGGACCGCAGTGTTGGAATGGAAGGGTACAGGCTATTTAGGAAGGACAGGCAGGGGAAACGAGAAGTGGGTGATGCCCTCTATGTCAATGACCAACTGGAGTACATGGAGCTCCACCTGGGGATGGATGAGGAGCCGACTGAGAGCTTATGGGTCAGGATTAAAGGGAGGGCAGGGACAAGTGACATTATCATAGAATCATAGAATCATAGAATCATAGGGTTGGAAGGGACCTCTGGAGATCATCTAGTCCAACCCCCCTGCCAGAGCAGGGTCACCTAGAGCAGGTTACACAGGAACATGTCCAGGTGGGTTTTGAATGTCTCCAGAGTTGGAGACTCCACCACCTCTCTGGGCAGCCTGTTCCAGTGCTCTGCCACCCTCAGGGTAAAGAAGTTCCTCCTCATGTTTAGGTGGAACTTCCTATGTTCCAGTTTGTGCCCATTGCCTCTTGTCCTGTCCCTGGGCACCACTGAAAAGAGCCTGGCCCCATCGTCCTGACACCCACCCTTTAAGTATTTATAAGCATTGATAAGGTCACCCCTCAGACGTCTTTTTTCCAGACTGAAGAGACCCAAATCCCTCAGTCTTTCCTCATAAGAGAGGTGTTCCAGTCCCATAATCATCCTCGTAGCCCTCCGCTGCACCCTTTCCAGCAGTTCCCTGTCCCTCTTGAACCGGGGAGCCCAGAACTGGACACAGTACTCCAGGTGCGGCCTCACCAAGGCAGAGTAGAGGGGGAGGATGACCTCCCTTGACCTGCTGGCCACGCTCCTCTTGATGCACCCCAGGATGCCATTGGCCTTTTTGGCCACAAGGGCACATTGCTGGTTCATGGTCATCCTGTTGTCCACCAGGACTCCCAGGTCTCTTTCAGCTGAGCTGCTCTCCAGCAGGTCAGCACCCAACCTGTACTGGTGCATGGGGTTGTTCCTCCCCAGGTGCAGCACCCTACACTTGCCCTTGTTGAACTTCATAAGGTTTCTCTCTGCCCAGATCTCCAACCTGTCCAGGTCTCTCTGTATGGTGGCACAGCCTTCCGGTGTGTCAGCCACCCCACCCAGCTTGGTGTCATCAGCAAACTTGCTAAGGGTGCACTCTATCCCCTCATCCAGGTCATTGAGGAATATGTTGAAGAGGACTGGACCCAGTACTGACCCCTGGGGAACACCACTCGTCACTGGTCTCCAACTAGACTCTGTGCCCCTAATCACAACCCTCTGAGCTCTATCTTTCAACCAGTTTTCTATCCACCCCACTGTCCATTCATCTAACCCACACTTCCTAAGCTTCCCTATGAGGATGCTGTGGGAGACCGTGTCAAACGCCTTGCTTAAGTCAAGGTAGACCACATCTACCGCCCTCCCCTCATCTATCCATCTAGTCATGCCATCGTAGAAGGCTATCAGGTTAGTCAGACATGATTTCCCCTTGGTGAATCCATGCTGAGTGCTTCTGATAGCTTTCCTTTCCTCCACCTGCCTTGAGATGACACCCAGAACGAGCTGTTCCATCATCTTTCCAGGGATGGAGGTGAGGCTGACCGGCCTGTAGTTCCCCGGCTCCTCCTTCTTGCCTTTCTTGAAGACTGGAGTGACATTGGCTTTCCTCCAGTCCGCAGGCACCTCGCCTGTTCTCCAGGACTTTTCAAAGATGATGGAGAGCGGCCCAGCAATGACTTCCGCCAGCTCCCTCAGCACTCTCGGGTGCATCCCATCAGGGCCCATGGACTTGTGAATATCTAGATGATCTAATTGGTCCCTCACTCGCTCCTCCTCAACCCAAGGGAAGTCGTCTTCTTTCCCTGTTACTTTATTCAATGCCTGGGACTCCTGAGGGCTGGGCCGAGCAGAAAAGACCGAAGCAAAGAAGGCATTCAGTAACTCTGCCTTCTCCACATCCTCCGTCACCATGACTCCTGCCTCATTCAGCAGTGGGCCTACAACTTCCCTGGTCTTCCTTTTGCTTCCAATATACTTGTAGAAGCTCTTTTTGTTGTGCTTGATGTCCCTAGCCAGGTCTAATTCCAAGGCGGCCTTGGCTTTCCTTGTTTCATCCCTGCACGCTCTGGTGGCATTCTTGTAATCCTCCCAAGGGGTCAGTCCCTCCTTCCACTTATTATAAACTTCCTTCTTCCACTTGAGCTTTTTCTGAAGGTCCCTGCTCAACCATGCAGGTCTCCTGCGTCCCTTGGCCGATTTCTTTCTCTTAGGGATGCACCGATCCTGAGCTTGGAGGAAGTGGTCTTTGAATATCAACCAGCTTTCTTGAGCCCCTTTGCCTTCCAGAGCCCTAGCCCACGGGATCTCTCCAAGCAGTTTCTTGAAGAGGTCAAAGTTAGCCCTCCTGAAATCCAAGGTTGTAATTTTACTTCTTGTTGTTGTTTTGTGGATAGTACCCATGATCCTGAACTCAATCATTTCATGATCACTACAACCTAGGGTGCCCCCAACCTTAATGTCCTCCACCAATCCCTCTGTGTTTGTCAGTACCAGGTAATTATAGTGGGGGTCTGCTACAGGCCACCCAACCAGGAAGACCAAGCAGATGAGGCCCTTTACAGACAGATAGGAGCAGCCTCATGTTCACAAGCCCTGGTGCTCATGGGGGACTTCAACCACCCTGATATCTGCTGGAGGGACAACACAGCAGGGCATAAGCAATCCAGGAGGTTCCTGGAATGCATTGATGATAACTTCCTTCTCCAAGTGGTAGAGGAGCCAACAAGGAGAAGTGCTGGACCTTGTTCTCACCAAAAAGGAGGGGCTGGTGGAGAATGTACCTGAAGGGGGCCTACAGAAAAGATGAGGAGGGATTTTTTATCAGGAAGTGTAGTGATAGGACAAGGCATAATGCTTTTAAACTGAAAGAGGAGAGATTTAGATTAGATATTAGGAAGAAATTCTCTATTGTGAGTGTGGTGAGACACTGGAACAGGTTGAACAGAGATGTTCTGGATGCCCCATCCCTGGAAGCGTTCAAGGCCAGGCTGGATGAGGCTTTGAGCAACCTGGTCTAGTGGGAGGTGTCCCTGCCCATGGCAGGGGGGTTGGAACTGCGTGATCTTTAAGGTTCCTTCCAACCTGAACCATTCTATGACTTGCTGAGACTAGAGGGCTTCTTCTTTGCTATTTTAATACCTATGTGGGAGGCATGCCAGCAGGTATTGTGGATTTTTTTTTTAATTAACTTAAAAACAGAAGTCTCGTTGGCTTTGGTGATGGCACCAATCAACTTCAGTTCAAACTCTCTGCAGTGGTTAGATTCCTAATTTCCACGAATGTCAGTAAAAGATGGATATTTAACTCCTTCTGTGACCTGTATCGCAGGTCCTTCAAAATCCCTGTTGCCCAGCTTTTAAATCAATTACTAATCCTATCATCCAATGCCAAGATTCTTAATTTCTTACCCCCAGTCACCTCTCCTGGGTCTGGTGGTAGCTGCATCTGCAAGAAGCTATGAGTAAATCATGAATCATGACAAGCCAAATGCTGTGCACAATTAACTGCCTATTTACAGTTTTAAAGAGACATTGATCCTGTTAAGGTTGCAGTGACTTATGAATAATTATGATTTCTGCGTAATTCATTTAATTTTTCCTCAGTTGACATAGTCAGATGGCACTGTTTTCTCAGAGTGGGCCACTCACAAATACATACATTCTTGTGCAGGAAGGTCTGATGCTAGAACCCAAACAGCAATCTGCAGTTTATAGTACACACTTGTAATCCCAATACCAGTAGTTGAACACTGATATTTGGTTCTGGAATGGTTTTCATGGAATTTTCATATGCAGAACTCTTTCTTGCAAATGGCTCTACAGACTCAAGGCTTTCCTAGCTTTCGACACTGTTAATATTTACCATAAGTGATAACAGTAGGTCAATGACATAGGGCAGTGTTTATATAGAACAGCTCTTTTGGATACCAATATTATTTGCCATGTGCTTTGCTTTAAGTTCTTCAGGTGAGACAGCACTGACAGTAATGGAAAATCTTTAGCCTACTGAGGATGCAGATGGACTTGACTCCACACAACACCCTCAGGTCATAAGGCACCCCATGTGGCATTTGACATTTGTGTTTTCTGCTTGAGTACTGCTTATACCTTGGCTGTGCGGCTTTCTGTAGACTTTCCTGTAACAATGAGAACCTCTGGATCAAATTGTTTTAACGGAGGGCAATCACCTCATACTATAGTTGTCAAACACAATAGACATCAAGCCCAAAAGATAATGGAGGGCACATTTTCCTCTTCTAAAATCTTTTGTATTAGGTATGGCATCAAACACTAGGGACCCCATCAGGTAATTACTTGTCCATCTTCTATTTCACAGACTGATAGAGATCAAATGTGTTCCTGATAGAGAGAGTAGCAATCTGCAAAAAGGGATGGCCAAGTATTAAAATGCAATGACAACGTATCCAGCATCTGCTACAGATATGATGCCATACATTCCTTACTGCAGATAGAAATAAGTATTGCCTACTGCTTCAGTATTTTACTGGTGTGTTTGGTTCTTGAAGATATTTGTCTCAGAAATCTGCAGTAAACACTTTCATTGGGTCTTCTATATGATTGAATGAACTATGAGAAAAGGTGGTCACATGCTGCTGTTTCAATTTTTCTCCTGCTTTTCCACTGAATCTTTCAGAATCAATTCTTCAGGGGAAGGCCAAGTCCAAGACTTTTGTGGAGTTATGCCAACAGAGAATTTGGCCCAGCTTTCTTTTTGTGTATGATGAATTGACAGCCTTGTACCTGTAGCCAAAGGGAGCAGATGGAAGAAATTCTAGTGACAATTTTGTTCTAGTTGTATGCTTCAACAAAACACAAAATATTGCAGGGAAGTCTTTTTCTTCTATAATTTTATATATAAAATGAGGACATCAGGAAGCCAGAAGTGCCCATTTTAGCTTACATTCAGCTCTGGAAGCCACGACAGCACGATTTCCCAGTGCCACTTTCATAAGGACCAGTGCATTCACTGTTTTGTTGTTCCTCCTCTCCAGCTTCTGATAAAAAAAAATATATCTTCTGACATTCTGTCATATTTTTGTTATAACTACAGTGAACCCCACTGTTAGTGTGATTGAGACTAACGTAGGACACCTGGGGTTCAATCAAGTCTCCTGCTATGGATGTGAAGATGTGAACTCAAGCCTAATCTACAGACACAAGTCTAGAGAATATTCTTTGTTGATCCAGCTGTAAAAGGATATGCACTAATGGCCAGACAGGCTGCGAGCTGCTGCCTACAAGAACCACTATGCCCTTACCAAACCAACTCAGTGGGCTAACTATACTGTTAGTCTTGATTAATATAACTGTCATTTTGAAGAGACTTTTCTCATAAACCTCATATTCGCTAGGATGTTAGCTATTAGTCTCAATGAAGTCTCCTACAACAGCTACTATGAGCACGTTAGCTTAAGAAGGAACTGTGGTATGATCAAGAATAATCTTTTCCTCATGCTTGTAAGAATATGAAATGGGCTGGACAGAGTCAGAAGAATGATCCATCTAGCCTAGGATTCGGCCTTCAAAAGGAGTTACTACGTGGTTTGTCAGCGGTAGCATGTGATATATGGCACATTTGGCCTCAGATGTCTCAGTTCAGCTATTTTCCTCTTGGCAACGACCTACCACTTCCTAGGAGCAAGAACCATCAGTAACTGCCAGTCTCCAACACCTGGTACTAGGACTGGTGCTTCTGGAAATCACAGAATCAGAATACAAGGGCAGTGATAGATGAGACCCTATGAAACACCAGTACTGCCCACCTTTTTATTCCTTTTTCTCCCACTCACTGACAAAAGCACCACCCAGTGGAGTGGAGCAAGGCTTTGGCCAATCCTGGGCCCATGGCAGCAGTCAGACTTCAAAGGTGGCAGGAATGGATGGCAATACCCCTCTAGTTACGGGACATCTGGTGAAACAGTCCAGAGAGTGGTTTCTGGCACGTAATTCAGTAAGACTAGTTTCTCTTCACGGGGAGGGAAAAAAAGGAAGAAAACAACAACCCCCAGGAAAACAGTGCTTAGTATGCTTGATAAAGGCAATAAGACCAGTACACTCACAGCAGTGCTTCCTCCAAATGCTCTCATGGCAGCCTTCCAACAAATAATCATTTGAGGACTTCCTGAGTCGGAGATATTGTTGCTATCTATATTACAATTGTATTATGCAATTGTTTAATGCAATTGTGGTGTACACAACGGATATTTAAAATATATGTTGTAGACCATTATATACAGTACTATTGTACATAATGCAATACATCCACATTTTACTTTGGTTGAAGTTTTCTTTCATTAATTTGTCCACTCACTTTTTGAATTATGTAAATTTGTAACATCCATAAATTTCTGCAGTAAAAATTTCCACAGCTCGACTGAATATTGTATGGAAATTCACCTCTTCTGTTCGCTTTTATCTAGTCATCTGCTAGTTTCATTTGAAGTTCTCTTGCTTTTGTACTGGATGAGATAGCTTTTAATAACAATTTATAATTGTCTTTTCTAGTTGCTCATTTTCATAGACCTTTCTACCCTCTCAGTTATCTCTCTGCCAGTCTACTCACTTGTTTATTTATTATTTAGCAGTTCCATACCTTTAATCATCCTTATCACTCATCTCTGTACTTCCTCCAGTTTTACCATTGCCCTTGAGATAGAAGAACCAGAACTGTACTGAGCACCTCCAAGACACACACTGTACATATTATTTTCTGTTTAGTTTGCTATTGCTTTCCTAAAAATTTAAATACACTAGTTGTTTTTTGCTTTAAAACAGAACAATGAGTAATACATTAGAGAAATAACAAGTAAATAGCCTACACTATCCCTCAGCACCAATATTTTTACAAATACATCAACAAAAAGAGAGTCACGGAGAATCTCCATCCCTTACTGGATGCAGGGGGGAAAGTTGCAACCAAGGACGAGGAGAAGGCTGAGATGCTTAATGCCTTCTTTGCCTCCGTCGTCAATAGTCAGACCAGCTACCACCAGGGTGTTCAGCCTCCTGAGCTGGAAGATAAGGCTGGAGAGCAGAACAACCCACCCATAATCCAGGAGGAAGTAGTCAATGGTCTGCTTCTGCACCTAGACGCACACAACTCTATGGGGCCGGATAGGATTCTCCCAAGAGTGCTCAGGGAGCTGGCGGGAGAGCTCACCAAGCCTCTCTCCATCATTTGTCAACAATCCTGGTCAACAGGGGAGGTGCCAGATGACTGGAGGGTGGCTAATGTGACGCCCATCTACAAGAAGGGTTGGAAGGAGGATCCAGGGAACTACAGGCCTGTCAGCCTGACCTTGGTACCAGGAAAGATCATGGAGAGGATCATCTTGAGTGAGCTCTCACGGCAAGTGCAGGGCAGCCAAGGGATCAGGGCCAGCCAGCATGGGTTTAGGAAAGGGAGGTCCTGCTTAACCAAACCGATCTCTTTCTATGACCATGTGACCCGCCTTCTGGATGCGGGGAAGGCTGTGGATGTTGTCTATCTGGACTTTGGTAAGGCTTTTGACACCATCCCCCACAGCATTCTCCTGGAGAAGCTGGCAAATCATGGCATAGACAAGTGTACTCTTTGCTGGGTTAAAAACTGGCTGGATGGCCGTGCCCAGAGAGTTGCGATTAATGGGGTGAAATCCTCTTGGCGGCCGGTCACCAGTGGTGTCCCTCAGGGCTCAGTTTTGGGGCCAGTTTTGTTTAATATCTTTATCGATGATCTGGATGAGGGGATTGAGTGTACCCTCAGTAAATTCGCAGACGACACCAAACTAGGAGGGAGTGTTGATCTGCTTGAGGGTAGGAAGACTCTACAGAGGGACCTGGACAGGCTGGATCGATGGGCCAAGGCCAACTGTATGAGGTTTAATAAGGCCAAGTGCCGGGTCCTGCTTTTTGGTCACAACAACCCCAAGCAACGCTTGGTGCTGGTGGCCAGCCAGCTTAACATGAGCCAGCAGTGTGCCTAGGTGGCTGAGAAAGCCAACAGCATTCTGGCTTGTATCAGGAATAGCGTGGCCAGCAGGAGCAGGGAAGTGATCGTGCCTCTGTACTCGGCACTGGGGAGGCCTCACCTCGAGTGCTGTGTTCAGTTCTGGGCCCCTCTGTACAAGAGGGACATTGAAGTGCTGGAGCGTGTCCAGAGGAGAGCTACCAGGCTGGTGAGGGGTCTGGAGACCAGGTCATATGAGGAGAGGCTGAGGGAGCTGGGCATGTTTAGCTTGGAGAAGAGGAGGCTGAGGGGAGACCTCATTGCCCTCTACAACTACCTGAAAGGAGGTTGGAGAGAGGTGGGTGTTGGCCTCTTCTCCCAGGTGAATAATGACAGGACCAGAGGAAATGGTCTGAAGTTGTGGCTGGGGAGGTTTAGATTAGATATTAGGAAGAATTACTTTACTGCAAGAGTGGTCAGGCACTGGAACAGCCTGCCCAGGGAGGTGGCTGAGTCACCATCCCTAGAGGTATTTAAGAAACCTGTAGATGTGGCACTTCAGGGCATGCTCTAGTGACAGAGATTGTAGGGGGGTTTTTTTGTGTGCGTATGGTTGGACTCGATGATCCCAAAGGTCCTTTCCAACCATGAAGATTCTATGATTCTATGATTCTAGGTATGAACTGATCTTGGCATACCAAATGCAAGAGCAACAAAGGTGCTAAAGGTGCAAAGAAGTCACACATATGCTCATAACTCATAGAAAGATCGCTGCCTCCTACTGTACCCTAAGGAACTGTCTTAAATGAGAGCTTTTATTAAAAATAATGCTTTGATTAACCTCATGCTTTTCTTGCCAGCATTTATTGCTCTGTGGAAGGGCTATGACATTTCCAAGTGGGCGAGCATGTGAGCAGTATTTCATAACTTACTGGGCCAGAAGAAGGTCTAGATTAAGACTTTATGGTTCTCATCTGGGGACAGCTTCCTAAGGAGCTTTAATTACCTGGCATGGGAGCTGGGACATGTGAGGGGACTGCTTACTGCCACTGTTAGCTAGCAGTCCAGAAGAAAGCTTCTCCAGCAATTCCAGGATTTTCGTGTGGGAGGAACTACTTCCACATAATTACAAATATCAAGACTGATTTAATTTTGATTCAGCAAAACGCGTTTGAATACTAAAGTAATTCTCTTAGCTCAGTGTTTTCCATACAGACTTGGTTTGAGTCAACAAAAACACATGGCACCATTTGGAGGACGGGCACTTTGAGGAGGCTTCCTCAGAGTTTTCATGGCTTTGACAAGTAATTAGTGTTTGAATTTTGAGTCACGGCAGGCAGAATTTTAAGCAGGAAAACAAGAAAGTTAATATGTAAATAAAGGAACAAAGACAGATTAGCATCAACTGAATAAGAACAAAACCAGAACTGCCATGGTTACGTTATCGGAGCTTTGGAGAGAAACGCTCAGAATTTTTATGGCATACATAAGGGAACTGGGAAAAGAGAAGTTGAGAGAAATGTGTCTTTTGAGAATGGCCAATAAAGGGAAAAGAAGCCAAAGGGGAGAGGACTAATTTAGAACCACATATGGATGATCTAGAACATTTCCAGTACCAGGTTCAACTTGATTTAGTAAAGCTATTCAGAGATGTTGATGCTGAAAGGAACACTTCCAGTTCTCCGTCCTCATCTACAGAACAGATCTGTTGAGGATAAAATGGGAGGAAAACAAAAGTTTTAACAATATACTCACTTACTCACATGTTGCTCTAGATTTATGCTCACTAAACTAACCTATCACAGCCCCACCAGGATCTTGCAGTACTCACAATTCCAGTCATCCTTTTCTGAGGAAACTGGGAATATTTCCACGTAAATCCTGAAGAATACCATGGAACTGTGTGAAGACAAATCTAACTCCCTTATCTTCAAATCAAGAATATAAGTTCATTTCAGATCAAGAATAGAGTTTGCTATTTCAGTAACAGCACTCTAGACTTTGCAAGAATGAAGTGGGAAAAGAAGGAAATTAGTCCTACTGAATGGTATCAGCTTTGGTGGAGTTTCTGGCCTTCCTTCCTTAATGCACTGTAATTTACTTCCTGACCCCAAAATCTCTGACAGAAGCGTATTCTCCTATGCACTCAGCAGTACTTGGAGAGCAATGGTCCCTTGTTATTTTCACATTTGCATTTTTCTAATTCAGTCTTTTACTATTGTGTTTTGAGAGGGGTGAGAAGGGTTGATTTATTAGACTTTTTTTGCCTACGCGCATTTAACAAACAGGTTTTCAGCTGTGTTTTTGACTTTAGCTTATTTAGCCTGTTTAACAGCTTTTAGCTTATTTAGATAATTTTAGCTTATGTCTTTTTCTTATGACAATTCTTGGCAATGTCAGTTGATGATTCTGGGTCTCTTGGTAGGTGCAGCACGGCAAATGACAGAGACAGTCTCTGTGCCACAAGAATTTCTGGGTAAGTACCAGACTGAACACGATCCGCTGGGTAAAACATACCTCACCCACATGAGAACAGGAAGCGAGAATTTAACACATTTTCTTTTCAAGAAATTTTTCTTGATGGCTCATACCCCGCCCCTCCCTTTCTTGCCTCTCCCCTCCTCTCTCCTCCCCCTCCCTCACTCTTTTCTGTGAACTACAGGTGTCTTTTCTACAAATAACCTCAAATATTCACGGATAGAGCTGTTGAAACAGTTTCCCTTGAACTAGAAGCTTTTAATCTTTAATTTTGGAACATATTCATTTCTTTATATGAATATCAGTATGGATTCTTCTCAGGTAGTGGGACTATAAAAGAATTAGTTTTCATACAAAACCTTTAATGTGAAAGCTCAGGTCAAGAATTTTCTGAGGTACAATTTTGTCACATTTCTTTCTTCTGGACCAGAAGTCAGAGGATGGCTTTGAAAGATAGAAATGACAGGCTGCAGGGGACAGGGAATTGCGTTAATGTATGCTATGCTTCCTGGTTCCTGCCAGCGATAAACTCCTCAGCCAAGCCTATCTGTTGGGAAGCCTTTCTGTTGGCACACACACGGAAAGAGCAAGATGAAACGCTGCTTTTAAGAGGGAATGGAATTTGAGGTATAAAAAGCTTCAGAAACAGACCTTTGCCCCAAGATTGCTTTGTCCCTCCATGGCGAGGGCTGCCAGAACCAGCAGCGTCATGGGGTTACCCTGTTTGCAATGCTGAAACACTCTGGAAGGGCAAAGACAGAACTTTTTGCCTGTTTCTTTTTTTTCCCCCACATGATCTGCAAAACTTGTCCCTCACCCCGATTGCACCACTGTGGTCTCAGCCTACTGGACAGTCACTGCAGTGGTGACTTGTCTGTAAGAAAACCCTCCTCTTTGTCAGATCATTCAGGTGGAGCATTGCTGTCACCGTTTCAAAAATATAATTGGTTGTATATGAAGCTACCAGGCTTTTCTTTGCTGGGCCTCTTTTGAAGCATGAAGTAGCAGCATTACCTGAAGTGCAGCTTTGCAGGAGGGATGCTTTGCTCCATCTGATTGATACAAGAGCAAATACAAATTCCCAAAGTGCTGTCCAATGAGAAGAAATCTGAAAACCCTGCGGAAAGCCCCAGTAGTTGCACAGCTACAACAGCATTGAGCATTCCACAAATAAGGAGATATCAATTGTCAACATCCCAGCTCTGTCCCTCTCAATGCTCTAGAGAGAAGGACACCACAGGGAGCAGTGCTGACCATTAAAGGAAACACTTGTGAGTGAGTATAGGGAACAACTCAGAGATAATAAGGGAAGAGGTGGAAGAGAAGACAAGTTTCTCCATTGCCACAGCGGGGAAGACACAACCCTACATAACAGAGGAACGATCCTTCTCCAGAACACAGGGGAAGGGAAAGAAATATCTGCAGAACATCTTTCCACTCAATTTGGCTGACGCATTGTATTTAAACAATAAACACTTTTTCAAACTATTCTAGCTAGTATGACCTAACTCTATGGTCCTTGACATTAATAACCCGAGTACCATCAAAAGTAAGATTTATGCTACCTGTAGTTGAACTGAAGGTGGTTTAGAGAGAAGGAGTTATTAGATCATTGGATTTGAATCTTTAGTATTTCACAGGCAATTTCACAGATGTATCACCCATCTCCCCTTTCATTGTGGTATCCTGTGTTTGGCTAAACACACATTCCAGCAATTTAGCTAGGCTTGAATCCAAGAAACAGAAAGCTGCATTAGCTCAATCCAGTGGCTAATCAGCTCCACTGTTAAAAATTTGTGCCTAATGTCCCATTTGAATCTGTATGATTTTAGTTTCCAGAAACTTTTTCTTTTGCTATGGCTTTCTCCATTTAATTCAATTTAATTCAAGTCCCTTACTATTATTTTCTCTTCAAAAAGGTACTTATACTGATGTCATGTCTCAGGTCTTCTTTTTGCGTGAACTCCTGTCTCACTCTAAAACCGCCCCTGCACTTTCCATAAAGCCCTGTTGTGAAGGTTTTTTTGCGTGTATTCTGTTTTCTATACATTTTTTTTAAAGCAGAAAAGCTAGAATTGTTAGTAGCATTTCAGAATAAATTTTCACCAGTGCTCTACGGGAAAAAGAATCTGCCTCCCTAACTGTGAGTATTGAAAGTGACATTTTTACCCGAACATCACAGCGGGAGTTCTTGGTGAGATACTTGCACATTGTGACTTTTAAAGCATTTTCAGAACCACGTTCTTGCAGTAAAAGTTCATCACTCTGCAAGCTGAGCTTGAATTTCATGTTCTCAGCTTTGCATTGTGGTAAACTCCATTTTTTGTGGGTACCAGGGACGTAGCCACAGCCTTAGTGTAATTTACCACACCACGTATCTTCATGTGGTCTGCAAGTTTCATCAGCTGTTTGTATTTACTTCCACATCATTAATTCAAATGTTGAAAAATATCAGGATTAGTACAACTCTATGTAAAACCCCACTACAGACGTTCACATTCAGTTATGGCTCTATGTGGACAATTCACCACTGGCATCTGTTTAAAAAAATCACTTCCCAGACCATTTTCTTACTGTTCATTTACTGTTCATACACAATACTGAGCTTTATCAGAATGCAGTGGTATACTGCCAAATTTATTACCAAAGCCTAAATAAATTACATTTTGTACTTTTCTCAAACAAACATAGACTATGTAAAAAATACAATTTATAAAAAACTAAAACAAAACAAAACCAAAATCAGACTCACTTTAAAAGGCCTATTTCCTATTTAAAAGAATCTTCATTGGCCCTTATTCTATGTTTTGAAATCCAACTCTTTAATAGCTAAAATTCATGTCTAGTCTTCACTACTGAAGATTTAAATACCTGTGACTTACATCAGGATAACCAGTATCTATTACTTTGAGCCATCATCCCTATCTTTGGAATATTACTGCAGCATTAACAGTCTTCCTGTCTCTTGAACAGCTGTGGTGTTCCAAGATTTATTAAAACTAAATTTCAACAGACAAGAGGTCTATCTAGCCCGCTCCTCAGGTCTCTGGGTATAAATTATATAGGCCTGTAGACTTCAAAAATTTTTCCTTTTGCAGATATTCAGTATCCTCCTTAGTTGCGACTGAACTGGAAAATACTTTTCCCTTTCTCCTATGATGTCTTATGGTGGAAAAAAGCATGGTACATTTTCCAATGAATTAACAGAAATATTTATTAAACTTTTTTTTTTCTTCAATAATAACTTTATCATCTCCGTTTAGTAGCGGGCCTAAGAATTTTCTAATAATCTTCAGCTTCTCAATTTTTCTACGTGATGCTAACATTCTTTAGCAATTTTTCTACATTTCATGATTGTATATTGATTTCTAGCCATAGCTCCTTACCTGTTTTTCATTACATATCATTTTTTATGAACAAATCCTGCCCTGGCTTCCTTACTGTGCCAAGCCTGGCTCTAAGCCAAAGTTGTCATTTCTGATAGATTGGAACTGTCCTTTTTAACCATCTAATAAATGCTTCTTTTAAACCAACTATTTTCTTTTTTTTTTTCTACATAACTTTGCTCACAATTTTTTCTGTTTTAAAAATTAACTCTTATACACATGCTGTGCATGTCTATGTGTAGTATGTATTTTTATAATTAGTGTTTAGGGTAATCTTTTTCCCACAGTAACTGCAATTAGTCATGGTTACTGGACCATCAATTTTCCACTCTGTGATTAATTCTTCTTTATCATAATCTTGCGCCGAACAGTGCAGCATCTCTCATGAAAGAAAATTACCATCTCAAATTTTTAGAAAGTTTAACAATGTCTTAGCACTGGTGGTCCGAGCCCTCCCTCCTTGGTGTTCTACACTTTTAACATAACAAACAAGCTGATGTATTTGTTATAAAATAAACTGTTAAAAGATCAAAAGTTTTGTTGATCTGCTTGACTAGGACGTGCTTGAAAGACCATTACTTTAAGTACAATCACTTTATTATGTGGGAGTAAAGCAGCAGATAAGACTAACAAGGCTAGACATGGGTTAAAGATCAACTCTCACGGATTACATTAATACACTAAGTAGTGCTGGCTGTCTTGCCTGTCAGCAAGCTACTGAGAAATTAAGGCTATTATATACCAGCTCATGTCTGATGCTGGTGGAAATAGGCCAAACACAGCTGCAATTGGTCATGTCATTGTAAACATCTGACACACTTACCCTTGTAACAAGAGATCCGGGTCATGGGCAAACTAGGAGAACTAAACACAGTAAAATAAATTATTAGCCTTCAGGGATATCATTGCAATCAGTAGTGGTGACTGATTTTTGTGTTAATGTTTCTTTTTCTTTTTTTCTGCAAGCAAGATGGATCTTCCAGACACCACCTGAATAAGTTAAGGCATTGTTATTTCCTTGATAGGAAGGACTGAGCCGTAGAAGAGACTGTCAACAAATAAGTGACTTGTAGGTCCAAATTCTGCTTGGAGTGATGTTTGCATAGCTATGTGGAAACTGGCAGGTTGACTTTATTCTTACCAGTGTCAGTGTGGCTGCTCAAGCTGTAAATCAGAGCTGAATTTGGCAATTAGCAGTCCTGCATACTAGACAGTAAACAAACATATAGTAAACAAACATATATAGACAATATGTTCACTTTATTAATACTGTCTTTAAAACACTGAAACCAATAGTGCTTATTTAAAATAGATGAGAAGGCGGACTGTAACATCTAGACTCTCTGCATCTAAAAATCTTTTGTAATACAGGTGGTTTCAGAGGAGCACAGTGATCTAAACTTTCAGCTTGTGTTTATTATCTAAAGCACAGCATTTGCATTTTTCATCACCACTAATGAAGTCCAAAATCTGTATCTGTGTACTCCTTACACTGCGGACTGTCAATTAGCTTTATCCTCAAAGTACTGGCCTGAAGTTACTGGCCATAAAGAAGAGTGGAGGAACCTCTTGGTGGAGTGGCAGTACCAAAGACAAGCAAAGAGGAACAGATTTACAGTTGTCAGACCTTTACACGTTTCTAAACATGACTTATAATTCTTCATTAAGAAAAAGCTGCTGAGCAAGAATTACCTAGTCATTAGTCAACTTCCACACATTACTTGGAATGAAATTGTCTTCACTAATACCCTTGTGTGAAGAATAATTTATAAGAAGAAAATAATACCACAGGAACCACTTTATTTCATAGCATTGTACAACAGCTGCAATATAAGGAGGAACACTTAGAAGTAATGAGAATTTTTTTATACAAACTATTCTGTTGAAGAGAGGGTAAGTCATAATCATCCTCAGGTTAATACATCGGGAGCTAATCAAAATCCCTCAATGGTTTGAGCATTTTAGGCTCCCTATTCTGCTTTCAATAATTTAAATATCCAACTCTATATAGCATGGGCAAAACAGTCTAGAAAACTGACAGTAAAGGACAGAAAAGTCTAGGTTGTGCATTTTCCCCTTCCCTTCCAAACACAATCCAACAGATGATCAGGAGAGCCTTGACTGTGTGGCACAGACCACTATAAAACTGCTTGCACAACAGTACAAAAAAGGATGTTGAATGCTAACAATTCATTAAGCCTGTAAGATGCCATCTATTTAGAACAAAATAAACTTCATAATTACATATGCAAAGTCCTTAGAAAGGACTTGTCCTTATTTCTCTCAACATTCAACATGCCAAGACCCCTCAGCACTTTTCCCATGTTTCCCATATAGTTATCCATGAAGCCCTCTAACTTGTAAGGCAGTCTCAAACTTGCAGACTCAACAACTCATTTTCTCCTCTAGGACAGTAACTACGGCCCTTGGGAACTGCGGTATCCTATTTTTCCGCAAGTCACTTACTCCGCATCATTTATAATGTTTATCACCTATCATCAACTCATAAGAAACATTACACAACACTCCACCACTGCACTCCAAACTGCTTGACTTTCCTGTACTGAATGGAGTTACTGAAAAGCTGCAGCAGTTGGGGTGGCACTGTTCAAAGGGGAACATTGTGCTCTGCTCTGCTTCTTTCAGGAGGTGGTCTCCTCTGAGTGATATGACTTGAAATAACATGGTAATTCCTTCACAGAATTCCATAAGTATCTGCTTCTTCTTGGGAAAATTCTGGATCTGAAGCTGATCATCTCCAATGTACAAAGCAACATAATCTTCATTAGTTCTCCTGTACCAGAATATGCAACCACTAGCATTATTCAGCATAGCCATTAAGTCTGCAGTGACCAAATTAACTTCTAGTTTTCTGTATGCCAATAGCTGCTTCTAAAATAATAACCAGGATCTGGACAGAGTCTGAGTGTCTACTGAATAGTACAAGCCATTGATACCAACTGGGAGAAGTTCAGCCTGTGAATCACAACATTTATCCTTCTGGCTGGAATGGATAAGTATTATGCAGAAACAGATGTGCCTCAGCCAAATGTGTTGGCAGGCTACAGGGACTTCTGTGTTCACAAAAAGCTTCTGAAAAAATACACGGAGGTCTTTTACCCAGAAATGGCTTTTGATGCTGAAGCAAAACAAAGTCTGTCATATGCCTCCAGAAATACTTGCATCAGGTGTATGTAGCTGCAACGCCAATGTGGTAAAAAGACTAAATCAGTATGAATGCTTGAGGTGAGGTTTCGTGATGGGACCAATAAAAATGTTTGAGAAAGATGTTTCATGTGAAGTGGCAGTCCCAGGGCATCTAGTAACTAACCAAGGAGCTGGCCCTAGATCTCTGAAAGAGAAGAAGGATAAAGGCAATCAGAATTAAGAGATATAAGCCAATGAGTAAGCAGTGCTTTGAAGGCCTATTAATGGCTCCCTTCTGAGCTCTCTGAGGGCTGACCTCATGTTCCTGTATTTGGAACCAACTTGATCCAGTTGGAAGTCTGGGCCTTGACTCCTCCAGAATTAAACCGTTTAAACATCCAGTTTTAATAGAATGGCTTTGAACACAGGTGGGTCCCCAAGGACTTTCCAAAAGGCTGTTCATCCTGGATGCTTGCGGGCAGGCATTCAGGTACAAATTAGACACGTTCTTAGTTGTCAAGATGAAAGGCTGGGAATAGCTGTATGCACACAGTACAAAGGCAGCATACTTGTCTAGAAAATGTTATTCCTGTTCCTAAGTATACACGTCTTGTAACATCAGTCTGAGAAAGGAGAGAAGAAATAGCTTCTTAGGCACAGATTCATTTTTTTCTGAGGATCAGGCCATGCTTCAGTCCTGCAGAGTGCTAATTCCTTCCCCTCTCTCCTGCAAAAATGAGTCCTTTTCGATCTCTGATAGTCTAAGCCTGATCATACTGAAGTCCCTATATATGAACTCATTTTGTACCTGTATTTGCCAAGCTTTTCAAAAAGAACAGGAATAAGTTATTGAGTAGAATACAACAAAAGAGTTTAAAAGCCATGAATTCAACTGCTTTTCCCCTGACTTTCTGTAAAGGAGAAGAGTGGGCTAGCACAGCATGTAAATGAGGACACTACAAATCTTACTCACTGACAGTTCTTAACATGCAACTTTATAAACCAGGGCATTTTGACTTCCCTGTATCAGGGACGCCTCTGTCCTTCGCTTTCTGCAAGAATGGATGCTCTCTCGCTCGCTGCGGTACAAAAAAGACAAAGAGATTGTGATTCTCTTACTTTTTAAAGAATGGTAGCTTAAACAGAACAAATCAAAATTCCTCAACTTCATCCTTAAAACCAAACAGAACAGCCTCTGTGACTGTGTAAAAGAATTGGCAAAGTTATTATTTCACCACTTCAACCAAGTGATAGCAAAGTGTGCAAAAAATAGCTCCAGCTCAAGAAACTCCTGTTAATGGGTTAGAGCCATCCTCATCCACAAAGGGGACTCTCATATGTGAAATACATCTTTCAGAAAAACCAGACACTTTTGATAACACTTACACTTGAGAAATGTGTGGCATTAAGCCAAAAATAGAAAATATAAATTTTGCTGTCCAGATAACTATGACAGAAGTAAATCTTCCAACCTTTGCTTGAAAATACATGTAAAACCTACTTATGAGAACTATACAGGAAATACTTCACTGCTTGATTAAAGTGAGAAAAGACTGCTCGGAACCCAACCTGTGTGAGTAACTCTGTGGCAGGAGCGACCCCAAGGCATGACTCCATTAGATCATGAAAGAATGTCAGCTCTAAGGTCAAAAAATGTGAGCAACATTACCAATTGCTACAAGAAAGGAAGGAAAAGATGCTGACATTTGCATGCAGGTATGTGTTGCTTGGATTTGGCAGTCACAGATGTTAGCAACGGACAGAGCAGCTAATCTGACATCTTTCCCTGCCAACAGAGGATTGCTTCCCTTATCTAGAGCTCTGCTTCCATCTAGTTTTAATTTTCTTAATAAGCAAGGCTCTCCCAATTTCTACTGGAAGAGAATATTTCATAGCCTAAAACTGAGCTCATTGCATTTTCTTTTTTTTTTTTTTTATTTTTGTAAATTTATCCCATTGTTTATGTTTACTGCTTCACTAAGCACAGCGACTATGCCTACTTTTGCTACAGTAAGCAATTTTCTTCTCTGTTATTCACGCTTTCTTGGCTATAAGGAGAGAGATCTTCTGGCACGTTATTTTAAAGTAGGCCTGAATCAAATTATTTAGATTGAGAAGGAATCAATCTGTGAAAAAGTACTAACTCATACTGACCTCTGCCAAGGTGATAACTGTCCCATACCACTCACACAGAATAGGAGACCTCCTAGGACACATTCAAGGGTGCTGGCTCTGCATGGGGGGAGAACATCCAGAATGACACTGATCCTGCTCAGGTGCTAAAAGCAATAATCACCCACCCATTCACTGCAAAAGGAAATCACCTAGACATGGGCTCCAGATACGATCTACTTCAGCAATCGAAAAGGGCATCAAAGAAACACTGTTCTGAGATTTAGAAGTGTTTTAGTAATTAAAGCTGTTGAGATCACAGGGGCTAATAAATGTCCAATGTGAGGGTGTCCTGTTTTGAGATAGAATAAAACCAATTTTCTTTCCAGTAATTTTACTTTTCACTTGTCTTCTAACTGACTCACTCTCTGAAATTAATGGTATATTTTTCAGTCCTTATAGCAGTGATAATGCCTGATGTTTATAGTTAATACCAAGGAATGGCATGCAGAAAGGCTCTTGCTTATACTTATTGCTAGAACATCCAAGGCCAGCTCACTTTCCTATGTGCCAAGTTGGAGGGTCAGAAGCGGAAGAGCTTGTCAGGGTCACACCTGCAGGGAGGAGCAGACAGGACAGGTGACCTGAGCACACAGGACAGGTGACCCAAAACTGACCAATGGGGTATTCCATCCCAGTATAAAGCTGAGGGATCAAAGGGTCAGCTTCTTCTTCTTCAATGGATGGCATCTGAGGAGGACTCTGTCTGTTCATCTGCCTTTGATCCCTATCCGTGTGTTCCTGAATCCAGTTCCAGAATACAATTCCCGTTTGCCACTGACTCCAGTCCCAGTGCTGGTCAGTGACATGATCGTCATACTGGGAGCTTGATATTGGTTTTGTATAAATTTTTACATATTTCATTATTTTCTTGTCAATATTATTTTTTTTTCTTTTTATTGTTAATATTTCATTATAGCTTTTTTAGCTTTTTTTCCAGCCCATAAGTCTCTCTCCCTTCTCCCTCTGGGTAACAGAGATCTGTTGTTTGTTTAGTGGCCAGCCCAGCCTAAACCTTGACAGAGTTTCAGGCATATTCTAATTCCTGTCCTGCGCACTTTTATTCAGCTCTATTTTTGATTTTTTTTTATATTGCAGGTGCTATTTTTATTTATAAGTTCATCAATTTACTTCTATTTCAATGTAAATAGATGAAAGTGGAGACTTACTTTCAGCAGACTTATTTATCTCTGTCATGGGAAAAAGGTAACTATGCAAAATGAGAAGGGTCTGGGGAAAGAAACCCATTTCTGATGGCCGCTTGATGTGATACGTGTACCACAACCAGAATACATATCCATAATGCAAACCAAACTCCTGTTTAATTAGTTTTTTATTTCCATGATTTGCAAAAATAAATCTGTCTGTAATTCATAAAGTCTAATAAGTTTCTGACTTCCTAGTGTTGTTAGGCAACAGAAACGCTTGAACAGTGTAAAAAGGGATGTTTATAAGATTTGATTACATTGGCATCAAACATTTGTACACTTATCTGAAAAACAAGTTTGAACAAAATGACTGCAGTAGCTTAAAGTCATTTGCTTGGCTATTCATGGTAAGACTTCAGCACTCATTGTCACCTGGAAATTTGCATCATTGAGCATATTGATCACTCTGCACATCGCCTTCCTCTGAAGGGAGATCTGTTTGGAGGCTGCGGAGCTTTGGAACCTTTCCATGACTATCGCTGTGCAATTTGACTTGAACCCCAAGAGCAAGTAGGATGAATAAATGGGGAGATCACTAAGCAGTAAGAGGTACAATAAAGTAGAAAAAAAAATATCTCTTGACTACATATTCACATTTCGATTCCCTCACCAAATTACGTGTTTCTAAAGAGATGTGCTTTAAAAATTATTAGTTCTCAGCTTCCTCCAGCAATCTTCATCCCCTTGTATCTTTCAAGCGCCTTTCATAGCTGTTTTCAAAACCCAAATGCTCTCTTTGACTAGATTTTTTCATTTTATAACAGAGGTTACAAGATAATTTGCATTTAGATTATGTTTTCTTTGTAGGGATATCACAACACTGGATGTATGAATTTCATAGTCCCACTTCTCACATAAGTTCTTAGTATGGCCTGTGCTCTTAAAACACATGATAAACACTTCCATGTAAAAGACAGACAGATATTGAGTGAAGAGAATTCATATCATCACTCATAGGAAAACGCTGAAATAACATTCACAATTTGAAAATATTACTGCAACCATCATCATTAGTACTATCTTGGTCTGTAAGTAGGACAGATCAGCCTCTCCAATGATGATTATCTTACTGAATCTTATCCTGCATCTGTTTTTTTAATACATGTTGTTTCCTGAGACAATTAAGAACTGGATATTAAGAACTGGCACAGAAATCTAGAACATTAAAATGAACTATTTCACAAACACAAATGAAAGAGACAGCAGAAAATTACAGATCTATTTAAACAACAAGCTGTCAGCTAAGGACAAATGAACTTATTAGTTTTCAAGAATCACATTTGGCTTCTCCTCTTAACTGTACCTGGGAAGGCGAAACATGATGCAGCTGCTCCTGGCTGGATAGCAATGATGTACAGACTAGTGAGAAAATTTTCCAAACATGACTTTCCTTCCCCAAGAGCTGGATTGCCAGAAATGCAGCCAAGGAAACTAATACTTTGCTTGATTTCTTTTCCATCACAATGTTTCTCTTTTCTGAGCAAACCAGGCAGGAAAAAAAGCATCAATGGCAGTTTTCAAGAAAGGCTTCATGTGTTAGCTGTCACTAATTTAATTCCCATTTATGTTTCTATGCCCTCAAGCAAGCAGATGAGAAGGTTCTGGGGTAAAAAGAATTGGGTAATACTTCACATTGCAGCTCAGTAATAGGCTCATTAAATATCAAATCAATTTGCTAATTAATTAACCCTCTCAATATCTTTGTAAGGTACTGTTAGTTTTCTGGGGGGGTTTGTTGTTCTTTTTTCCTCAGATGAGGGAAATGAGAACTAAGGAGTATGCTTCCAGGCACACTCTCCAACAAGATTCCTGTGTGTTACCAGGGTGTCCGAGGTAGAATCCAACTGATTCAAAAATTCATTTGCTTGGAAACCTTAACTCTGGAAATAATTTTCTCACTTAGCCTCGAACTGCTTCAATCTACTGGTCTGACCGGCCTGTGCCAAGCCTAGCTGTCTCAGTGGGGCTTCAGAGAAGTGCTGGGGAAGGGTACAAGCAACTCTTCTTCCTGGGATTTAGAAGGTATCAGCTTCCCAGTTCCTATTTGCATTTTAATTAGTCATAGTGTGGATACATGCAGGGAGCATGGCTGGAGAAAAATACTATTGTTTTCGATTCATTATTACTTTTGATTTTGTTTTAATTAATGTAAGGGGCACTTAGAATTTTAAGTAGGCATTCTTTCAAGATGCATTTAAAGCAAAAGAAATAAACTAAAATTATTTCAATGGAACTCTAATGTGAAAAAAATCCAGACATTTACTGACAACAACCTCTGCCTCAAGGAGCTCACATCTAAAGAGGTAAGAGGCAGGAGGACAACATGGCTACATGTAATTTTTACATGTTTCACTGCTGGCACAGATGCAAGGCTGAGTCCTAAAGAGAGGGTCTTTTAAGTCGTTCCAGCATGGTTGTAGCAGAGATGAAAAGGCACCAAGGCAGGTGTGGGGAAAATAAGTCTCCACTTAAAAAAAAAAAATAAATAAGAAATAGTCTGTAATTCCAGTTTAAACAATAGAGCTGGGAGTCATCTCGCCCATGTTAAGGGTGACTGGTAAGTCAAAGGCGACGAGGACAGGGTTACTCAGTTCACTGTGATTTGTCTAGGACTACACAACGTCATTAGCTATTTTGACAAATGAGGGAGAACTGTATTATGGCATGGTCAAGGGTGAAACCGAATGGCTACAACCATAAACAGGATAACCATTTACCTTAACGACAGGAGAAGGGAGCTATGGTAATTGCCAGAGAACAAATGGGGCCAGCACTGTTTCTTTCACATGATGAACCAATGTGTGCGATGAGAAAGGCAAGAATCCTCTGAGAGTAAGTAGGTAAGAAAAATAAAGGGGGGCAAACAGCAGGTGATCAAGGAGATGGAGAAGTGTAGAAAATTCAGTGCCTGTGACACAGAAGGAGGGTGTAGAAGGAAAACTGAGGGTAGGCATGATAGTTGCATTACAAGTAATTTTTTTCTAGGAATAAAATGTTAAGAACATTGCAGAAAAAAAGGACTGGATTGAGAAGTGAAAAAATAGCTAGGATTATGGATACAACGTTCATTTACATTGCAGAATAAAGACGTTTACTTAGGAATAATGTATTCGTAATGGCACAGGTTGGGTGAAGATGGTCTTAGCTGCTCAGATGAACATTGTAATATGGAAAAAGTATCCAAAGAGCCACGTAGAATTGCGTCAAGGAGAGAATCGATACCCAAACGAAGGAAAGAAAGGGCAAGGAGCAGCAAGCTGAAAGCCACAAGAGCAATAGCGGGCTGGAGGCCATAAAAAGGCTAAGTGTGAGAAGTTGTCAAAGTGCAGCTCCGTGACCCCCCTCTCCAGCTGGCCGTGGCTGGAGAGCGAGGACACAAGCACAGCCCAGGGACGGTGCTTGTGAAGATCAGTGGCAGGACAGTTTGGGTCCAGACAGCCATGACAGTGATGAAGGCAAAGCAAATACAATGTTCCTAAGGAAATGACCTCGGGCAATCAAAGAAAATAAATGTGTTCTACCAGCCTCTGGAGAGCAAAAAGACACAAGGAACCTAACTCAGGAAAACCAGGGCATTCCCTTAAAACTGCAAGGTTGCTGGTTGTTACAAAGTGTTGAAAATAAAAAGTGTGTCCTTTAAGTGAATTTAGCTGGTTGTAATGTGAAAATACCCCTACCCACCGAGCATGCATAGTTATTATGAGTGTATTATGCTTTTAATTCAAAGCAAGAATAAAAGTAGCCAATAGATGCTTATTGTGAAATTATGAGCCGCTGATGATAATTAGTCGATTTTTGTAAAATATAAAAGCTGACAACATGTAAGTCAAGGTGTGTCAGCTTTGCGCAGTTCCCACCAAGCACAGATCTCTGCGCAGACACGAAATAAACAAAACATCTCCTCGACTCTGTGTGTGGCTCGGCTCGTTGCACACTGGGTGGAGAGCCCAGATTAGGGACAACAACGGGACCACAACAAACCAAGGGGGCCAAACGCGCTGAGGGGGCCAAACCGCACTGGTGGCCGTGACATGCCCGCAAGGGGGATCTTTGCACTTGGGAAGACGTGAGGGCTCCATGCTGGCGGTGCTGTCGTAACCCCCCAGGCAAAGGCGCGGAAGCCGGCCCAGCGATCCCCGCCGCCATTAGGGGGAGCCGCGGGCCCTTCCCCTCAGCACTGCCGGGCACGTGACCCCAGGGCGGCCTGTGCGGACGCATGCGTGGTGCGCGCGGCCCGGCGGCGCCTGCGCGCTGGGGCGGGGCGGGCTGAGGTGGCGGCGGCCGCGGGCTCCGTCGGTCACCGGCGCCCTGCGGGCCCCGTCGGTCACCGGCGCCCTGCGGGCCAGCCCCGCCGTCGCTCCCTCCTCCTCCTCCGCCTCTTCCTCCTCCTCCTCCTCGCCGCCGCAGCTGGCGCTGCTCGTCATGCAGCCGTGCGGCGGCGAGGAGGCGGCGGCGGCGGCCGGGGCGGCGGGGGGGGTGCTGCCGTTGCCGGGAGCCGACCCGCCGCCCGGTAGCGGCGGCCTCATGTTATTCTACGAGCTGGGGGGGGCCGGCGACGGCGAGGCCGAGGCGGGGGAGGAGGCCGAGGCGGCGGGCGGGGAGAGCACGGCCAGCCCGGAGGAGGTGGAGGAGGAGGAGGTGGCGTCGACGGCGGTGGCGGCGGCAGCGGCTTCGAGCGGCGAAGCGGCGGCGGCGGGCGGCGGCTGCAAGAGCTGCACCTACCAGGGCTGCAGCGAGACCACCACGCAAGTGGTGAAGCAGCGCAAGCCTTGGATGTGCAAGCGGCACCGCAACAAGATTTACAAGGACAAGTACAAGCGCAAGAAGAGCGACCAGGCCCTGGGGGGCGGCGGGGCGGCCGCCGCGGGGGGCGGCCCGCGGGCGGAGGTGAGGCACCCCGGGGCCGGGGGTGGGGTGGGCCTCAGCTGGGGCCTCGTCGGGTGCTGGAGTCGGTGGGCAGCCCGGCTGCCCTGTGGTCCCCTGGGAGTAGGGGCTTCCCGAGGAGAGTCGGTTTCTGTCAGAGGGAACGGGAGCGTTCCTCCCAGAGGGAAGGACGGAATCTTTGGTAGTTCTAGAGCTCGCTCTTCCTCTGGTGCCAGAACAGACCCCGTTACTTTATTCTTCTGTGATACGAATTTTAGCAAATTACAACTGTGCCAAAAGATTCCGGGAGAAAAATTCTTGCTAAAAGAGAAGACTCTGGGGAGACCTTATAGCAGCTTTCCAGTATCTGAAGGGGGCCTACAAGAAAGCTGGAGAGGAACTTTTTACAAGGGCATGTAGTGATAGGGCGAGGGGTAATGGCTTCAAGCTGGAAGTGGGTAGGTCTAGATTAGATATTAGGAAGAAACTTTTCACTATGTGGGTCATGAGACACTGGAACAGGTTGCCCAGAGAAGTTGTGGATGCCCCATCCCTGGAAGCGTTCAAGGCCAGGCTGGATGGGGCTCTGAGCAGCCTGGTCTAGTGGGAGGTGTCCCTGCCCATGGCAGGGGGTTTGGGACTAGATGAACTTTAAGGTCCCTTACAATCTAAACCATTCTATGATTCTATAAAAGACATTTCGCTGTGCAGCCTGTGTTTATTACACAGGAGGAAAGATTAAACTATAGATCTGAGAGAGAAGTTGGTCATCTTGCCCAGCTGGTACTGAAATGTGGGGTTTTAAAGCCGCAAAGGCCGTTGGGCGTCAGATTTATATTGTATATAAAAATCAGTTGTGTGGGTTCTTCAAGATACTTGCTAATTTTTTTGTTTTAAATGGCAGTTAAATATCCAGACCACTAATAGTTTATACTTTCGTAAACTTATTTTTATTGTTTAAATGGGGAAATATTGTCAGTGATAGAACTGATGCTGACGTTTAACTTTTTCGATAACTTTTTTCCTACGGTTTGTGACTCAGCTGGGTTGACACAGTTTCTGATGGTCGCTTGTACGGAGTTAGCTTTTAAGTTCTTGTATTTAGATGAGGAAGAAACAGAGAAACGGTTTTACTTTTGAAGGTGAGGACTAGTTTGTGCTTGAAGGGACAAATATAAAATAGCAGTTGCCAAAAGAAAAAAATCTTACCAGGCGTTCCTGCTAAAAGCAACCCTTTTTTTGTCAGCACAGCTGTCTCTGGAGTCGTGTGTCTGGGAACTGATCAAACTGCAAACTAACCATCAAAAAAGCTTCCTTTTTCTGCTTTTCTTCATATAAATATAATAGTAACTCTGCTGTGTCTCGCACCAAAGAATCTTCTTTTGTCTAGGTGAAAAAGTTGCCATGAAGCTGGTGCGTAAGAAAAAGGCAAGTGTACTTGATGCTGCTAGGGATAGGCTGGCCTCTAAGTTGTTTCCTTCCTGCATGAAAAGGTGTAGCATGCTTGTTTCCAAGTGAAAAGTTGTGTACTTTTATCATCCTTGTTGCCATTCTGTGAACCTTCTCTAGTTCCAGTAGCTTCTTCTCTTTTAGATGAGAGACAGAAACTGCACACAGTATTCAAGATGTGGGTGAATTCTAAACTTACATACCAGCATGATTTCCTCTCTTCTCTCTTCCTGTCCTAATAACTCATCATGCTCAGTTCATGATGCGTCTACCCAAATACTTGTGCTAGTTCAGAAGACGGGATGGTATGGGAGGAGGGTGAAATTGCTGCATTTCGTGTAGTGATGGGTTAAGACTTTCTGATCTATAAGATGAAGTAGTGATTATTGCATGTTGAAAGAGAGTGGGCTTTCTTTTCCCACTTTCTGCAAGTGCAGGTTGCTTTGAATGTTATGAAATTAAGGCCTGAACTTGCAGAAGAAAGCAGAATATTTAGTGTTAAACTTTGTGTGGTTTTTTGCAGTGGTGTCTATCAAGGCCCCACAAGATACTGTCATCTTGTGGGATCAGAGTTAGATTCCTAATAGAAGTTTCATTTTTCACTTCTGTGGACAGGATTGAAGTGAAAGATACTGGGATACTTTGTTGTTGCTTGAATTCTTTCAGGTAAATGTAAGTGTCGGAATGTCATTAACTATCCATAGTAACCTGGTTAGTTTTGCAGTTTAGAAGACTAACTCGGTTGCATTGCTTCACTGTGACTGATGAAATAGTGAAAATAATGTGGAAAGAAGAGGTCATTTCTAGAGTAGATAGGTTTCCATTCTTGTGCTGTTATTTTCCTTTGCAGATTAATGAGGCAAACATTCTTTACTCCTGGGACTTTTTGTTGTGAAAAGTAAATTATTATTGTATCAGGGTTTGTAGTCTCACTTCTCTATTATTTTTTTTTCTTTCATGTGCAGGATGGTGTTGAAGGTTCAGTTTCTGTTACAAAACAAAGAACAGGATCCATTGGGGATCGCCCAGCAAGACCTACTCTTTTGGAACAAGTGTTGAATAAGAAGAGGCTGGTAAGTTTTCTTTTCTTAGAGGTTTTGAACTCAAACAAAGGGAGTGTAACAATGTTGAACTGTCACCATTGTGACAGTTTAATGATTGTACACTACCTGTGCATATTCTCAAATTTGAAATACACTGCAGAGCAGATGTGTGTCTCAGCCTCAGTGTGAAGAATACTAAGATGACTAAATTTAATGATCACTGCTGTGTTAACTGAAATTAAGTATATAGACGTGGTTATTTCTTTAGGGTAAATAGTCCTTATAGTATAACTGAGATGTTTTTAACTTGTTAAACCAACTTTTCTGTAAACCTTCAGACAGAACAATGCATGGACTTTAGGTCTGATGTAAGCTTTAGTAATTGTGGTGTGTTTTAAAAGTTGTGGACTTACCATATCACATTTAAAATTGCGTATATATTCGTTGATACAGCAAACTGTGTAAGCAAACAGTATGACTTGTAGTATTTGTAGACTGCATGAACAGCGTGTGTTGCAAGTTATGGAACACTTTTGTTGCTCCTTTAACTATATTTAAAGAATTAAGCCCAATGAAGGGAAATAATTCAGTACATACTGTTCCTTCGGCTTCTCCATTACAACTTTTTATGTTCTTGGTTGTTACAGTCTCCTTTCTCCAAAAGCTAACAGGACTGTTTGGCTGTTTTCTCTGTTAGCTATGCAAAGCAATTTAATGGTCCTCATTAAAGTGCCGCAGTCCTTGGTCAGAAATTTGAAAAGTCTTTAAAGAAACATCATATCAGTCTTAAGTATACAGTTACATAGATTTATTTTCTTGAATTCTTTCTCAATAATAGCACCTATTTAATGATTATTTCTAAAACTTGGAGGGGTATCTGTAGCTCTTCGGTTTTTACAAGAAAAAGGTAATGAACTCTGGAGTTTATTTTTTACGTTATCTGTTGTTCTTCATGCCCTGCTTTACTGAATTGTTGTCCCCTTTCTGGGCTGTTTTTGTTCATGTGGCTTTTAATTAAATTTGAAAGGTGTCTTATTAATGAAACATTTTTTCTAGAAATAAAGCAACCAGGAAGCTCCTAAAATAATAGATGTTGAGAGTTTTTGCACAGAGTTATGTCAAGGCTCTTCAAGAATTGAGGTTTCCTTGCAGTATTCTGGGGAAGTGAGATTCAGATTCTCCTTGATCTGGTTTTTGCTTCTGTCTATCTGCTCTGACTAAGTTTCTATCACTCGGCATTATTTCTTCCATAATTTCTTCTTTGTTTTGTGCATATCTACACAACACAAGGTCTGAGGGATATGTGGTGACCCAGAAAGATTTCTCATGGCCTGTTGCATCCAGGGCTATTCCATATCTTATGTTCCTGCATGTGAAAGTTACTGCATGTCACTGGTAGCTGCCTGCAGGTTTATCATTTAGAAGTGCCAAGTCCTTTGTGCTTTCTCCTAAGTTTCTTGCATGTGGTTAATCTCCGTGAGAAGAGGCTTTTGTGGTGGCCCGTGTGTGCCTGGATGTGCAGCTTGCACTGGATAAAGGTACAGAAAGCTATAGCGAGGGACTGAGAAGCAGCAAGCTGTGAATGGAGAGCCTGAAGCACTTTAATGTCATAGAACAGCAGCAGATGAAGAACTTAGTGCAGAACTACCCTGTGCAATGAAGTGACTTGATGAAGCTGATGTACAGTAAGGAAAGGGTGGCTGTGCATCTCTTCAGTGAGCCTGTTTGTTATTAGTAACTGCCTTCAGTGGCTGATTCACTTATCTTCTCTGTTCAGTGCTGGTGTAGGTGTGAGTTACATGCAGAATGCTTGTTTTCAATTATAATCTCTGCAGAATTGCCCCTAATAGCATAAAGTTCTAGACCCTGTCCTGGAAGTTGCTGGTCCTTTTGAACGTAAATCTGGATTAAAGAGTTGCAGTACCTCTTTGGTTGCATCAGTGAAGTGACCATGCATAATGAGCAAGGAGTCAGGGAATTGATTCAGCTGAAAAATAACCTTTTTCCTGTGTTAATTTTTGGAAGGATCCATTCACAACCTCACTTGCCATTTGACCTTCCAAACACTTGTGCTGCCACCGTGCAGGAATGAGGGCGAACAGCCAGAGTTGGATCACAGACTGCAACTGTTCAGGCCGGGAGCCAGATGCAAATAGTTTTAGATACTTCTGTCTTTTTGACTGAAGGCAGAGAATTTTTTAACTTACTTCTTGTGGCTGGACTGCTGTTTTGAAATGTTGGGAAATTATTGAACACTTGGTGAACATAGAATCATAAAGTATCTCAAGCTGGAAGGGACCCATAAGAGTCATTGAGTCCAACTCCCTGTTCCTCGCAGGACTGCCTAAAACTAAACCATAGTTTAGGATTTTTTAGGACTTTAGACTTTAGGACTAAGAGCATCATCCAGGTGCTTGAACTCTGACAGGCACTTGAGCTTTGTTGTAGAATTATAGTACTTTATTTATTTATTGTAGTATTTTTGAGCTATTTGGAGTGGGAAATGCAGAAATTGGCTCAAAACTAAAGCACAATTGAAAAATGTTTTCAATATGTCAGTAGATTACTCCTATTTGCTATCTTTATCCTTTTTGCGATACCGTATATTCTTTACATTCTGAATCTGCTTTCAGGATGTGTATTAATGCTGCTTCTGGTTACCTGCTGATGTCCTGAAATAGCGTCTAGATGGTTTTTGTGAGCGTATTTGTAATTCTTCAGCATGTAATTCACCTCTCATTTATATTGGTGTAACTGGTTTTATGGTTAATTTCTTCACAGTAGCTTGTATGGGGCTGTGTTCTGGGTTCGTGGTTAAAACAGTGTTGATAACACAGCGATGTTTTAGTTATTGCTGAACAGTGCTTCCTCCTACTGGAGAGGGAATGAGCGAGAGGCTGTGTGATGCTTTGTTGCCTACCGGCGTTAAACCACAACAATGGGTAATGTGCAAGTTGATTTAACGGAAATACATAATATAAACATGATCACTATGGTAGCTATTTAATATATGTGAGTTCTTTAAAGTAAAGTTCACTTTCTTTTTCTTGCAGTCCCTACTCAGAAGTCCAGAAGTAGTGCAATTTCTACAGAAACAGCAGCAACTGTTAAGTCAGCAGGCTTTGGAACAGAGGCAGCAACAGTTTCAAGGAGCACCTGGGTAATCAGAACAGATCGATGACCCACAGATGAGTCTGGTGCTGAAGGAGGAATAGGATGTGTATTTTATACAAATACAAAGAATGTCAATGTTTAAAGGAAAAGTAAAGTTGCTGCTGTTACGTATTTTACTTGTCTCTTGTTTGCACTTTTGAGGTGTTGAGCTGCTTGGGTGTGTGCAAACTTGTAAGCGAATCTGGAGGAGTCTATTTTTGATTATTTTTAAAACTTCATTTTATGTTTAATTTTTTAATAGAAATTTGTTTATATTAGTAATGTTTAGCTGTACACCCTTTTCCTACCAAAGTCTTCCACTGAATTAACATTTTTCTATATAAGGATTTACTGTTAAACAAGTCACTCTTTGATGACAATCATTGAAGGAAGTCAGTTACTTTCTATGGAAGTTGTGAAATAAAGTCCTGAATTTGAGCCAGTCCAGTGGCATGACCTAACAGCAATTGCTCAGGGATATGAGAAAATGATGTCCAGTAGAATCTTGCACTAAAGGCAAAGACAACGTGCCATCAAGAAGTCAATCCAGTGGCTCAGAAAAGTGCAAATCAGGTGATCCTCCTGATATATATTCATTACCTGCAAGTTGAGTATGTTTGAAATGCTTCATTGTTTGTGCAAAGCATGTAAAAGAGTTTGCGTTTAAAAGTTCCAAAAGAGATAAATGGTAAAATGCTTTAGAGAAGAATTAGGTGGAACGTATGCAACTGAGAGTTGGTCCTTGTCCTATGGATTTATTTGTAAGGACCACCCTCTTATACACGAAATATAACTTAATTACAGATGAGAATATCACTCATTTTTAAGTGACTAGATTAAATTTTAAAGCTTTTAACTCATAATCACAAATGCATCCAAAAACTAAAATGTAATTGTGCATTTTTTTCCTTTATGTAGTCTTTTTCTTCTAAAAAAAAAAAAAATAGTCAAAATTCTTCTATTAAGGCAACTGATACCTAATCAGCTCTAGTGCTGGACTTCTCAGGTTTTCAGCCAATTCAGATGAAGTTGCAACTGATTGGGGTAAGAATCCAAGCACTGTATTATGTAAGTGTCGAATCCTGTGTTTTGTTTTTAAAACAAAGTTTTGTATTAAACCGCATTTCCAGACAGAGGTTATCTGAATGGTGTAGGTGCTTATTAAAGTACTACTTTGATACTGCAGCAGTTTGATTCACTGAATAATATCTTTTCAGGAGTATTTGTTAGTCCTATGAATTGTTATAAGCTGTGCTTTGTGTATGTATAGAACTTGTTAAGTAGGGATTTATTGTATAAGTTGTTCTTTACAAAAGGAATCAAAAAAACTTTGTATCAACAGTTCTGGACCAATAAGTGTTTGAGTAAAATCTTTGGTTTTCTTTAAAAAACAAAGCCAAAGCCTGTTCTTTTTTGTTTTGTTTAATTTGTATGGGTTTTTTTCTTTACTAATATGGCTAGCTCTGACTCGGTGGCATTAAAACTTTTGTGTTACAAGGATCTTGTTATAGAAAGTTAATTTAGCCTTAAGTAAGACCAGATTACTCTTTTCATTGTGTCAGAACATATGTGAAAATGTAACGGGCCAAAATTGTAGAATAAAATATTTGCTTTTGTTTTAAATGGTCAGCTTATGAAAGCATTTAGGTGAACAGATCTGATTAAAGTTTTTATAAAAAAACCAAACCAAACCCCCAGGGTAGAAAAGAGGCACAGGGAGTCTTTGTTAAGACAGTGCTGAACGACTTTGTTACCTCAAAACAAAAGAAACTTGCTGAAGATGTGCAGAGAGATGTTCAGCTGAGCGCAGCTGGGCTGTCCTGTGTTTCACAGAATCACAGAACAGTAGGGTTGGAAGGGACCTCTGGAGATCATCTAGTCCAACCCCCCTGCCAGAGCAGGGTCACCCAGAGCAGGCTGCACAGGAACGCGTCCAGGCGGGGTTTGAATGTCTCCAGAGACAGAGACTCCACCACCTCTCTGGGCAGCCTGTGCCAGTGCTCTGCCGCCCCCAAAGTAAGGAAGTTTTTCTGGTAGTCTGTGATAGCAGCTGTGCTGTTCAGCCAGAGCATCGGATGGGGATTCCCAAGGCATGTGTGAACCCTGCACTGTCTGTGTGGCTCTAAGACTATTCTGTCTTCCACTCCCTTGGTTCTGGTATTGCAGAACAAAATCTGAATTTTAGGAAGATTAAAACCTAATTTCTGCGAAGGTACATTCTTACTGTATCTCTTCTTCCTTGAGCAGTTTGAGACGTGCACAGCTGCAAGTCTCGTCTTCCCACTAATGCCAGTCTGGTCCACAGCGAGAGCTTCTGCCATAGGGCAGCGTTGTGGCTCATTAATGGCCTGTCAGGATCAGCGCTGCTTCCTTCAAAAGTTACGCTGAACCATCCTCTTCAGATTTACCGCAGGACAGTGAAGGATGCGTATACTTTATAACATACAGATTTTATGCTGTATTAATTTTCAGTCCATTTTATAGTGTCTGGCATCCCATTCTGCTGGAAGTGTTGCCTCATCCCATTACTCAGTGAAATCACTGCTTCCTCTTCCCAAAGACTGACTTGTATGAATAAAGGCTTTCTAAATGCCCTGCTTCCCAGAGTCACTGGTTACCAGACTGAGACCTGCAGCTTTCCAGAGCCAATCTCTTTCAAAGAGAAAAATAGAAGACAACAAGGGAAAGCGCTCTTAAATCAGAAATATCTTTATTAACAGTAAAACACAAGACGTGAATAATCCCTTTTACAATAGAATAATTCCAGCCAAAGGAAATGGAGTGTGTTAAAAAGTGTATTGTTCAAACGTCAGACTAAATATGTTGACTTCCGAATGCCTCAAACCAAATGCAGCGGGAGGAATGCTTGTGAAAATGTCCACTTGATTAGCAGTTGTTCCATCTTTTTTGATACGACAGAGCATGGGATAGAGTACCCTGGGGCTGAGCGGAGGACTCTGCGCTGCCCCCATCTCTCAGACTCTTGGCACTAAGTACGCCTGAGATTTTTCATTCTCAAGAGGCAAGAGTCCAAAGAGCGTTCTTTATACAGCAATTTACACTGTTTTACAGAATATCACTGACTGTGAATAATACTTTCTTCTGGGTGGTGCAGACGTTTTGCCTCGATTCTGATGGAAAAGAGAAGGCAGAATTGTTCATAGACAGAAGTGACGCTACTGAATCTATGTATGATTCACGGCTCTTTTCTGCGCCAGCCTGCGATAGCTCATACTTAACACAAAAAAAACCCCACACCTCGCTCAAACCCACCATTTTGTCCCCTCGACTGCATAGAACCTTTTGGCTTCGTTGATCCACACAAAAAGGCCTGTTTCTTCACTTTCTTGTCTCGCTTCTCATCCCAATTTATATCACAGAGGCGATACTGAAATGAGGGATGAAATTGCAAATTTTCTGCAGAAAGTATGCTGTGGTACATTTAACTTGTAGTTAAAAAGTGTTATAAATAATTTAAAAACTCCAATTGCTTGAGTGAGCAAAGAAAATTCATGTGAATGTGCATTACCTCTGCTCATCATTATGTTTGTTCCCTTGCTCTCTTGTTTGCAAAGCTTCTCATGGCCGTAACTGAATTAATAAGATTTAAGACACACTTGAGCATCAGAAAAACACTTTGAAACACTTTGATGTGCTCCCTACTGTGAAAGTGCAAGGGGTCAGACTTTACCAAGTTTTTTTCTAGCTTTTCTTTGCTGATGAGGTCTGTATTTAAAATTATTAACTGGTTGGTCTATTCCTTCCTATGCTATTCATACGCAATATTATTTGAATACTAACACGGAATACAAAATAGCAGCATCCATGGATAATAAAAACACTACGACTGAAGATCTAAAAACTGTTCACAATTAGCTGCAAATGTTCACATTGGCTATGATGGGAGAGTAGCTGACTCCGGAGGACGTAGTGGTTATGTCTACCTTGCATTAGAGACGTGGCCTGCAAATTAGACTCGTTATCTGTACGGGCAACCGAGTTTGCAAGCATGGCCCAGGTGCAAGTGGAGGTGTCCTCTTGATAGGACTCTCACACGTCTCACCTCCCTGGCAGGAAAGTGTGGCATCAATATGGCAATACAGCATAAGGCACACCTGGGCAAGCTGTTTGGAAAGCCCTGGGGGGAACAAGTAACAGGATCCTGGCTGCTCCTGGCCACTCCGGAGCTTCCTGTGAGTAGATGATGGGTACAAACCCAAAGCTGTGTGTTGTGCTGGTGCCCAGCACGCATAAGCGTCTCTCTGCACTAGATACACAAAGCGGTTTCTCTCTGCTGAACAGACTCGATGCCCGCTCAGGCTTTCTGTACCTTGCAGTAAGGTACTCCCAGAGCTGCCGTTAGGAAGAAGCCCTGTTTCAGGGACTGCAATGAAGCCTCCATGTTGAGAAGCTTTCTATTCACAGACCTAGTCTCATATAATCTCTCTTCCCGCTGCAAGATGCGACCAACTCTATTTTTTCGATGGTGACCCGACCTCTTAGTCGCTCTCAGGGGAGGCCACTTGTCTGTGCTTAGTTCCTGTTACAAATGTTATTCCGTAGTCAGGAGCCCCTGTGAAGGCTCCTGCTGATTCCATCTTCCTTTGGGCACTGCAATTTCCCACCTATGCGTGAAGTGAGTTGCTTTGTTGCAATTCCCAGGTAGACGCTATATAATCGGTGTCTTTCAGTTGTGCAGTTTCTGTTGGGACTGCAGTTTAATTTGGGGAGCACACACTGGATGTGCTTCTAGTGTCCTTAAATGATGGTCTTGATGGTTAGTTTGGATGTGAATGTAAAAAGCTCTAGTGAACACAATGGCTGCCCAAGCACGTACTGCCTTCACACCTCCTGTGATGACCATTGAGCATATCTGGTCATATGCTCCCTCCTCCCCAGTCCCTTCATCCTCTCAATGCACCTCTGGCTGCAGAAACCAACCATGAACTAGAAGTCCTCTAAAAATCTTCTCAGCCCCATTGGTAGAGTTTCCACTCACCCAGAAGGGTTTGGTTGGTTTCAGAGGTTCAAGAGCCTGCTCTCCAGGCTTCTCCAGAGCAAGGAGCTCTCGCTTTTGGCTTGGCAAGCACATGGGACATGTTACATTCAGTACATTTCTGATGATACAAATCTGCGTTCTGGGCAGCACCTCTCAACTTTGAAAAACGGTATTTAATTACTCTACCCTATGACTCATTAATCTTTCTTTATTGTGTTTGGTTTTGGTTTTACTGTTACATTATGGGGAGCCAGGGGGAGAGGTGAATAATACAGAGGATGAAACGTTTCTTTCCTATGTTGAGTGCCATGTGGTGCTCAAGTATGCCCGAAAGCTACAGCTTTCAGCTATAGCTGCACTAGAGAAGTCTCTAATGAGCCAAAAAAATTGGCCATATACTTGAGACCCCTTCAGAGTTACTAAATTCGATCAAGCTTCTTTATAAATCATTTCCATCCAGCCAAGAAACAGATAGTCTCTGCCTGAGCTGCCCCTGCAGATCCAGCTGTTTGTGCAGCTCCTCAGTCGCTGGTGATGAGACTTTCTGATTCGTAGAACTTATAGGCAAAGGTGAGTGTTGTAAGCCAGGAAGAACAAGGGCAGACTAGATAAAGTTACAGTCACAAATGCCCGATTTTCTCCATTTCAAGAGTTGTGGGGTGGAGATGATGTTTACAGTGAGAGATGTTTGCAGTGCTGATTATATACTGAGGGAACATTAATACCTCGTCCCTCTGTCCTGCACTGAGCTCATGCAGCAATAGCTGAGGATAAACATGCTTCGTCCTGAAGCTGCCTCTACTAACAGAGAGCTCCCGCCTGTGGCAGCCAGCTATCATTGAATCTCTGCACAGACCCACAGAATAATGTGAATCGGAAGGGATCTCTGCAGGGCATCAAGCCTGACGCCCTACACAAGGCAGGGACCACTTGGAGAAGGCTGCTCAGGGCGGTGGAAGTCGTGACGCTGTACCTGCTGGACACAGGGAAGGCATTTCCTCAACTCCAGTTGCCATAACCCAGGGCCACAGTTCCCCTTCACGTTGCTGATACATTATCCTTCTGCCTGAGCGCAGCAAAACATGAAATGCTCGTGAGGAGAAAAGACGCTCTTGGGGCAGGCTCTGATGGGGAGGCAACGCACGTGCGGCGCTTCTGAATGCTGCAGCCATTGCTGGAGCCCCATCAGCAGTTACATGCGAGGGTATGGGACCGAGCCACCAGAGCAGCAGTGCCACTGAATGGCTCCATGGAGTCGGCGTGCCAGATGTGCTTCCGTCACCTCTGGATGCAAATGGCACATTAATACTGATGCTGCTGACAAACTGGCAGCAATTAAGCAGTCGTCTTCTCTCGGCTACTTAACAGAAAAACAAGCGGTTGACGTACCATGAGGAATGTGCTTTATGCCACCGCCTGATCAAACTCCCCACCACTGCCTGCTGATGTGTGGTACTTCTCCACAGAAACTTCCAAGAGGGTTCGAATTGTTGATGGCTTAAAAAAAAACATTTTAAAAAATTTGCCTTCAACTAAGTAGTCTTGCTGTAAGTGGTTTTAAATCTCTCAGGAAGCCTATCTCCAAAGCTTGAGTATTAATGAGTGCATTTAAAGGCTTTAAATTGACTACGGGTTGATAGGTTCATGAAGACCTTTCAGCAGAAAACATCTCCTTCCAAAATGAGGAGACATTAAAGTGAGATATAAAGCTACACTGCTGTAAATTATGAGAAACCTGAATTTCTAAGTGATCTCAAATCACATAGCAGAGAAGCCTGTAAGAGAGACCTAGTTAAAAAAGAAAGGGAAATAAATGGTTTATTTGCCTTACTTTTTAGCACTGCATCGGGGCAGGGATCATCTTCCTATTTGCTCGCTTGCCTCCTGCACTGTTACCACTTCTCCCTCGTGACGTGAGCTCTCCCCTTCTCTTGGGAAGGAGCTGCCAGCTGCTGCGTGTTTGCACAGCATCTCATACAATGGACTAAGCCCCCAGTGGCCACCAAAATAGGAAAGAGTTCACGCGGTGATACCAGCCGCCCCAAGCGCTAACGACTCTGAGATGGCTGTTGGCGTTGATCGCTCAGAATCATAGAATCACAGAATAGTTTGGGTTGGAAGGGGCCTTTAAAAGTCATCTATTCCAACCCCCCTGCAATGAGCAGGGACATCTTCAACTAGATCAGGTTGCCCAGAGGCCCGTCCAGGCTGACCTTGAATGTTTCTAGGGATGGGGCATCTACCACCTCGCTGGCACCTCTCTGGGCAGTCAGGTGCTTTGATCAAACAGTTTTATTTGCTGAAATTAATCTCATCCTGTTGCACATATTTTAAACAGGTCAGGAGAATCATTCTCC
Organism: Chroicocephalus ridibundus; assembly: GCF_963924245.1. NCBI lineage: Eukaryota > Metazoa > Chordata > Aves > Charadriiformes > Laridae > Chroicocephalus > Chroicocephalus ridibundus. Next base: position 29,680,218 of record NC_086284.1, read on the forward strand.
AAAAATGCTTCTTTACTTACTAGTAAGGGAATATTAAGGTGACTACCTTTAATGAGATGCAAGTATGGACTGCACTGAAGCCAAATCCTATTTGTATGAGGACTGCTGTAAAAGTAGACATACAGGAAAGGAAAAAATTGCTCTGAATTTACCAATTTCCATTTAAACAACACAGACGCTTCCTGAGCAAGCATCATGACTAGGCAGGGAAAGCCACCACACCTTCCCCAGGGCCCACCTCACCTACTTTTGGATATGCCCAGGGTAGCAGTCCATGTTTGAGCTAGTGACCCTGAGCTCCCCTTATACTCAACAGGAAGACATAAGAACGCTCAGAGCGCAGTGTATTTCACGTCCTTGAAATACCTGCCTTATGATGAAATGAATGATGCCCCAGAAGAACCTGCTTCTCTTCACTGGTCATCTGATTTTCATCTGCAGCATTGGTAGGAAACTGGGTTCTGGAGATGCCCAAGAGCAGATGCACCTCAGAACGTCCCCCTTTGCTCTCCGCGAGGAAGATGACAATGCTGGGAATGTCTAAAAGCAAACCCCTAGGCTTTGCTCTGTATTAGGTGGGAAGGAAGTTTCAGCCTAAAAGGCAAGGAAGAATCTAGGATAAAGGACAGAGCTAGATCCGGGACAGGAGAGGTGATTTTCTCTGTTCTCAGCTGCTAAGAAAGCAAAGGGATGAGCAACATGAAAAGCACAGAGAAATTACTGGAGAAAGGGTGCAATAAACCTGCTAAAAAACGTGTTATCTGTACCTCGGTACAGTGACACTGATGACAGAGAGAGCAGAGAGCTGAGGAAAACGTCTTTTTCCAAACTGATGTCTCTCAAGTCTGCTAAACAGTAAATGGCACACCTGGAATTTCTGTGTAACATTATTATTGGATTCCATTGCTACGGGAGACTGTAAAGCCTTTCCTATCCCACAGTGACACTGCTGACGTCAAACGGTGACAGAATAGGGTTCTTTGCATTTACAAATTTCCTGTATGACTTGCTATTACTGCTCAAACTTAACAAAAGTTTATCCTCTGTGTCCTACTAATTCTGCAGGGAGCTGAAGATGCATTCAAACGAAGTAACCCTGCTAGTTTACTGATTCTTCTCCTCGTAATTACCACCCCATAATAGGTATTACGCAGCATCTAAGTATTACATAGCATCTAAAACACAGGGAAAGTCTTTCCAGTGAATGCTATTTGAATTGAATATGTGATGTAGTTGAAGATTTCAGGCATCCTCTTCTAATTATGCAGTAAAATATGTAGCACCAGATATTGTGTGAGAAGTAAAGACACATCCTATAAAACATTTTTTTTTTCCTTGTGATACTTCTGGTGTGTTCTAAGGAGGAATGAGATTGGAGAAGTTATCACTCTTTCTGACCCTTGAAGCAAAACAATTTTCGGTGGACTGTTACACCTGGAAAGAAACAATCGTCTACCCTTTCAGCAAGGTAACGGAGACCATCCAAACGTAATGAGAGTTTCAGCTCCCTCCTCAGAACAGGTTACCAAGTGAACAGCATTTTGTAAGGCTAGCTCTGCGGTTGAGATTATGGGCAAC